>NC_051080.1:14230828-14536765 GCF_004664715.2 Peromyscus leucopus
TTGCTCTTCTAGCAAGATAGTAGGTCATACTACTGACTATTTCTGTTTTTATAATCAAACTTGCTTACTCTGCTCAAAAGATGACTAGGACAACTCCAAGACATACATGTTAAAATAAAACCTTGCCTACACGCAGGCAAAATACATGTAATCATATGGGGTTTCCTTTTTAAGCCCTGGGCTGATATGGCTAGAGGTTGCATCTTGGGAGTGCTCTCAGATGCAGTCCTGGCCCCACAGTGGACTGCAATGTCTAAATAAAAAGTCTCTTGTTAAAATTCATTCATGGTTATGGTGAACCGCTGAAATAACAGTTTAAAGGTCTTTCCTAATGAGCAGTTTAGGTGCTGAGTAGTTCCTGAATTTCTGTTTCTTGTATTGGGCCATTTACTAAAGTCCCCGTCTGTATGCTGAACTATGGATTTTCCCTTCTCCTCTGCTAAATATATGTATGGCCTGAGAGATATCTTGTATGACCTTTACCTCAGTTTTCTTCTATCTAATTCTTCCTGGAGGTTCCAATTAAGAGGGAACTCGGATTCTTTTTCCCTTTTGTCCCCAAAGCCATAATAAATGGTAGACCAGCATCTCCATTTTATCTTGAATCCTCTCTCTCTCTCTCTCTCTCTCTCTCTCTCTCTCTCTCTCTCTCTCTGGTTTTTTGTTTGTTTGGTTTTGGTTTTTGGAGACAGGGTTTCTCTGTGTAGCTTTGCACCTTTCCTGGAACTCACAGAGATCCGCCAGGCTCTGCCTCCTGAGTGCTGGGATTAAAAGTGTGTGCCACCACTGCCTGGCTGAGTCCTCTCTCTTATCCAGTTGATCTGACAAGCCAGATGTAAAAGTAGAGGGTGCCAGACACATGTGGTTTTCCCACTGTAATTCCTCTCTCAAACAAGCAAGTTACCTCTGAACCATCTTGACCTTGGTTGCCCATCTTCTTCTTCTAAGCCCCTCCAGGCATGGGTGGCCAGGCCCCAGCCCCAGACTACTCTAAGGGTCTGGTCCAGCCCCTTGAGGCATGCAAGTGGTCAGACTCTGCCCCAGACTACTCTAAGGGCCATAATGGCTGTTTTCAGCCCCTCAAGACACAAGCAACCAAGCTCCACCCTACAGAGAAAAAAATCCCACCAATCCCTAAGCTTGCCCCAAGATCAGACCACAGAATTCCACCAATTCTAGGCAAGCCTGAAAAACTCCCCACCCCCAAGAAACCTTCCTCCCGCTCAATTCTTTGCTGCTTCTCTCCTAAGCAGAAGCAGTCACCCTCTTGTGTCTTTCCCAATACATTTCTTGTGTGAGGTTTGTTGTGGTATTCCTTGGCTCCCAATTGCCAGGATACCTTTCTGCTCAGAGCTGTAACACTTACAAGTATATGGACCATTAGACACACAACTGCCATGATAGTTTACCAATGGCTTTGCCCCATGCTTCTTTCCCACTATGATACATGCTCTAAACCTTCACTCATTTTCAAGGTATCCCTGTCCTCACATGGCAGAATCCACACATGAAGTAGTATGGTAATCCATACTACATAGAAGATAGACACCCCAGGATCCTCCCAAGGATGTTCCATTCTCAAGTAAGTCGGCCGTGGTTGAATATTCTACCTATCAGCCATCTCAGAAAGTAAGCAACCCCTTAGAGCAAATAGGTACACTATCCCAGACCTCACTGGAAAAGGCAGTATATCTGTTTTTCCCTGCTGGTTCTCCACTCTCACATGGTTCATGCTGAGGTACATGTCTCCGCACCCCTTAAAGCACTCCTCCAAAACACATCTTTGGTTCTGTTAACACCCTGTTTGGGTGGCAATGGTATTGTGTTAGTTTTTCTGGGGAGACCCAAACAGATGTATATTCATTAGCTCTAGACCTCACAATGGACCAAAATAATGATTCCATAAAATTCCAACTTGGCAAACTGATGAGTTCGTATGAATTAGTTACAGAAGTGTGGGTGAATTATTGCTTATAGAAGCATGCATAATTCAAAAGCAGGTGTGTCATCAAAAAGTTTACCCCTACCTAGGTGATAACTCATGAAAGCTTCAACCCTGGAGCTCTCTGCATGACTTGAAGGCAGTTCTGCTACCTAGAGAGGATCCTGCAGGCACCTCTGTCAGACAGAGCTTCCCACATAGAACTGCTTCCGGCTTCTGCTTCCACAGACTTGCAGAGATGGCTTGTGAATCTTGCTTGTTTCAGCTAACTAAAACGTGTGAGGTCTGTTTACCTATGAGCAACTCCCCCTTCCATCTAGGAGGGAACATTCCCATTTGGAGGAAATTGCTATACAACAGACAAAAGGAAAATTATTCCAGAATGTTTTGTTGTTCTCCAAATATCAATTTGAACAATTTTCTACACACAAAAGCACATTCACAAAAATTAAAGAACTCCACGAAGTATTATAGCACAGAACTGTGAAAAAAAAATGCACTGAGCAGGGAAGGAGGGGCAAGTAGGTCTGAAAGAAAGATAATCTCATTCTGAAGGCAGCTCAATGTAGAATCAGAGACTCCACTCAGGGCCTGTCTCAGTGAAACCTGTGGAAGGAATCTTAGAAGGTCTTATTAATAAAAACAAACCTGAGGCCAATTATTGGGGTGAAGCTAGAAGATCAGAGAGACAGAACAAGCCGCAGCTACCTCACCTCACCAGTTTCTCAGCTGGTCCTATTTCCTCAGACTGGAAGCTTCTGAGTCCTCCTCATCCAGAATTAATCTCAGCTGACCTGCTGCTCGAAAGCCTGAAAGCTTAACCAGCCAAATGCTTCTAGTTTCTGGTCTTCATACCTTATATACCTTTCTGCTATCTGCCATCACTTCCTGGGATTAAAGGTGTGAGTCACTATGCTTGGTTGTATCCTTGAACAGATGGATTTCTGCCTCTGGAATGCTAGGATTAAAGGCGTGTGCTACCACTGCCTATCCTAAGTATCTAGTGGCTTTTCTGTTCTTTGACCCTAGATAAGTTTATTAGGGTACACAATATTTTGGGGAACACAATACCACCACAGAAACCGGCACTAATCCATTTCCATTGCCAAACATGCTGGGAGGTATCACTGTAAGAAACAGCTCTCTCCACAAAAGGAAGTGGAGCAGATTCCTTATTTTGGAGCAAAGTTCACATGAATGTGCTCTCACATGATGTGAGACAGTTCATTGCCTCCTAGAAGTGAGTTATAAATGCTTGGATGTAACACTGATTTTTAAATCAGAATCGAGTCTTTAATGTGATGTTCCTTTTTGTTAAATGAAGTCATTTGGTTTTTTTTTTTTTATCATTTTAAGAAGACTTTACTTTTGAACTTTAGTTATCATAGTTGTGAGGCCTATTCTTGGTTGTCAACGGGACTACATCTGGAATTAATTAAAACCCCCCAAAAGGAAACAATTGTGAGGGATTTTTGTTTAATTTTAAGTAGGAAGATCCACTTCTAATTTGGATCTTTTGAGGTGGAAAGTTCTGCCCTTAATCTGGGATGTGCCTTCTGCTGAAAGCCTATATAAGGACATGGAAGACGAAAGCTGTAGCTCTTTCCCTGCTTGCTTCCCAGCTGGTGGAAGATGGGGTGTGTGATTTATTACAAAGTATTTGTTAAACAGTCAAAAGGATGTTAGGTCACATAGAGAGGTGGCAATAAATGACTATTGATGGGGCAACCTGGACAAATATAATCTGCTGTGGACCTCCACTCCAACTTCTCCACACCATGGATCAGCTAATTAGCCTTAGGAACCTTCAACGGAAGGTTCATTGTAAGGTTCAACTTCTCCTCAGGAACTTGTTCACAATTTGAACCCACAGAGAGAGTCTTCAAGGCCAGCCCAGCACAAAGCTAGTTCACACAGCCTAGACTACAAGCCTACACCAGTTCTAGGGTCCCTGAGGTACAAGTTTCCATGATTGTTCTAGCATTAGGCCAATTTTAGTAGGTTCAGAGTCTAGACTGAGACATAGCCAAATTCATGAGGATCAGTCTTGCTCATTTAACTGGCTAGTTTGTGTGGCCTCATGTTCTAGATTGGTCTCTGTAGCCCCAAGTTTTAGAAGATACAGGTTAAGTCTAGTAGATTCTGATAATTTATTTCTGATAAATATGGATAAGTCTACATACACAAATAAATATGATGCAACTTTCAAAAGCAAATCCCCTCAAAATTATATATTTATCTCAGCAGAGACAGACAAGAATTTGACAAGAGTTAACACTCTTTCATGGTAAGACAACCACAGCAACAAAAACCAACAATAAAAAACAAACAAACAAAAACTGTCAACCAATTAGTCTCCAAAGTAGCCCAGCATAATAAAGGCCATAAGTGAGAAGCCCATAGTTAAAATCATATTTATTTGTGAATAAATAAATACTTTTCCTTTAGTATCAGGAGAAGGACATCTACTCTTGTCACTTCATTGAGTACTTTGCCATTTTAATAAAGTATTGTATGGATTCTTGTAAGTAGAACAATTGGTCAAGAGAGAGAAACTAAAATTGTCCACTTCCACTAAGATGAATGAAGAGGCCATAGAGTGGTGGGAAAGACAGAGGAGCAACGTGTTTTTCTTTGATTTTTATCTTTATTATTGTTTATTTTTATGTCACTTTTATTCTTTTTTAACTTTCCTTGTGGGGATACTACAAGAATGAGGGGCAGTTATTGGGGGACTGGGAGATGAGTGGGATTGAGTACAGGATGTGAGATTCCCAAAGAATCTATTTTTAAAAAGCATCCACTGCCACCTCCTGGGTCATCTTGACAGGTCTTATTTTTCTTTTACTAATAAAGAAGCTGTTAATTTAATAATTGATTCTGGGACTGTTCTAAAGACTGACATGAAATCTCATTTCTGGTAATCAGTTTATTGATTTAGGAAACTGGGCATTTGTCACTTATCAATGCTCTTCTGATGTCTTTATTTCTCTGAATGTGTGTTCCTATATGATATAGACCTACTTGGTCACTAGCCTATTATAAAGTCAACCAGCCTAGCACACCTAACACTGCTTATTATTTCTTACTACATCTTGACCTTTGGTACACTGTTGCTTTGCACTTTCTGACTCTAACATGATTTTAACAGCTAGTAAATATGATATTATGCATCCCTTCTCCTTGTTTATTTGTTTTTATATATCAATAATAACTGCTGAAATGTAAGAAAGACATACATGTTTTTAAATGTTACTTCCTAGTTAATCTTTAAATTGGTTCAATGAGGCTGGTAATTTTGTCATCTCAAAATAGGAAACAGATGTGTACTTCAGATATCTGTATCACCTCTCATGAGCCATGAGGGAATGGCTGACACGGTCAGTAATAGACTCAAAGGTCAGGTGAATGGCATTTAATTGGCTAGTTAGGGTTCTAATCACTGGATCAATAAAACATATGGGGAGTGTATGAAGTCTTGAGTGAATGTGCCTCGTTTGATGGCCATGGCCATGTCAAAGACCATGTCAAAGACCCCAGTGCTCCAGGCCCATGAGAATTCCCTAATCTGATTCAGGAGAGAGGAAAGGCCTTCCCCTGGTCTGGGTACAAATGTTGACAATGTGTGCAGAAAGCGTTGACCACAGCTCCCCTTTCCTGGACATTTATAGCTCCCCTACAGAGACCTACCACTGAGACCAGATATACCCTCTTCCTTGTGCTGTGTAATAAAGGCACTCAACTTCTAGTTTACCCTCCATCAGAGTGATCACAGCCCAGATGGTCCCAGAGGTTTTGTATGCACACCCTCCTTCCTTTAGTGTCTGTCATTCCTTCATTCCCATCCAGTCCCAGTCAGGTGTCCCAGACCAACCTGTGCAGGACATGGCCCCAAAACTCCACTTTAGCAACCCTTACATTGTTTGACAATAAACTTAATTTGCAAGATAATCTATAGCAAGTTTGTCCAAAAAGGAAAACAAAACAACAAAACTCTTCTAATAGGGAAAAGATTAACTGGCTGTTGACTTGATTAACATTTAATATAGCAAATAAGAATGTAACATGCCACACTTTCAGAAAGATCTTGTGGGGGAAGGAATCATATCTGTCATTGTTGCCGTTCCCTGGGAATGAACATAAACATTTCCTCCTTAGCACTCTGGATACAGCTTTCAAGGGTGGAGGTCCAAGAAATGTTGTTTTGAGTGAGCAAAGGCACTCAAAATGTTTGGCTAAATGTGAAGAGAGCTTATTGAAACCAATTTCAACCTCAACTTCCATAAAGACCATTATTCGTTTTTTATTTCCATAATTTGGAGGCTTTCCAAGGTGTATGTTCTTTTTCTTTTCTAGTCTATCCTCATCATTTCTGAAGGCTGAACACCTATTGGAAAAAAATAACAGAACAATTTAGAAGTCATTTCTCTGTATTTTTGACAGTCAGTTTTAAAGGAGGGTAATGGAGTGTCAGGACTGATGACCTGAGCTTGATCTTTGGGTTCCATTTAGTGAAAGGGAAGAATGGACTCCCACAAGCTTTCCACATGGACACTGGAATATGAGGGTACACACACACACACACACACACACACACACACACACACAGAAAGAAAGAGAGAGAGAGAGAGACAGACAGACAGAGACAGAGAGAGACTAAATAAGCATCATAAAAATTTAACAACTTTGTGTATCCTATTTTGTACCACCTTTAAAAAAATTAATATATCATGACTTTATTTCTTCTTCCATAAACATTGCTTTGTAGCACATCAAAGAAGCCTATTAAGACTTGTTTAAATTGTTTCTATTATTTTTTAACAATGTGATGTCCTGAAAGCAAGATACTGTGGTGGTATTGTGTTCTCCAAAATATTGTGTACTCTAATAAATTTATCTGGGGTCAGAGAACAGACAGCCACTAGATACAAAGGCTAGAAAATGGTGGCACTCACACCTTTAATCCTAGCATTCCAGAGATAGAAATCCCTCTGGATCTCTGTGAGTTCAAGGCCACATTGGAAATAGCCAAGCATGGTGACACACGCCTTTAATCCCAGAAAGCCAGCCTTTAATCCCAGGGAGTGGTGGTAGAAAGCAGGAAGATATATAAGGCGTGAGGACCAGAAACTAGAAGATTTTGGCTGGTTGAGCATTCAGGCTTTTGAGCAGTAATTCAGCTGAGACCCATTCCAGATGAGGACTCAGAGGCCTCCAGTCTGAGGAGACAAGACCAGCTGAGGATCCGGCAAGGTGAGATAGCTATGGCTTGTTCTGTCTCTCTGATCTACCAGCATTGACCCCAATAACTTGCTCCGGGTTTGATTTCATCAATAAGAACTTTTAAGATTCCTGCTACATCTGGCGCCCAACGTTCGTGTTACGAATTCATGAAAAAGCTGTTTGCCTGTGGCCTTGTGAGCCCCAGCTCAGGCCCAAGCTACACTCAGGTGGTTGTGGTGGCGCACACCGGTAGGATTTGCTGAAGGAGACAGAGGCAGTAGGATCCCGAGTTTGAGCCAGCCTAGGAGGCTTGGGAGAAGCTTTGGCCCGGAATGAACCACAAACAGTGGTGGGACCATGGAAGCAGTGGCTACTGCTCCACGTTGCCAGCTCCTTCTCATCATGTTGGTGACTGCGATGCTGCTGCTACCAGGGACGAAGGGTTTACTGCTGCTGGTTCAGAGAAGAATTGCCAGGACCATCGTATTACAAGAAAGCATCGGCAAAGGTCAGTTTGGAAAATTTTGGCAAGACAAATTTTGGTGGGGAGAAATTGTTGTGAAGATTTTCTGTTCTAGGGAAGAATGTTCATGGTTCTGAGAGACAGACATTTATCAGACTATGATTGCTCCAAACCACAGAGGAGGCAAAAAAAAAAAATCTGCAGGAAACCATGACCATGCCTAACAGTGACTTTGAAATCTTCAAAGAGATGACAGGATCCTACAACGATGATTCCACATGGACTATGATAAAGCCATTAAGCCGATTAACACCATGGAAAAATCAACTTTGGACTACAAACTGGTCAGAACAATTTCGAGAGGACTAGTTGAGATGATCCAGCCTGACAGACTACTCAAACAAGGACTTGAAACAAGCCCTGAACTTTCCTATTATGCAGAGACTGGACAAACGATACAGGACTTGATGATTAACCCCAAAATTTTCTTTTCAAGATTCCCTAAAGATATCTTCACCCCTAGAAAGCAAAAAGAAAAAGAAAATATAGATATGAGATAGATCATCGAATCTACTCTGAGAAAAAAGATAAAGAAATAATAGGATAAATAGGTAGATCATTGAATCTACACTGAAGAAAAAGGGGAAGATATAAAAATGACAAAAGGTAGACTACTGAATCTATTATGAAAAGAAAAAAGAGAGAATATGGATATGATAAGATAAAAAGGGAGATTATGGAATCTACTTTTAAAAAGGAACTACTTGTTTTAAATAAGATAAGTAATGAAAATTTTTTGGTCTGAGTTTATCAGATGTTACTGGACTGGACATTGTTAATATATATAATGGAGTTTTTTGTCTGGATCTGTCAAATGTTAATGGACTAGACATTGTTAATGTAATCTTGACTGTATATTGCATATACTTATTGAAGATAGCTTTTCTTGTATTAGTTATAAGCTTTTTTAATTTTAGACAAAAAGAGAGGAGATGTGGTGGTATTGTGTTCTCCAAAATATTGTGTACTCTAATAAATTTATCTGGGGTCAGAGAACAGACAGCCACTAGATACAAAGGCTAGAAAATGGTGGCACTCACACCTTTAATCCTAGCATTCCAGAGATAGAAATCCCTCTGGATCTCTGTGAGTTCAAGGCCACATTGGAAATAGCCAAGCATGGTGACACACGCCTTTAATCCCAGAAAGCCAGCCTTTAATCCCAGGGAGTGGTGGTAGAAAGCAGGAAGATATATAAGGCGTGAGGACCAGAAACTAGAAGATTTTGGCTGGTTGAGCATTCAGGCTTTTGAGCAGTAATTCAGCTGAGACCCATTCCAGATGAGGACTCAGAGGCCTCCAGTCTGAGGAGACAAGACCAGCTGAGGATCCGGCAAGGTGAGATAGCTATGGCTTGTTCTGTCTCTCTGATCTACCAGCATTGACCCCAATAACTGGCCTCGAGTTTGATTTTATTAATAAGAACTTTTAAGATTCCTGCTACAAGAAACAAACATAAGGCTCACATGAAGATGATTCTAGCTTGTTTCATGTTGCTGTGATAAACACCATGACCAAAGGCAACGTGGAGAGAAAGGAAGTTATTTGGCTTATAGGTTACAGTCCATCATCCAAGGAAGTCAGGGCAAAGGCTTAAGGCAGGGTTGGCAGCAATGGTATAATGGTGCTTAATGGCTTGCTTTCCCTGGCTTGCTCAGCCTGATTTCTTATGCAACTCAGGACCACTTGTTCAGGATTGACACTACTCACAGTGGATTGGGTCCTCCTACATCAATCATTAATCAAGAAAATATCACCACAAACATGCTTACAAGCCAATCTAATGGAAGCAATTCCTCAATGAAGGTCTCACTTCCCAAATGCCCCTAGTTTGTATCAAGTTTATCAAAACTGATGAGCACAAAAGCAAAAAATAAGCATAAAGTCATACATAAAATACTACCACCAGAAAAAATAAAAACTTTTAATGTTTCATTTAAATTTGTCAGAGTTTTTAATTGTTACTGTCATTCAGGTCAGACTTTACATCTTTCTGATTCTTCAACAGCACTAAGCAATCCTTATTTATAAATTAATTGGCCTAGATAGATGGCTCAGCAGTTAAGAGCACTCACTCTTCTTCCAGAGGACACACATTCAGTTCCCAACACCTATACTGGACAGCTCACAACTGCCTGTAGCTCCAGGGGATCCAAGGCCGTCTTTTGGCCTCTAGAGGTACCAATATGCAGGTGTGCATACATATATACATGCACACATGCATACATACATACATGCACGCATACATGTGTGTATAAAATAAAACAAAGGTTAAAAATAAATTTGTACTTGAAAAGAAAGCTATGACTCTTAGTAAAAAGAAGGTAGAAAAATTTACATTTCCACCACAGAGCTTAATCAAGGGATCCTTGTTGCTTACATAGAACTTTCCAGTTCTATGAAAGCTAGCCCTCAGTGTGGAGGCTTTCAGGCCAGATCTAGCTCAGATCTTCTAAGTCCTGTGTCTGAAATTCATGATATCAACAACAATTTGGACATCTGACAGGCATCATCTGCAATGGCAATAGCTTGTATTATTTTTGAAGTCTCTCTCTTGTTTCCCTTGACCAAGAACTTGAAAGGGAGTTTCTCTTGCCTGCTACCGGGGTTTTTATTACCGAGCCAAAAAATAGCATGAGAAGACATCCCTAAAGGTGCAACTGTGACACTCACATCTTGGTGGTAACCAACGTCTATCAAACTGGACTTAAAACCTCTTTAGCAGGAGGGAAATCATGCCGGATACTGGAAAACCAGCCAATTGCCTGTGGCTAGTGAGGTCCATGCATCTTAGAGGAGAACCTACCATCATCACTTTACTAAACCAGCATAATTCCTAACTGCATTCTAAATACATATCCTTATACTCACAGGTAAGTAAGTATAGCTTCCAACCCTCTCTCTTTGAAATAGACAGAGACCATTACAGAAAAATAAAACAAAAGCCACAACTGGTTAAAATGCAGAGGACAACTAATCACAGGGCCCCCAGCCCCAATGGGTATATCTGTGACATGACTCTAGCACCTGTTGATCGGAGAACATTTTGGAAGAGGGAGTGGGAAAATTGTAATAACCAGAGAACCAGGAAATCTGCTGTGAGAGTGTGTCTTCTAGAAATGACAGGGAAGTGTCATACACAATGCCTCAACAATGTGGCTGCCTAAACAAGACCAATCAAGAACAATACCAATAAACATGTTAGTATAGAAACCAGAAAGGTTATTATAGGTTATTACCCTTAGACCAAAACAAACAAACAAACAAACAAACAAACAAACAAAAACCACCAAAAACAAAAACAGACAAACTACAGACAAATAATAACTGCTGAAAGAGGGAAAAGTAGTCTTCCCCATGAAGAAGTCCCCAGTTGGTTGTTCAACACCAAATGGCTATTGAAATTATCAACACTGAATAGTCTCAGCAGGTTGTATCTATACATAACAATTAAAGAAGAGGAGTCCAGAAGTTTGGGAAAGGGATCCAGAAGGCCGTGGAATATAAGGCAAAGGAATAGAAAGAAATGACCTCTACTCAGGTGAACCTTACATCTTACCATACAGAAAAAAAAAAATAAGGATGAATTAAAATGAAATTATAGTTTATTGAAAGTATTTTAACAGAGTTCAACATAGACATAAAGGGTGGAGGAGAGGGGGAGGGATGCAGAGAGAGCAAAAGCAAGAGTGAAAAAACAGTAAAGGTGAAATAGTTATACACACTCATGTGTGGGTATTAGCTTCTCAAGATGGAGTTACCTCTCCTGGTCATGTCTAACTGGGATTCGTAATTTTTACAATACTTTTCAACTGGAATTTACATTCTAGCAAATAAAGGTATTTAGTATAATAAAAAATAAAGTATGGATATAATCAGTGACTATGGGTGCATGGAATAGACAGCATCTGTGTAAAGAATGGATGAAGAAATCAAGCAATGTGGGTGACTACCTTAGCATAAGTGTTTCTTATGTAGCATGCACTAATAACAAGTATTTGGAAGCTAGAGTATTTCTGGTATGTTCAGAAGCAACCAGGTCTCTTGAACTATGTCATCTCTCCTGTGTATTTCTAGATAGTAAAATGATGAAATGATAGCAACCCTCTCCACATGCCCTTTATAATTTTCAATACAATTCAATTTCTGTATTTTTTGTCAACAAAAGTCATCCCAAGGGATTGATTAGTGCTAGTGTTAGTATTGGGATAGGAGCCAAAGATGGAGAGAAAGCTATTTGAACTCAAAAATTAGTAGGAAGTGTGCTAGGGACATGGTTCAGTGGCAGAGTGCTTACCCAGCGGATACAAGATCCTAGGTTCAAGCACCAACACTAGAGAAACCACAGTAAAATTGGTAAGAAGATAATGAACTCTGAGAAGGAAACCTTGTTAGTGGGAGTAGAGAGACAGGATGTAGGGTTTTATTTTGTTTTGTTTTGTTTTCAGTATGACACTGGGATGTAAGGAAGGAACCACAGCACGTATTGGGAACACCAACATCAACATCAAGGATGTCTGAGCTCCAAGCAGAGCACTCAATTTATTTTGTTTCACATATCTCCTAGACTAGGATCAAATGATCTTCAGGGATGATAGAAGGCAGTTTACTTTCCAGAGCTTTCAGGTGGCAAACTGTGATGGTTAATTTTGATTATCAACTGGATTAGATTAAGAAATGCTTAAAGGGCTACAGAGATTGTTTAGCAGTTAAGAGCACTAGATGCTCTTCCGGGATACCTGGATTTGATTCCCAGAACCCACATATTGGTTAACAACCATTTATAACTTGAGTTTTAGGAGATCCATTGCCATCTTCTGTCTCCAGTGGGCACCAGACATGCATGTAGTGCACAGACATACAAGCAGGCAAAACACACGAAATAAAATGAAATTGAAATGAAAAACAAAAATAATAATGCCTAGAGCATTAGAAAGTCACATACTTAGGTTTGTCTATAGAGGAATTTCCAAAGAGGGTTAACAGATGAGAAAAACCCTTTCTAAGTGTGGGTGGCAATGTCCCACAGTCTGTGATCCTGGACAGAATAATACAAAGGAAAGGAGAATCCAACTGAAAGTCATCATTCATCTGTGTCCTCACTTAGGCCATGAGGGAAAATAAATCATCCCTGGAGTTGTTTCTTGTTAGGTATTGGACATAGGGCTGAGAAAGTGACTAATACACAGACTAAACAAGACGTTTTCCCTAAGTTTCTACTTAAAGGAAGTATAGATCAAAGCTATTGTCTCAAGAGCAACTAGAGACCACAGCTGAGGGGATAATAAAGACAAAGAACAAGAGAGAAGGCACGCAATAAGGTAGCATGATGGATGAGGCCAGGTGTCATACTGTATTGTTAATTAAATAACCAATTCAGGGTAATGGTGCCTTTTCTTTTTAAATTTAAGTGTAGAGAATCATATTTGCCTGAAAACCTTTAGCACATTCAGTGACTATTTCATAAAAGACTGGTTATAACTTTGGTCTGTAAATATGCTTTTTCTGCAGACACCTTCTTTTTACGATATTAATTTTGTTTTGACTTTGAGGATCCCTGTAATGACAGTTAAATTGAAAGTAGTATTGCGATAATGGCTGAAAATTTCACCTTGTACGACAAAGTTTAGGAATTTCACCATTCATTAAGTCTATTTACATTTATTGGAATATAATTGTATAAAGATATCCTCATTTTTCCTGTAGGTACTGTCTTTGCTAACTGACAAAGATAAAATATGGAAGACCTTATCTCTATATCTAGTTGTCAAATTTTAATTAGGTTTAATGGTCTTTAGCAGTCATAGCACAAAAATGCTATATATAAGTTGGTGTTTGCATATATGTAATAAATTCAAAATAAAAGTGGCTCAAACATGATAAAAGATCATTTTTCTCTTATTCTGAGGACTGAATTGAGAAAATTCAAGGCTCTTTTTGATAGTCAGTAGATTTCCTAAGTGGCAATGCCTTCATCCTACAATTCCAAAGCAGACACACTAACAGAATCTGCTTCAAGCAAGTAGGATAGAACAAATGGGTCACCACGGGCACATCCCCGTCTTTTAAGGAAATTGTCTAGACATTTTATGTAGCACTCTCTTACAGGTGCAGATCTGAATCCCACAGCCCCTGCTCTTTTGTGCTGGGACAATGAGTTGCACTAGGGACACACGGCTAGAAATAGAAAAAGAAAGATTCTATCAAGACAGGGAAATGCTCTCAGTAATGGAAGTTAGCTAGTGAGAGGGCTGGGTGAGACATCTGCACAGCTGTTTACCACAGCTTCATTTCATTTTGCAGACATTTATGTAGCACCTGCCTCTCACACACGTTTATGAGCTGTTGGTTTTTCTTGAGCAGGTTCTCTTTGTTATATGTAACTGAAATGTGGATAGATTTACACTTTTTCTCCTCCAACTTGCTTCTTTATGTTGATTTTGGTATTTCCTTCTCCTATGGTCCTGTCCCAGTTGTCCCATGAGAGCTATGGCTCCAAACATCTTCTGGAGGAAGAGAAAGGTGATGATCAATTAATCTTCTATAACTATTTCCATGCTGATTGACAATTGATGTTTGAGGGCCCAGACCCCTGTGGGAGGTATCATCTGTAGGTAGGTGGTCCTTGACTGGATAAGAAAGCTTATTGAACATGAGTCACTGAGTGAGAATATAGGTATAGTCACCCTTCCTTCATGGCTTGTGTTTCAGGCTCCTATCTTCAATTCTTGCCCTCACTTCCCTCAGCGATGAACTGTCACCTAAAAGTGTAAGCCAAAATAAACCCCTTTTCCTCCCCTAAATTGTTTTAATTTTTGAGATTGTATTCTAATTACAACATTTTCCCCTTCTCTTTCCTGACTCCAAACTCTTCCATATACCCCTTCTAACTCTCCTTCAAATGTATGGCCTCTTTTTTCCATCAAAACATACTCCATGCATATATGTATTTGTATATACATATATACTACTAAATATAACCTGTTGGGTCCATATGATGCTACTTATATATTTGCAGCTAACCGTTTGGCATTGGACAACCAATTGGTGTGCTCTTCCCTGAAGAGGGTCACTTCTCTCATTCCCAGCTTTACTCAGTTGCCTGTAGTTCTTTGTGTAGGGGTGAGGCCTCATGGGCTTTTCCCCTTCCAGTCTGGCATGCTCGTTGGTGTTGTCCTTGTTCAGTCCATGTTTGGGCAGTCATGTTGGTGAGATTTATGGATATAGCTTTTAAGATTACTAGGAGACACAACCTCACAACAAAGTCCCTGATAGTCTTGCTCTTGTAACCTGTCTATCACCTATTTTGAAATAATCCCTAAGCCTTAGGTGTGGGGGTGTTTTTAGATGTAGCCAATAGAACTGGGATCCATGACTCTGTATATTGATTGGTTGTAGTTTTCTGTAATGGTCTCTGTCTATTGCAAAGAGAAGTTTCCTTGATGAGGGGTGAAGACCACTTATCTATGGGTATTTGTACAAATTTTTATGGATTGTTGTTAGAGATTATTCTGGTTTAGTAAATTAGTGGTTGTTCAGCCTCTTCCAATAACCATGATTTCACCTGCGTTGATTAGTTAGCTAAGTTTCCAGTAGCAGGTAAGATATCCCTCTTGTTGATCAGGTTTTAGGTCCAATTAGAGAGCAGTTGGTTACTCCTAAGGTATGCATACCATTTTTACACCTGGAGGGTTGTCATGCCATGCTAGTCATTGACGTGGTTCATAGGTGTCTTTGTGTGGTTTGTGTTCTAGGTTGCTGCCTTCAGTTCCTGCCTGACTTCCTTCTGTGATGAACTGTTACCTGGGAGTGTAAGCTGAAATAAACCCTATCCCCCCCCCATGCCCCCCGACCCTCAACTTGCTTTTGATCATGGTGTTTATCACAGCAACAGGAAAACAAACTAGACCAAGGCCCTAAACTCAAATGCATGTTTCCTCCAGAGAGCATCTCAGCAGATTTTTTGTTTTTATCTAAGTCTCTATCTTTCTATTTTGTCAATAAAGACTCAGGAGCCAGATGCTGGGGTGCAAATCTGCTAGCCCATCCTGCCAGAAACAGACTGTTCCTATGCTGTCTCAAACAAAAACTCCTCCAAACAGATGTCCCTCCCTTTTACTCCTATGTGTCTCTCTCTGTCCACCTGACTTCCTCTTACCCTTTATGGTTTATTCCTGTCAGCTGATTGTTTGCTCTGCCTCTTGACCTAAGGTTGATTTTAGTTAATCCTGATTACAATATTCAAGCAGAAAACTCTTGGATTAAAGGTATGTGCGAGGACTGAGCCACACCACAGCCAGAAGCAGGTTTTTCCAGTAAGTAATGAAATCTTGGGGTTCACAGTGTGATCAAATATCCTGCAACACATATTAAAGGAAAATATAAAGTTGGAGGCACCAGGAGGTGTCAGTCTGCAAATCTGGCTGGTCTAGAACACACTATATAAGCAAGACTGGCCTAGAATTCACAGATATTCACCTGCCTCTGCTTCCCAAAATAGGTGTGCACCATCATGCCAGGCCTATCTGGCTGCTTTTATGTATTAATCTTGATACATTTCTTCCTAGGCCTCACTCTCCTGAATCACTTCCATTAACAAATTTAAATATAGGACTACAGCAATTTATCAAGACAGATGAGTAAATCAAGTCTTTATTTTGGATAGCCATATGCCTAGGGCCAATTATTGGTTGATAAATGGTGTCCCTTTCCTCCATCTTTAAAGGAAGAAGAATCCATAATTCTCACTCCACAGTAAACTTGCCTTCTCTTCTGACTTCCTCTTTAGGTGTGAAGGTGTCTGCCTCTATTGAACGCACCTGAAAATTTCAATATTATCTCTGTCTTTTAATGTTGATATGCAAACAATTCCATCCACAGTCTCAATTGATTTGTAATTTTCACTATGACCTTACACATTCATAGATCCTTGATGCCAGATCTGGAGTGTCTATGAGACCACCATCATGTATACCTTGTGGTTTTAGGAAACAGTTCCAAATACTTACTCGAGATTTTTTACAAAACTCTTAGATGTATTTTACAGGGAGCTGAAAGAAGGAATATTATATTTTCTGATCAAATCTACTTAAATATTAAGTTATGTTCTTTTTAAAATTTAATTTTTATTCTTTGATGGTTTCATACATTTATATATGAACTTTAGTCCTTTTTACTTCCTACTACCCTGCCATATCCCCCTCCTTCTACTCTTTTTTCCTGCTGGAATGTTTCTTCTTCCCAGCATATTCTCTTACCCTCTTCCTAACTCCCTCCCCCCTCCCTCTCTCTGTCTCTCTCTCTCTGAGTGTGTGTGTGTGTGTGTGTGTGTGTGTGTGTGTGTGTGTGTGTGTGTGTGACTGTGTGTAATTAGGACTGTTTGAACACACATGAAAGGTAATGGAGCATTGGCAACTGGTAGTGACTATACCATTGAAGCGAGTGACACCCTCTCCTTTGGTTACTATTAACTACAAATAGTCCCTCAGGGATGGCCTAAGCCTCATGAGCTCTAATCTCTTTCATCATGAATGTTGACTCAATCTTGTACAGGCAATCACAGCTGCAGTGAGTTCATGAGTACATGGGCTTATCATGTACAGAAGACATGTGTTCCATAGCACCTTTCCCTAATCTCCCGCTCTTACTTTATTTCTGCTTTCTTTACTTCTTCCACCAAAATTCACCATGTTCATTTGGTTTGCTTACAGAGCACGAGTGAGGGGTTATTGGCAGGAGTGTGGGTAGCCTTAAAGCAACGAAATTGGAAGGCCTTTATCCAGCATGGATGTTGACTCCATTGTGGATACATAGATTTTTTTTTTTTTTTTTTTTTTGTATTTTCAAGCCTATATAATCAATCCCTTCCCTAAAAGACTCTAAAATCATTTCTGCCCTAAATCTACTTAGGGCAGAATTACATACAAGTAGGGGAAGTGGGCTTAATATTCAGGTGAGGGTCCCATGGCCCTCCAGACTTCTTTCTTCTGTGAAGAAACGTCAACAATCAATGAGCTCATGTGTTACTCTTCTGCAAGCAGACATGAACTCCTGAATTGTGGCTGTTTGGCTCAGAGGATAGCCCAATACAACATCCTGTCTGAAACATGGTCACTCAGAGTGGGGCAAAATAGAAAACAATTGTTAGTTTGTCAGAGTAAATACCAGAGCATTCTTGTTAAGATAGAAATGTTAGGTAAAAATTAATTTACATATGAATATTCTAACACATGCATGACCCTTGAAGAAGAAAATGTCATTACTCTCCACAATCTGTGTTTTCCTACAGAATACATCCAATTTGTCTGATGTGTATTAGGTAAAGCTAAAATATTTTCCTAGTCAATGAGTACAAATGAGCCCTATTCAAATACTGTCAAAGTTGGACTTGCAAAGAAGTGTTGGGTCCCTAACTCTGAAATGTTTTACGACTATATCTGGAATTATTTAAATGTCTAAATAATTAATGGATTCTGTTTCTTCTTGGAAGAGGTAATGAAAAGCTCATGTGGGTGTGCATATATGCTAACAACACTTACTACTTACTAAGGCCGAAGATCTCTTATAGAACAACACTGTCAGGAAACTATGGATGGAGGAAGAAGCCATACTAAAATGTACTTACAGTTTCAAAGAAATAGGGACTTGTTTTCTTGCCCCAGACTTATTATAAAAAGATTTTTTTCTTTCAATAAAAGATTATTATTCCTAGTGTTGACCTACTTGTTTGCCATTCTTAGCAGACATTTAACAACTGCATTTATAAAGTTGACAAGAGGTTTTAGAAATTGACTGAGAATCTATAATTGGGAAATTTAATTCATTTTTCTTGCTTCTCTTTCTTTTGAATAATAAGATTTTTTTTCCTTGAAAATAACTTGCTTAACTGTGTTTTGCCTTTCTTAGTTCATGCAGTCACTGTGACCCAAGCACCTGTTAGGGTGGACAGGCCCTGGAGTCAGGCAATATTCACAGCAGTCAGGGTCCCATTGTTACTTCTTTCCCTGCTGTGTGTCATGATTAGAAATAAAGAGAAAGGTCAATTACTTCTGCAAATAGAAAGAGAAGGCATATTTCAGTGATTCAGTTAAAACTATAGCTAAAAGGATAGTGCTTCATTTTAATTTTTATTTATTTATTTCTGGAAGAGGCAAGAGTTTATTTTTTCACCTTAATTTTCCACTTTTGATGTATAGAAAAGGATTTCCAGACAGGAGTTTATATATCTCACAGAAAACAATATAATCACATGCTTTTGCCCCATTTTGCAGCCTTAGTTTTTTTTTGTTTGTTTGTTTTTGTTTTTTTTTTTTTACTTTATCAGATTTATTAACATTTTTAAGGGCTGTAGACATTAGATAAAGAAGCTGACAAATTGATGTTTAAGATGTTAGCTCATTTGATTAATCAGAGGAAGAAAATCTAGGTAATTACTTACTTTAGCATATCATACTTCCAGCTTAGGGGGACATACAAGCATTTGTAGATGGGGGTTATAGCCAAATTGTGGTATGATATTGATTGCAATTTCTGCTTTGGATTTTAATGATTATGATAGTTCTTTAGGTATACATGTGTGAATCTATACCATGTATGCTTGGCTGCTCAAGTAGACCAGAAGAAGTTGCTGAGGCATATAAAGCTGGAGTTACAGACAGATGTAATCCGCCTGACATCAGTGTTTTGAACTGAATCTTAATCATCTGAAAGGTAGGGCATGCTTTTAACCTGTCAGCCAGTGGTTCTTAGCCTTCCTAATGCTGTGACCCTTTAATACAAATCCTCATGTTGTGGTGACCCCCAACCATAAAATTATTTTCATAGCTACTTCATAGTTGTAATATTGCTACTGTAATGAATCGTAATGTAAACATCTGCATTTTTTCTGATTGTCTTAGGCAACCCCTGTGAAAAGGTCATTTGACACCCAAAGGGGTCTTGACCCGACCCACAGGCTGAGAACTGCTGCTCTAAGCCATCTTTGTAGGCCCTTATGTCTTTTCTTAAGTTTCCTAATTGGGTAAGAGTTCTTGGGGTGGATGGATCAGGAGAAACTCACCACTTTTAAATCATGCATTCTTCATGACTGCATAGCCAAAGTCATACCTCTGTTCATTTTCTGTAGCTGGTTTTGTGCCCTGGTCAGTGGTATTAATTTTTATCACTGATGATACAAATCAAATAGTTAAAGGTCATGTGGTGCACAGACAGCACAGAATCAGTCCATATAGACTTCCATCAGAAGATTTTATTTATGTATTTATTTTACTTCTTTTGCTTATGGACACAGAAATACAGATTTATGGGGCCAGAGAAATTGGCTTGGTGATTAAAAGGTCTCATTGCTCTTACAGAGGACCCTGGTCTGTTTTCTAACACACACATGGTGTCTCACAACTGCTTGTAACTCTGATTACAGGAGATCCTATGTACTCTTTTGACCTCTCTAGGCAGGACACACACACACATGCAGTGAAAATACCCATAGAGATATATACATGCACATGCATGCACACACACAGATTCAGTGATACATAAATACAAATTTACTAGAATTTTAATCTTAGGCAAGGAAAATTATGAGGTATTATATTTATTTACACAATTTTTTTTCCCTCTAAATGGTAGCATTGCCTGGTAGTATGCTTTAGAGTAAAAAATGTTTATTATTTGACGTATTCACATTTCGGGAACTGCAGATGTAGCAAAGTTGGTAGACTACTTATCTAGAATGCACAAAACTCTGGGCTTGGTCCCCCTGTAAAACATAAAGTTAGGCACGATGCTACATGCCTGTGATCCCACACCCAGGCAAAAGGATCAGAAGTTTGAAAATCATACCCAAATACATAGCTAGTTCAAGACCAGCTAAGAGTTAAATGAGAACCCATTCCCCTGCATCTGTGCTTTTTACAGATTTATTTTGAGGGGGAAAATTCTAGTGTAGTGTAATTACATGAAAACACAAAACGTCTCAAGTCCTATGTGGCACATACCTAACATTTGTAGAGAGGAGAGAAATCACATAATAATAATAGTGTGGATTATTGCACAGAACTTATTTTCACACAGGGACTCACAAGACAGCTCCATTCATTTTGAAGATGAAACGTCTTAATTCTGTTTCACAAAAGTGTTTCTAGGAGTGTAGGAGTGGCCTTGATTACTTAAAACATTTCCTTTTATTGTTGTTTTGTTTTTCTTTTTTTGGGGGGGGGGTGCAGTGGAGGGAGGGTCTCACTCTATAGCCCAGTCTGGCCTCAAAGCTGCAGCAATCCTCCTGCCTCATACCAAAAGCACAGACACAAGCCACCATACCTAGCAGGCTGACAGAATTCCTTAAAAACCAGAAACAAAAACTATCTACCGAGAAACACACTGCTGATCAAGTATCGTGGGCTGAGGATTGTGTTCAGCACTGATCCGCCCCCACCGTGTGTGTGTGTGTGTGTGTGTGTGTGTGTGTGTGTGTATTACACATACATAATCTGCGGAGAGGCTAGGTACTTTAATGAAAATTTCAATTGTTTCTGGCATAAAACTATTATAATTCTCTTTTAATTTTGATGTATTACTTATAAAATATTGTGACTGTAGTGCTTGTAAATGGAATTGTCTTAACTTCAATCATTTTATAGATAAATAAATATAAATAAAATGGAAGACACAACAGTGGTCTGCCAAAGTCACATAAAAACACAGGTATTTTTGCTTTGGCTCTTTTTCTTCTTGATGATCTAGGTGAAGTGTCCATCTGTACTTACGCTTTTTTTATTAGCATATATCAATTGTACATAGCAGAGAGTTTTTGTTTTGATATTTTCAAAGACATATACAATGTATTTTGTTCATATCCACCCCCATAGCCCTCTCGTCACCCTTCCAGTCCTGTTGACCCATTCTTTTTCTCCAAGTGTCCACTTTCACTTTCTGTTTTCTTTTCTTTTTGATGACCCAACAAGCTTCCTTCAGGTTGCTTGCGGTAGCTAAGATGAGAGATTATTGACACGATCCTGACTATCTTACCAGTGGCCATGGCTTTGAAGGAAATGTCTCTCCCTTCCCTAGAAACTATCGTTTGCCGGTGGATCCTCAGGGGAACCATGTGAGCCTTCTCTTGCCACAGCCGGGTGGGTCCAGTTTTATGAAGGGAATCACAGCTACAAAAGCCATTCATGCCCAGAAGACACCCGTGCCATCCTCGGGATCTTACATTCTTTCACCCTTTTCACTGTGATATTCCTTGAGCATTGGAGTAATTAGCATAACTTTCCCATTCAAGGCTGAGCACTTAATATTCATTCATATTTTTCAGTAGTTTGAGTCTGAAGTTATCACTGCCCATTGTAAAAAGAAGCTTCTTTAACTAACAGTGTCGCTAATCTATTGATGTACGCATCATTAATTAGAAGGCAATTTGACAGGCGTATCATGTGCACTTAACAAAAAACCAAATATGCTTTTCCCGTTAGGGCCTGTGACCTCCCCAAGCCATGGGCTTTTGACAAGATCTATATGACCATATTTGAAATTATATCTCTATTATAATGTAGAGTGGATCAGAATTCCTATCAGAAACTTTTCATAGCTACATCATATATTCCTGACTGGTCAGTAGTATAACACACAGGGCCCATAACTGAGTTGTTAAATTGCTGAGAATTTTTTATGACAATTCTCCCCCAGTGAACTATATCTCAATTTCATTTCCTTCGAAAGCTCACAAAATAATAGCCATCTTCTGAGACAAAATGTGATAGAGCAGATTTAGGATGTGATAGCCATGGTTAAGGTATTACCCATCATAGGTTAATGCCCTAAGTTAGAGAGGTAGTTACGGCAATAGCAAGGTATTCCCATAAAGACTGGAAATCATGGCCCCCAAATAGGGGTGTTGTACAAAACAGAACTAAGAAACAAGCCAAACATTGTTTTCTGAACACTTCCAGTTGAAAAGATGCAGTAAGCCTGACTGACAGCTGTGATTGACAACCCATTCATTGGTCATGATGTGGAACCATTTAAGATGTAGTAAGGCATGCATGAATAAAACTTAATTGCAGCTACAGAGGCAGAAAAGGAAAGCCATCTTGCAAATATTGTCAGAGACAAAACCATAGTACAGATTAAAAAAAACTCTTGATGTATATTTTTCTAAATAAACAGTTCTTTTTATTTAAAAAACTTGCACATTATGACTGTTGGTGGTGCCCAATATGTAGATAATGTTTAGGTGTTCTTAGATTTCTTAGGAATCAGACTACTTTGCTTCTTGGACTCAGTGTACTGACCCCTGTCTTTCTGTCTATATGGTGGGTGTGTGGGGGTTGGGGGAGATAAGTCCTAGATGTACAAATGAATAACAATTAGACACTGGTGCTAACATATCTACCATTCAAAATTTGGTGTGTGTTAGCCCCTCTGTAAAGCAGTTTACATGAATCACTCGAGTTTTACCTTCAAGTATTGTGAGCATCCTTTGAAGGTGAAGAGATGGAAATTGGTCAGATGTGCAAATGTACAAATAGCTGTTCCAGCGTTCTGCTAATATAAACCAAGAGCCTCATTTTAAGTAATGACAAGCCAAAAAGAAAGCAAGTGTTGTTCAGTGCAAACTCCTTAATCACATTCTTTTCAAATCATTTTCTTTCTTTCTTTCTTCCTTTCTTTCTTTTTTTTTTTTTTTTGGACAGAGTTTCTCTGTGTAGCTTTGCGCCTTTCCTGGAACTCGCTTTGGAGACCAGGCTGGCCTCAAATTCAGAGATCGGCCTGCCTCTGCCTCCTGAGTGCTGGGATTAAAGGCGTGCGCCACCACCGCCCGGCTCAAATTATTTTCTTATTTAACATTTCATATTAACTTTGTTCTTTGACATTTTGTACAAATGTACAGCACACTCTGATTAATCTCATCTCCTCCTTTCCCATCTTCATCAAAGTCAATGTCTCAAAGGAATGTCTGCAGCACACCTAGAAGCTTACAATTTCTCTTTGTGATTCAAGGCTAGGTAAGGAAGTTTTTAAATCACATCTAGGTTAATATTAGAGACAGTTATAGGATGATAACAAGCCACACTATTCCTGAGTAGCTCTGGAAACAAACCTTTGGTAATGAGGTTGGTAGGATGGAGGTGGTAGAATGCTGATTTACATTTGGAAACAACAATGCGTATTTGAATTGCCCTGTAAGGTTAAATGAAAGAGTAAAAGTTGGGCTGCTTATTATTTAAAGGCATTATCATGTGTGGAGTTAAGTACTTAGGTCTAAAGCTGGACTCAAGCATGTTATGTATTCTTCATGCTTGGAGATCCCTCTAGAAGCAGCATACGCCTCAGTGGAAAGGACATAAGTCTCTCTGCCTTTCAAGATAAGTGACTTTGAAGCAAGTGGTATACATCTAGCAGTCACCTGTAAGACGACAATAAAAATTACTATCCTTTTAGTATGTTATGGACACAAATGGACGTCCTTGTTTCGAGAAAGGGCCATGTTATTAATTAATTAATAATTAATTAATTAATTTTAGCCAATCAAATAGGTGGTGTCTTGTTTCAGTTTGTATTCCCTTAATTATGGTAGTGGACATGCTTTCATGACCTTACTGCCAACAACAAGGTCAGAATATGTGTCTCCAAAACATGCCACCTTAGTAATTTTTAGCTGCAGTCAGATCGGAACCACAACATTCAGAAAGAACTCTGTGTTTTCCTCCCATTGCTGAGCAGCAGATCAGACATTTTCCTTTATCAAAGTGACATAAGTTTGCACTTGTAGACATGTCTCAGCTCACGTACCAGGAAGAGGAGACTTTACCTAGGCTTCCTGTTGGCGTTATAATCTCGTCTTTAGTGAGGCAGCACATGAGCATATACTACTCACCCTCCCACAAGTCATCATCACTAGTAGAACAAGGGCTTGTAGCTGAGCTGGAAGCTCAAACATTTCTCATTACCATGCCACAGAGAAAATGGTGATAACAGTGTTGGGAACACTGGTAAGGACCTAATTCTCAAATAATATATCGGTACTACAGCAACCTCACTTGTCAAGATATTGCAAAAGAGGCGCAGACAGAGTGGGTTAAAGTGCTTTAGAGCCATCAAGGTGGTTGACTATAGTAAGATACCAATAATTGTTTTGATGACCAGAGTGATATAATATTTATTAAAACTAATACCTTATCGTGATTTAGAAATGATCAAACAAATATGCTATCTTACTCTCTTATCAGATCACAGGTTCAATTTCAATTTTCACTTCTTTGCCATTATTCTGAGATTTCTGAGACTCCTATAAGGATATAAAAGTAAGATTTCACATCAGTCTGTCTGCATTTGGAAATAATATCAGTTAGGGGGTTGATCCTTTTGGGATACACACTAATGTACAAGGATAGAAGTCACTCCCCATGATCAATTCTGAATCAGCAAGGTGAATTGGGGTTGGTTATGCCAAAGCTTAAATTGTTTTAAAATTAATCAGCACATGACCAGAATTAAATGGCATATGACCACACTAGAACTGGTTAAACCATGCAGGTCATGCTACACTGCCCAGTACAGTCCACTGAAGTCAGGTCCGGGTAACCTGTCATTGCCTATGTGAGCTCTGAAAAGTTATGGTGCCAGAATCTGGAACCAGAGGACAGCACTATGATGTCAGTAAAGGCTGTACTCCTGGAGAAGTTGGTCTGTTTCTCCTGGTGACCTCAGAGCATCTATTTCCCAGCATAAAGCAACTTGCTGCTACCTCCTATTGCCACCCATGTTCTTTGTTATTTGAATAAGAGGTTTAAAGGTGCGGCTTTTACCCATTCTCCATTTTATAGTCTTCTCCAGCCTCTCAGGATCCACAATACAGATCTGAGCTAAAATGAGAACCTTACAATGGAGTTCAATTTCATCATTTTATATTCACTGGGACCAGGGCATTTAAATACTTTATACAACAACTTTATATTTATACAACAACTGAATTATTACGAAGGCTTTGGATGTATATACTCTTATTTTAACTTTATAATAATGCTAAATATATAATTAGTATTACCACCTTAATAATAAAGATACGGCACTAGCTCGAGGGAGCTGTACCATGGCAGTCAGCTGTCAGATGGGCCTGTCCATCTTCAACCGTGACCTGACCAGTTTGGGGTCTTTGTGCCTCTAAGTGGTAATGAGGATGATTACCTGAATTTGGATGCAATGGACAGGTATTTTGTCCCAGTACCCATGGTGGTGGCAAAACTCTGAAAACAGCCAAGTCAGGACACTTCTCTGATATCCAGGCCAGAATAGTGCATAAAGCCAATTGCTCTAACAGGTGCTCATCAATATCCTTTCATTTGGAGGCTACTAAGTATAAAGGAGCCTTCATTAAAGACTTCCCTAAGGATGAAATGCTGACCTTGAGATCAAACCAGGAGCTGCAGTTAAGTATTTGGTCCCAGGGACTAAGCCAGTAGATACAGCCTTGGTTATAACAGTAGAACCTGAGTCCTCAGGAGGGTAGGAACTCAACTGAAAATGATGCCGCAAGTTCCCTGATTGAGGATCCAGTTCCCAACTTTGGATATAGAAATCAATGGTGGTCTTCACACTGTCCCTAAGTAGATGAAGGAGGGACTCATATGATTGTGTCTGGCAGAGTCGTTATGAGGAGACATGACCACAGAGCTCCGACCAATTTTCTAAGAAATGGTTAGCAGCTGCTCAGAATGTTCTCTTCTGGATGAAGCCACAGGATAGGGATCCCAGGACTCCTGCTCAGGAAGCCTTCCATTACCAGAAAGGGTGAAACTGACCACCAAGTCATTTTGTGTTTGAGCCAATGCTGCTTTTCTGACCAATTATTCATTCCAGTGCTGAAAATCCATTTTGAAAACTATTTCAAGAGGTTTGTCATTGGTGTGTACAACTAAATCCTTAGTGATACCATTTAGAAATTAGTGTGATGACTGTGTTTTGGGAGAGAATTTTTGTAGAGTGACAACATGGCCATGTTAAGGTGGAAACCAAAATGTGTGTGTCCTAATGTCCAAGGAGGAAAATTAGTTATCACAAAAAGAAAGAAAGATAGATGTATAGCAAGACTTTCTTTGGACCACCAGCTCCTGAATAATGACACTAAGACTTCTTAATAATTATGAAAGCTTGGATTTAGCTTAGGCTTGTTCCTAACTAGCCCTTAAAACTGAAATTAACCCGTTTATATTAATCTACATTCTGCCATGTGGCACGTTACCTCTCCTCAGTACTGTACATCCAACTTCCTCCGTGTCTGGCTGGTGAATCTCTTGAACTTCAGATTCTTTTCCAGAGTTCCTATCCTCCCCCTCCCCGCCCCTGAAGTCCCACCTATCCTCTCCTGCCTAGCTATTGGCCATTCAGCTCTTTATTAAACCAGTCAGAAGGTACCTTAGGCAGGTAAAGTAAAACAGAGACATATCCTCACAGATGTACAAAACATGTTTTTATGTATTTTAAAATGAATGTTCTGTTGTTTCCCAACTTGGTTCCTAGAGAAATGGCCTCTGTATTTTCATGTTTCATGCCATTTATGTTTCATTTATGTGTGTGTGCTATTATGAGTGGGATGGAACCAAGCTTGGATCAGGTGGTACACCATAGTCTTGCATATGCTGCATTTGTTTCTTACATTTTATATTACACTTGTTTATAAAATAAAACAATATATAAGCCAGGTGGTGGTGGTGCACACCTTTAATCCCAGAACTTTGGAGGCAGAGGGAGGTGTATCTCTGAGTTTGAGGCCAGCCTGGTCTATGGAGTAAGTTTCAGGACACCCAGGGCTATACAGAGAAACCCTGTCTCCACAAACAAACAAACAAACAAACAAACAAAAAGAAAGAAAGAAAAGAAAACATACAAAGCCAGCATTCCCAAGGGAAGCATGGCCTTTCCTGTGGTCCAGTGATTATAAAAGCGGGCTACACAGTGATTCCTTCCTGCTTTTGGTTCTCACTTCATGTACTCCTATCCCACGAATCTCCTAGTCCCCCTCCACCCTTCACCATAGCAGCACCCCCAACAATAAGAAAATTAAAAATTAAAATTTTAATAAAAAAAAGCCAATTTGCTCCTCTGTCTTTTCCTCCTCTCCATCATCTCTTCATCTGTCTTAATGACTTTGGGAGCTGTAGTGTATCATGCAGTATACCCCTTTGTCCAAACAGCTTTACTTGAAAATGTTCATTGTAATGAGTTGTTGGTCTGGTTCAAGGCTTCTGAATTCTGGAACACCATCAATACTGGACCCTCACCAAAACTCCTCTCGGAGATCCTGCTGTTACCCCTGAGTAATGGAGATGCTGTGACTATGGTTTTGCAGAACCAATCCCTTCATGTAATTCTGAGAGAGGCAATAGAAGCATAAGAGAATCATTAGTTGAAGCTCAGCCAGAATAGAGTAAGCAATTCAAACCCGGGTCTCTGGTTCTTTTGTGACTATTCTCAGGTTCACCCAGAAACATCTGGGTAAGATGAGACAAGACTTACAAACCATCAGATCTTAAGGACTCACTTCTCTCCACTGCAAAGGCTTTGATCTTTGTCCTAAAGAATTAAAATTAGGTTGGTTCAGAGAATTGAAAGAAAATGCAGCTAATATTTTACTGTACTCCCTCTGGCCACAATATAAGCTGGCTGACAGAGAAGTGTGAGCAAATGAGATGGTTTAAATTTAACGCCACCCTACAGCTGGGCCTGCTTGGTAAAGATCAAGGGAAATGATCTAACTAATGTGCCTATGTTCAGGCCCTCAAGGCTCTTTGCCAGGATAGGGGGCCATGAAAGGAAAATAGGAAAGGAGAGAAGCCCTTCAGGCAGCAGAGGAAAGGTAATTATCATCCATCCACAACTCTGCCTACTGCACTCCCCTAAGGAAAGTCTGGACCCTCAGGAACGATCAGAATACATGTTTCTTTTTCAAGCATAGACTATCAACAATAAATGGAAAAGTGAGGAGGCCTCTCTGGGGACTCCTAAGCCATCACTGGGATATTAGTATACACTGACCACATCTAACTGTATCTTGATTCTCTCTTGGCTAGTGGAACTTTCTGAAAACAAAATTCTCTATCTCATGTCTCTTACATTCTCTTGCCTTCCTGATGCTTTCCCGGACAGGAAATCATTTTCATCATGCCAGATCTACTGCCCAGAGTCTACTCCTGAAACTTACTAACACACATAACTGTGTTAGACAAGCACTTTCCAGCATGCAGGAAGCTCAAGCCCCATAGACCAGGTCAGGTTTTAATTTTAACCACTGAGTTAAAGGAAAATAATGAAGAAACCCAAGAATGAAGTCAGCTCACAGCTATGACAGATTATCTGATTCTATCTAAATAAGCTTACGTAAATAGAAATTATCCGTGTTCTAAAGTTTAAGTGGCTGTGATTCTCCTACCTGGCAAGTTAGTGGCCCATGCCTGAGATCTTATGGAAGGCCTGTATAAAGCCAACATTAGTTTATCTCTCTTCTTTTAGAGAACCTTTTTTACTCTTTTTATATTATTACTAATAATTTTACTCTAGTTATACCTTCTTGCTATGGGCTTAAGGGACCCCCTTGGTTTCATCAGTCTTCCTTGACCATTTGTCCCAACTGATGGGTTATGTCAAGGTCTTGATGACTGGATGACTTTGGAAGCATTGAGGACATTGTCTTCTGTACTGACACTCCTCTTTTCAGGATGCACACTGCTTAGAGTTAAGTCTCTGAGGTCTCTAACATCTCTCTTCAAGAGAACAGGAATCTCCCCAGGACAGTAGCACTTTGGGGAATATTCCATCATCCCCTGTGACTGAGCTGACTTGGAGGCAGGCAACTGACTTTCCTTTAATCCTTGCATCTTCATTGGCTCTGTTCTCCCAGCTCATGGTTTAGAACACCCAGAAGTCCATCCCACCAGTACTGAACTACAAAGTCATGCTTTAAAATTTAAGTATTGTAAAACATTGAGATAAAGCTTGACAGAGATACGTTTTTAAATAAACCTTGAATTTCTTAAGATTTGGGATTGTTTTAGTTAGAAGCCTAACACACTCAGTAAAACCATAAGCAATTATATAAACAATCCAACAAATCACACTTCTAAGAGAAAAATGACATCAAGATTAAAATTTAAAGGAAAGTCAGTTGGCAAAGAAAGTATGGTTAAGTCTGGAAGCTCTTCCCTTTCTGGGCTTCATGTACCAAACAAAGCACACACACACACACACACACACACACACACACACACACACACACACACACACACAATGTAATAATGTTACAAGCCTGGAAGAAATGAAGATACTTCTGTTTCTCAATCTGACCATTCAACTATTGAAACAATGGACCACAAAGAAATGGGAATTTCCCCAGGAATCTCATGCTGAGAGAAGGACAGAACAAGAGAGGGAAGTTGCTCCCATAAAGAGATTTCACCCAGTTCTAACAACTTGTCAGACCACCTTACAAGATGAGACCGAAGCACCAATAATTATGAGTCAATGTTGGGTGGGGCCACATCTTGACCAGGCCTTATCAGTAGCCCTCTTTAAACTTTGATCTGACTTGAGTGGTTTGTCCCTCTTCCCAATGGGTCCTCATTGAATAGATTCCCTTTTCTAATTTCTATTTTAAATTTGAGTCTCTCAATTGGCTTATTGAGAAGGGTAGTCAGACCTGAGTTGAGGCACAGATTCTGACCCCAAGATATATGACACTGCCACTGCTGCATCCAGGTTTAGAAGCCCTGAGTTCTTTCATGCAACTGATCTACCTATGGACAAGATCGTAGGCAGCAGGCAGAGAGACCACATACAAGAAGCCTTCATTGTTCTTCATGTTGCAATACCGGTTGGTAGAACACGGGAATGGAGCCTCCCAGACAAGTCCAACCAAGCTGAGAAATGTTTTGCTCATCATGTGGTTAGGAAAGGAACATGTCAAGCTTCTGTTCAGATTCCACCAATCACAGTGCACATGAGAACAGCTTCCAGACCTACCAATTGAGACAAGTCTTATATTTATACAAAGCATGATCTTTGTCAATGAAGCATTTACAAGCCCTATAGTGCCCATCACACAGGCTTTTCATTGAGCTACTGGAGACATGATCCCTACCCTGTCCAACTGAGAGCAGTTGCAGGAAGAGCAAGGATCATACAGAGGTTTCTAACACCCACAGTGTCATCTTCCCGAGCTAGTACAAACTGCCAGATCAAACCCTCCCGGAGCAGCTATGGTTTCAGTTGTCCTTGTGCCTGGGGAGTATGGAGGAGTTCTGTTTACTGGCTTGCTCCTCGTGACTTTCACAAACTTTGTTCTCTCTCTCTCTCTCTCTCTCTCTCTCTCTCTCTCTCTCTCTCTCTCTCTCTCTCTCTCTCTCTCTCTTTCTCTCTCTCTCTCCCTTCTTTTTCTCCCCCCACTTCCCTTTTTTGGCTCTTTTGAAACAGGATCTCACTATGTCATCCTGACTAACTTAGAACCCATTTTGTATGACCAGACTGGCCATGAACTCACAGAGATCTCTGCCTCCTCTGCCTCTGCCTGTGGTGATATTTTAGCTGTGTATCCCAGTAAAGTTTATCTGAGGACCAGAGGAAAAAGCCGGCCACTATATTAAACATAGAAGTCAGACAATGGTAGCATATGCCTTTAATCCTATCACTCAGGAGGCAGGGGTCTGACTGGATCTCTGAGTTCAAAGCCACACTGGGAACAGAGCCAGGAGTGGTGGCACATGCCTTAAATTCCAACACTAGTTGACCATAAACGTCTGGAGGTCTCTACAGACAGATAGGAAATGACAGAACTGGGTAGGAAGAGGAAGTGATGTAGCTGGGTGGAGAGGACATGAGATGGCAGAACAGAAAGGCATATAGGCGGGTATACAGGAAATAGGTCTCTTTGGAAGCTGTGGAGTTGGTGAGGTGAGGTTAGCTGTGGCTTTCCTATTCCTCTGATCTCTCAGGTTTTAACTCTGATATCTGGCTCTGGGTTTTTTATTAATAAGACTGTTTAGCATTTTGTCTTACATCTGCCCCTGCCCCTGCCCCTGACTCTGACTCTGCATGGGAGTCAAAGACATGCATCATTATGCCTGGCATCTAAGACTGCTTTTTTATACCACCCAGGACCACCTGCCAAGGGGTAGCATGGCCTACAGTGAACTGGGCCTTCCCAGGTTACTTATTAATCAAAAAAATTCCCTTACAGCTTGCCTAAAGGCAGTCTGATGGAGACATTTCCTAAATTGAGGGTCTTCTTCTCAGATAACATTGATTTGTGTCAAACTGACAAAAATTACCCGGGACAATTGACCCCCTTGTCAAGTTGACACATAAATACATTACCATTAAACCATAACCTTTCCTTTTTTTAATCCCTAAGATCTTATATTAATATCAACATCAAAATATGACACACATTTCAACTTTTTTATTTTACAATACTATTCAGTTCTACATAACAGCCACAGATTCCCTTGTTCTCCCCCTTCCTGCCCCCCTCCCCTTCCCCCCATCCCACCTCCCATTCCATTTCAACTTTTAAAAGTCCCAGTATTCAAAAATTCAAAAACTAAGAATTCAGACACTTTAAAACATCCAAACTGTCATTTAGAGGTCAAATCCCACCCCCTCAAAAAGGTCAAATCCACTCTAAAATATTCAAAGTCTCATTAAAGTATCTGAAGTCTCTCTAAAATACCCAAACTCTCTCAACTGTGGGCTCCTGTTGGGAAAACAATCAACACCAAAACCTACTTACATCTTTCTTACTCCAAGAGGGAGGATCCAGAATACAGTCACGAATCAAAGCAAAGCAAAACCCAAATTCAACAGTATAAAAAGTTCAGTGCTTGATATCTGGAATCCATTCACAATCTTCTTTGCTCCAAAGAGACTTGACAGTTCCACTTTTCCATTTCTGCCATCCAAAGCACACACCCCTTGTCTCCTAGGCTCAGGTGGGCTCTACTCCACAACTGCAGGTGTCCCTGGTGGTTAACCTATGAAACTGTCATCTCTAAAATGCTGATGTCTACTGCAACTGGACTGCACCTTCACCAACTGCCTCTCCTGGACTCTAACTCTGCCATATGGTACCATGCCTCAACTTTTCTCAATGACCCACAAACCTTGGGGCTGCTTTGGCAGCCGAGGCTGCAGCTTCACTAATGACCTCTGCTGCCCTCCATGACTCCTTTATGCCTTCAACACCAGTACCCACCAGAAAACTCTCACACATGACCAAGTGCAGCTGCCAGCACAAGGTACAGCTTGGGAACCCTCAGGAACACAGCTTCTGTGTACCCACCCCAAGGAAACACTTCCCAGATGATTTTGCCTCAATAACGCTTGTCTTTTTTAAATCGTAATGAGTTGTTCAGTCCCAGGTGACCAGTATCAATTGTCCCAGGAAAACAAAGGTTTCCTTTTAGGGTTCTTAATTCAAAATATTACATAATTGTCCCTGATAGAGTCTTAGCTTCCCTCTGAAGCTTCACAAGTCAGGGCCCCCCATCGTGTGCATTGCTCTCAGCATTATCTAAGTTTCCACAATAGCTCATTAAGTATTGCATTCAATGGCTTCTCTAGCTCAAAGTTTCAAAGTCCTTCCACATACTCCCCAAACCATGGTCAGGTCTGTCACAATAATATCCCATGAATATGGAACCAATTTCCATTTTAGGGTTTCCATTGCTGTGATTCAACAAGATGATCAAAGGCGACATTGGGGAGAAACAGTTTAATTCACTTAAACTTCTAGGTCACAGTCCATCATGAAAGGAAATCAGTGCAGGAACTTAAGGTAGGAACCTGGAGGAAGGAACTGAAGCAGAGACCGCGATTATTCTGCTTATTGACTTGCTCCCCATGGCTTTGTCTATCTGCTTTCATATACCATCCAGGACCACCTTCCAGAGAGCTGCCCACCTGTTGTTTTTAACAAAATCTCAATCATTCAATTTTACCAGTAAAGACTTAGGAGCTGGATGTTGGGGTGAAAGCCTGCTAGTCCAGAGAAGCAGAGAAAGCACCTTCCTCTTCCACTGATGTCCCCAAAGCCTCCTTCTCCTATGCTGCCCCCACAAAAAAAAAAAAACCCAAACTAAAATGTTCTTCCCTTCTACTTCCTGTGCATCTCTCTATCCATCCTACTGACTCCCTTTTACTCTCTGGTTTTATTATTATTATTATTATTATTATTATTTATTACTATTAATCATCCTATGTTCACTTCTTATAAACTGGTTGCTTGACCTATGGATGACTTTATTTAATCCTGATTACAATATTCAAGCATAAAGCTCTTGGATTAAAGGTGTGTGCCAGGGCTGAGCCCACCACAACTAGGAACAGGTTTTGACAGCACGTAACACAATCTCGGGGTTCAAGGTGTGATCAAATATCCTGTAACATTTCCCCTGCTTTGTCTAAACAAAAAGGAAAGGTTTTACCTCTAACACAGAAAAACTATTTACACTAATGAAGCTATTTCTGCCAAGCTTTGGCACAATGTCCTCCTTGGTTATATTTGGCAGTCTCAGGATTATTTTTTGAGTTCAAAGTTCTGTAAAATGTTTGTGTAAGTCTCATATGAACTCAGAAATTTGAATGTCCTAAGACATTTGCAGTCTGAAGCTGATCTTTGGGTGGTGTTTGTCAGCTTAGGGGCAGCCCAGGCTAGGTAGAACACAGCAGTCAATGCAAAAGTGGCCACTGTTTGCACAGAACTCTTTTTCTTGGGACATTTTCTCTTGATGTCCATCCTCTATCTTCAGATGTTCAGTTGTTTCACTTGTTCAGTGGTCTCTAGATTCTTTAGTTGGAAGCTTTTATTCTCCTGGAAAGATAAAAGCAAAACCCTGCCCTAATCATAATTCAGAGGGGTTCCTTTTTTGGCAGGCTATATCTTTTCTAAGGCAATTTTTTTTTTTTTGGCAACAGAAAAAATATTATCATTCAACTAAAAAAACTCTTTTGAATTTTTGTAACTAAATATACCTTAGTAGTGTGGATAAATATAACTATATTACCCTTTCTCTTTAAATATATAAATACAGGGTTTAAGTGTATTTAGTTTTAGATCACAAAAGACATTCACTTTGAATTTCAGCATCCCATTTGCAGGCTTTTAAATTTAAATCACTGTAATTCTTATGCACCTGCCTCTCTGCCTCCCAAGTACTGGGATTAAAGGTGTAAGCATCTGCCTGACTATGGATTTCTTATCATAGTTATTCTCATGGGATTAGCCTCAGTTAACTTAGTTCTCCATTTCTCCTTATTTTTTAGTGTTGGGGTAAACTTTCAAATTTTTTCAAATATGTAATCTATCGTTCTTGCTGATTTATTCTGAATTTGTTCCCTGGCAAATATTGATATTCTAGTCCTAATTAAACATGATGCCAATTTGTCTACGATTTCATTATTTTGAGACATTTTGTCTGTCTTGTCTGTTTGAACTATGTAAAATTTGATGTCTTTTATAGGTTTTGTTAGGGTTTGTCATTTCCATTCATGCCTCTCATGATGAGATATCTTTGCCACTTATCTATCAGTTAGTAGTTTTCCATTTTGATGACCATATAGCTACACCGTTCCACATGCACTATGAATTGAAGAAGATAGAGATTTTCCTTTTGCTTTCCTAGCTGTTTGTTTAACAGCTAATAGTGCTGCACTGATTTTGTGGTTCCTTCCTCAGTATTCCATCTCCTTTCCTAATGGAAAGGCTACCTCTTTTCATTAGTTTTGGTTCCATCAGTGGTTGATGAACCACCAGTAAACCATGTGTTAACTGAATGTTCTGACCATTGTGTTGGTCCTCACAGTTCAATAGGTGCCTCTTTGGGAGAAGGAAGGGAGTGGTTTAGGGATGGAGATTATGGGTAACTAAGCTATCTCCTTAGTGGAGGAAGGTACAGAAGACCCCTTTGCTACCAAAGGTAGCAAAAGTCAAAAGGAAATTCAAATAGATACCAATTCCACTGTAATACCGTTCCTTCCATGGCTAAGCCTGCAAAGGACTCTGCCTCCGAACAGATCAAATCCATCATGGTAAGAGGCACCCTTATGACCATAGGGTGGTTGGCAATGATTGAATATAAGGTTATCCATGCCTCCTAAGATGTCCTAATTTGTGTCTCAAAGAGAATATTTATTCTCTGTATATGGAAAGCATTTGCAATAGAAGCCAACAGGCAAATGTTTGTGGACTCATTTTTGGTTAATGAAGGGTCCCCAGCTGCCAATTCGCCAATAAATATGATATCTATAATTAGAGTATCATCTGGTTCAATATTGGTCAGCGTTGCATCATGGAGAAGACCTTATAGGCAGTCACAAAAGCTGCTCTTTGTTTCTGTCCCCATTGGAAATTAGATCCTTTCTAGTAACCCTGAAAAGGTTTTATAATTATCTGTAAATATGGTATGTGGTTTCTTTAGTGTGTAAACATGCCAATTAGGAGCTGTATCTGAGTTTGTGAGATTAAAGGTGTGTGCAACCACCACCTTGTTCACTGTAAGTCTAGAATTTAGAAAACAACTAAATTATAGAGATCCCCCTATCTCTGCTGGGATTAAAGGCATGGGCTACCACTGCCCTGTTCAAATATTTTTGTCTTAGCTCCAAATCACTCCACCTCTTAGAGATTTAGAAAACAAGTTTGAACTGTAGCAACCCTTTGAATTTCCTAAAACATTTAAATCCCTTAGTTGCATTTTTAATACCAAACAACAAAAGTGTTCTTTTTATTTAAGAAGAAAACTCAAAAGCTCCAGGATGGCATGGACAATGTGGCAATCTGAAGTCTAAAGTCTAACATTCTAGAATTAAGACAGAAACTTTTTTTTTTTTTTTTTTTTGGTTTTCGAGACAGGGTTTCTCTGTGTAGTTTTGGTGCCGGTCCTGGATCTCACTCTGTAGACCAAGCTGGCCTCGAACTCACAGAGATCTGCCTGGTTCTGCCTCCCGAGTGCTGGGATTAAAGGTTTGTGCCACCACCGCCCAGCTCCAGAAACCTTTTATACATAGGTCTTTAACTTTTTACTCTGTGTGCTACATATAGCCATTCTAGGATATTATCTTCTCTCTGCATAAGAATTCCTGTGGGAGAATGAGTAGAAGACAAAATAACTAAAATACAATCAAGCTTTGAATCCAAGCACTCCACATGTGCATTCTGTAATTTCTTTGCTACCAGAGCCAATTCTCTCTTAGCCTCATCTGATAATTTTCTTGGACTATTGAAGTTCTATCATCTTATAAGGTTTGAAATAAACTACTTAGTTCTTGAGTACCTAATTTAGTTGTGGGCCATAGCAAGTTAATATCTCCCAGCAATTTTTGAAAACCATTAAGAGTTTGTAATTGATCTCTTCTGATTTGTACTTTCTGTAGTCAAATCTTCTGTAAACCTATTTTATATCCTAGATAATTGATAGACTCTCCTCTTTGTATTTTTTTCAGGAGTAATTTGTAATCCCTGGCAAAGCAAACTTCTCTTTACTCCATCAAACATTCTTTTCTAGGGTATCTGCATCTGAACCAGTAAGTAAGATATCATCCATATAATGATAAACTTTACATTGAGGAAAGTGTTGACTAATTATTTCTAAAAGCTATTGTACAAAACATTAACACAAAGCAAGGCTGTTTAACATTCCTTGTGGAAGGACATTCATTGATACCTTTTAACAGATTGAGCACAATTATAAGTAGGCATTGTGAAGGCAAGTTTTTCATTAGCCTGTTATTGTAAATGTATAGTAAAAAAAAAAAACAGCCTTTTAAATCAATCACTATAATAGACTGTCCCTTAGGTAATAAAGAAGATAAGGGAATTCCATGCTGTAAAGAGCTCATTGGTTGAATCACCTTATTTATGGCTCTTAAATCTGTCAACATTCTCCATTTTCCAGATATCTTTTTGATGACAAATACAGGAGAATTCCAAGGACTGGTCGATTCTTCAATATGTTCAGCATTTAGCTGCTCCTGTACCAGCTATTCTAGTGTCTGTAATTTTTCTGATGTCAGAGGTCATTGTTCCACCCAGAGAGGTTTGTCAGTTAACCATTTTAAAGGTAGAGGGCTGTTGGTACCTCTGAAAAGCCAACAGCTGTTGTGTTCTGCTGATGTACAACCTGAGTAGTATGTGACTGTTCTTGATAATACCTTTTAATGTCTTCTCAGAAACATTCTTTATTCTATTATTTATTTCTGAGATTGGAGGAATGTTAATCTGTGTTTTCCATTGCTGTAGCAAATCATGTTCCCATATATTCATGGCTATATTAGCCTTATATGGTTTTAATTTTCCTATTTGTCCTTCTGGCCCTATACACTTGACCCATCTTGCACTTTGTTTTACCTGAGATAAAGTTCCATTCCCTAAAAGCTGAATACCTCCTGAAGAGGCCAATTAGGATGTTAATATTTTGGTGAAAGTATTGTTATATCTGCTACTATGTCTACTAAACCTTCAGTTTCAATGCTATTTATTTGTTTTTTAGCTTTGTTTTCTGATCATTTATAGCAATTTGCCAAAATACTTGTTTTCTGGACTCTGCTACATTTTTGTTTTTATCTACTGAAGCTTTTCTGTCCTTGATTATATCCAGAGCAATGTTGTTTTTAACAACAGTCATTAAATCTTTTAATTTCTCTGTGGATGAGTTTTTCTGATACTGACAGGGAATGATTGAATCCAATTTGATACCATGGCCTGTTGAGGCTCCTTAGGGCATTTCATAATGGGAAAGGGTTACCTTGCCTGTCCCTTGTTGATTTGCATTCATTAGTCCCATGCCAGCTTTTGCCATACTGTCTGCATACTCTGGAAGACTGGAGTCTTCTTATTGGATTATCTATAGAAAAATCATTGTTTCTAGGAATACCTTTCCTACAATATCTTTTCAAATTATGTTGCTTACCACAAGTAAAACATCTGATGTTTTCATTTTTTTAAACTTTTAGAAATTACTCCTATCAGAGGAACATCATGAACATGAGATCCAATATAAGCTGTATTTCTAATCCATTCATCTATTGGTGCTGATATTTCTTTTAAAGGACTAATCATCCTTTTGCATTCTGAATTAGAATTTTCAAAAGCTATAGGTTTGATTAATATTTGTCGGACTTCTGAATCTGATACTATTCCATTATAGCTGAAGTCAATCTTTGTAAAAAAAAAAATCAGTGAAGGCTTCTTTCGGACCTTGTATAATTTTAGTAAATGACTCAGACCTCCTTCCTGATTCTTCTGTTTTCTCCCAAACATTTAAAGCTGCTAAATGACATAGAAATAAAGTGTGATCATTAAATTCAAACTGTCTTTGTAGCTCAGCATTTTGACCATCACCTAGTAATTGATCTTGGGAAATATTAATACTTCTGGCCTTATTTCATTGTTCTAAGGCCCTAGTTTCCTCTTTCCATATTCTCCCTTGTAACTGAGGACCAGCTTCCAATATTGCTATTACCAAATCTTTCCAGTCTTGAGGGATAATTCTGTTCTGAGTTGCCCATGAATTTTATATCTGCTTCACACAGGGTGGATGCACACCATATGAAACAACCTCTTCCTTAAATCTCCTCAAATCTAACATGTCTATAGGATTCCATTTAACTTCCTGATAATCATGGGGGTGCCTGTCATCTCCTGGTAGTTCTTGCATAGTAACTGGATAAACTAAGGTTGGTTTTCTAACAAACTTGGGCTGCCCCCTTCAGTTTCATCATGCAGTGAAGCAGTAGGTTCTTGTATAAATCCCTTGTCTGTGTCTTAGTGTTTTTCTTATTTTCATTTACAAGTCTTTCTAAGACTTGTATCTTATCAATTCACATTTCATATATGGCACAAAAAATCACTATGGTTATTCAGGATGAAATATGAACTACCAGACTGATAGTGATTATAATTGGTATTATGTCAATCTCAGTTAAGTCATTTATTTTTCATCTTCTGATTCTATTTTCAAGTCATCTAAAGTAGCACTATACAGGGTCCTAATGCCCTGTGTTATGATGTTTCCCATCTTTAATGTGGGAAAGATTTTTCTGCTTAATATTATTTATTTCTCTCCTTAAGTACTTCTCAGGTGTCTTACCAAATCTGATGTCTTCTCAGTTTGTCTGCAGCTGTCATGATTTCTCTGTCTGTGTGGTCATGCCACAAATTGGTGCACCAAATGTTGTTTTTCTTTTGTTTTGTTTTGGGTTGGGTTGGTTTTGTTTTTTTAAGACAGGGTTTCTCTGTTTAGTCCTTGCTGTCCTGGAACACACTCTATATACCAGGCTGGCCTTGAACTCAGAGATCCACCTGCCTCTGCCCACCCCATCAGTGCTGGTATTAAAAGTGTACACCACCACTGCCCAGCCCAAATGTTGATTTTATCAAAACCTCAATAAAGATTTGGGAACTAGATGATGGGGTGAAAGTCTGCTAGCTCAGAGAGGCAGAGAAAGCACTCCACTGACCTTTCTCCTCTGCTGATGTCCTGAAGCTTCCTTCTCCTATACTGTCTCAAAACAGCCCTCTCAAACTAAAATATCCCTTCCTTCTACTTCCTGTGTTTCTCTTTCCATCCTCCTGACTCTCCTTTACTCTCTATGGTTGTTTCTTAATCACCTTTTGTTCACTTCCTGTAAACTGGTTGCTTGCTCTGCCCCTTGACCTGTGGTAGATTTTATTGAATCCTGTTTACAATATTCAAGCAGAAAGCTCTTAGACTAAAGGCATATGCTAAGGATTAGCCACACCACAACTTGAAACAGGTTTCAGGTTTTTCCAGTAAATAATGCAATCTCGGGATTCACAGTGTAATAAAACATCCTGGAACAGCCACCTTCAATGATCTGAGACCACACACATCAATTATTAATAAAGAAAATGCACTAGATTTGTCTGCCCGCAAATATTGTGGAGACATTTTCTTAAATGAGAATCCCTCTTCCTAAAATTTTGTTGGTTTGTGTCAAGTTGACATAAACCAAGGCACTTCCCTTCTGAATTGTTTCAGCTATATGCACACATACACGAATGCAAGCGAGATCACATACACAAAGGCACAAGTTTTTCCTTATCATTTATGAGCCATTATTACTCTGCCTCCTTAGTTACTTCCCCTCTTTTCTGCATGGATAAGCAAATTTCACACCACAGTTTTCATGTATAAGCTGTGTTATACTACCTATCAGAGGGCAAAGTATACATTAGACAAATATAACAAAACTGGTTAGAATTTCAAGGTCACTGACTCGGATCATGTAATTTGTTGGGCCTTTTGTAATTTCTTCTCATTCCTGTATATGATGCCTGCACCATTGTCATATTTTGACAAGTCAGGGGGTCATTTTCTTTTGTCCAGAGTAAGGTTCCACAGTTCATCATCAGGTTATAAAATAGCAGTTAGTCAAGGATCAGGCTGGCTTTGTTTCCTCCAAGGTCAGCCTTTGACTCTTCTGTCTCTATGAGACAGCTACTTCTATATACAAAGTATCCACAGATACATTCATTACTAAAATTGACTATAATTCTAATTCAAGAAAAAGCAGTGCCCTGAAAATCCAAATTTCACAGAGCAAAGAGATTCTGGTCAAGAGTCCTATAAGCCTGTTTCTTAAACTAGTTTATCCTACAGGAATTTAGAGCATCCACATATGTTAGAATGGCTTTTAGGAATATGAGTACATAATGAATCTAAACCAAAATTGCTACTGTGAAAGATAAGAGAGAAGTATTATACAGATAGGACAGCAGACATGTGGCTTACTGGTTCTCAGAAAAGCTTAGTAAGTTCCCACTGGACAGTAAACTCACACTGCTAAGACAGTGTGCTTCAATTAATTCCATGCAGTCAACTTACTCAGACTAAAGCCTTGATAGTCTCTTCTTCATTTGTACCAGGGCATGGGGAGCTTTAATACCATGGATGCTTCAGAGATAGCTATGGGTTTTGTTGTTATGAAGAATATGGTCTTGCTCTTAGACATTTGTAAATAGACTCATATTCTTCAAAACCTTTACTAAACAATTTTCTAGCAGAGTAGAAAGCACACACTCAGCTGTGAATGCTAATATGAGCAATTTTATGTCTATGAAGCAGGCACAAGAGAATGCAGTAAATTCCAGGGTCATGGGGACTTCATTTCAGACTTGTTTTCAGGCTCAATAGTAGAAGTTTACTATGTGAGCATATTTCCACTCCAGGAAGACTTCTGGGTGGCTCCTGCAGTGTGTTGCCTTGGGTGCTGGTTGTCATTCGGAGGGAAGTCTCTGTGTCCCTTCTTGTTTCTGTGGCATTTGTAACTTCGCTCTGGGATTTTGATTGACGTTAGGAACACAACCTACTCTTTAGTAGGTAGGAATTAGCTCGGGGTTTTGAATAGATTGAGAGTTGCTTTTTCTGGCTCCTACACCCTTATTTCATACAACAGACTATCTGGAAATGACTCACAGAGCTCAGTTTGATGTAAGTAAACACTCCAGGCCTTTGCAGTCAGGAACTAGATGCTTCACCATCTGAGGGCAATCCTTGCTTTGATGAAACACTTTAGTTTAACACCCCTAAGTAAGGTGACCATTAGACTCTTGCCAAATATCTATTTTCTGTGTATGTTCTGGTGAAAGCAGTTCTTAATGACTGGTATACGTTAGAGCAAGAGAGAAACAAACATTATTCTGGAACCAGAAATACATGGCTCTGCTTGTAGTCACTGCAATTAATTTAGTCAAAGAAGCACAGGAGATGTTTCAGAGAACATTATGAGGCAGTTTCTGAAAGGTGTAGGTCGTTTTCTGCTATATTTAGAGCAAATACCTAATCAGAGTAGCTTCAAAGGAAAAAGGACTGAAAAAACAACAAAAGTGAGTATCAACTACTACTCTTTTAAGAGTATTTGGTTGGGAACAGAGAAAGAAAACCAGCAGTGGAAGGAGTTCATGGTCAGTAAACGATTTCCCTTACAGGAAAGGCAAGGGGGGTTCGCATTCATCTTCTGCTGGACAGCATGCAGACCAAGGAGAAAAGTGGGGCTGTAAGGGAAAGGGAGAGGAATGATAAGTTGAATTTAGCAATGTCTTTTACAAGACAGGAATGGAATCAAGAGTACTGTCTACTGGCGAATGGGATAAAAAGAAGAAAATAGAGACATGGTTGCAAATGAGAATGAAATGGGTGGATGTGGGTGGTCTCTTGCTTTGTCAAGGATATAGGAAGCATGATTATCCATGGGAAGGAACTGCCAGTGGTTTAAAGAGAAGCTGGCAGGTTAGAATGAAATGGGAGAGTGAATGGTTTAGGTGACCCAGTTGGGGGGGCAATCTTTGTGGCTTATTCCTTCCACATGTAGGAAGCTCAGGGTTGTGGTTACACTCCAGACCTTCCAGCCACATTTTTGAACAATGGGTGGACAGTTGAATTTAATCACCATGAGTTAAAATAAAGCGAGGTTATGAAGTTAAACCAAACGATGGTGTGTCACAGTAGATTCACGTCATATGTCAGTGACAAGGTGGAGGTGGGAAGAGACAAGGGTGTGTGGTGCCACTATATGGTGTGCCAGCTTGCTGCATGCCAAGGGAAGACACGAAGGTAGGATGAGACAAGGGCATGCGATGATACCAAGCAGTGTGTCCCAGTAATGGCTCTGCCAGGTAGCAAGTGGGACATGTGGGTGTGAATAGATAAGGAAGTAGTGATGAAGAGACAATCAGTAGTTTAACAAACCGGTTAAGCAAGCTGAATGCAGAGTAGCAACTGGAGAATTAGCAGAACTGAAACAGATAAGAGAAGACCAGAGATGGGAGTCCAAGCACTCCGTGTTTAGAACAGAGGTAGGGGAACAACTATTACTCGTTGTCACTGACCATGAGTCTCGAAAGTATTAAGGAAGCTGAGTAACTGAGAGATGAGTGTGGCAATGCTAAGAAACCAAGATGCCAGAGGGGTGATTTCTGTGGCCAAATGAGACTTGCCCAAATCAACCAAGTGTGGAGAAGAGAAACTAAGTGGGAGACAATTTCCAAAACTTCCATGCTACCTTCCTTGCTAAATAAGTGCCTGCTGTGTACTGTCAATGAAGCGATATTCTGGGCTGTGGAAGGAGGACAGATATGATTGATTTTCCTATGAACTTGTCTAGCCTAATGATTGGTACAAAATGACACTAAAGAAATTAAGTCTTAATTGTATTGTTTTCATCTCTGCTTGATGGGTCCTTAATGAGGGAGTTAATTTATTTTCATATAATTCCCTGTATTCTGGATGAATACTCAGGCTTTGGTGTTTGGTTTCGAACATTTAGTACAATAAACATAGCAATTTAGAAATAAGCCTCTGAGGATGCAGAAACTTCAGTTACCACGTGTACTGGCTGGTTTTGTGTGTCAACTTGACACAAGCTAGAGTCCTCAGAGGAAGGAGCCTCGGTTGAGGAAATGCCTCGATGAGATCCAGCTGTAAGGCATTTTCTCATTTGATGACCAGTGGGGGAGGGCCCAGTCCATAGTAGGTGGTGCCATCTCTGGGCTGGTGGTCCTCTGTTCTATAAGAAGGTGGGCTGAGCAAGCCATGGGAAGCAAGCTGGTAAGCAGGTCCCCTCCATGGCCTCTGCATCAGCTCCTACCTCTGGGATTCTGCCCTGTTCAAGTTCCTATCCTGACTTCCTTCAGTGATGAACAGCGATGCTGAAGTCTAAGCCTAATAAGCCCTCTCCTCCCCAACTTGCCTTTTGGTCATGGTGTTTCCTCACAGCAATGGAAACCCTAAGACACCATGGAAGCATTTTCTTCACTTACCAAAAATAGTGTTAGTATTAATAATGTAGATCTTACCCAATAATGTAGATTTTTCCCAATAATGTAGAAAATAATGTTTGGTCACATAAATACATATTAAATAATATAAAATAAAGAAAAAACATTTCAAATAGACCATAAACACGTTTTTCATTGTTTTTCTGTACATTTATTGTCACACTAAAAGTCATTGTTCTGCAATTTACAGGGTTTCTCTTTCTTTAATTTCTTTTAATCATGCATGCGTGTGTGCTTGTGTATGCATGTGTGTGTGTGTGTGTGTGTGTGTGTGTGTGTGTGTGTGTGTGTGTATCTGCATGTGGGTATTGCACACAAGTGTAGATGCTCTTGAAGGCTAGAAGTGTTGGACTCCACCAGTGCTGGTTACAAGTGATTGTGAGTCACCCTATATTGGTGTTGGGAATAGAATTTGAGTCTTCTACAAGGCTAGTTAATACTCTTTGCTACTGAGGCTTCTCTCTAGTCCCATGTGGTTTCTCTTATATCAATCATTTTAAAAACATTCATGTGGTTTTGTTTTTTATTCCTACAACAATCTGAGAAACATACATTGTTTTTAAATTTGTAACTAACATACACACATAGGACAAACTAATCAGATCTCTCTTCCTGTTTCCAAGTATTACCTCCCTGTGCCAGTCACTGGTAATCACTACTCTCCTTTATGTTCATTTTTTTTTAATGATCACACACGAGAAGGAATCCAGGGCACTTATCTTTCCATTTGCAGTTTATTTAATTAACACAGTGTCTTCCAATTCCATCCATTTTGTGGTAAATGGTGGTAGACTTCTTCCCCTTTTATTATAAAAGACTTTTCTTCTTTGTTATAATTTTTTGAGACTATTTCATGTACCTCTGCCCACTGGCCTCCAGGTATTTGAGGATGATCTTAAACTTCTGATCCTCTTGCCTCTGGCTCCTCAGTGGTGGGAATATAGATTTGCCAACAATTTATGTGGAGACAAAGACTGAACACAGAGCTCTGTGCATTCAGGTAAGAGCTCTGACAACTGAATCAGGTCCAGCCAGACATTCATCATTTTTTGACAGAATGCTTTTGAAATATAGCAGCACTGTTCTGAGTCCTTTTTTTTTTAATGAATTCCTCATTTTAGCTTACATTATCTATCTGATACTACATTGTGTTTACTTTAAATCTTTTAGCATACAGGTTATAGAGGTTTTTAAAACTCCTGGTATAATAATTCCAACCTTCCTGACTCAAGTTCTATAACTGTTTTCTCTCTCTCTCTCTCTCTCTCTCTCTCTCTCTCTCTCTCTCTCTCTCTCTGATTTTTGTTTGTTGCTTAGTTGGTTGATTGGTTTTTGACTGTAATATGCCTCATGATTGCTCTATTAAAAGGTGGACATAATTACACATTGAAAGTGAATCTTAACAATATGGTGATACTACACTGGATTTTAATGATCAGTGAACCTCGGCCTGTGAACTTCGTTAGTGCATTCCAGTTCTCCTGATACATAGAATTAGATGTCCTCTAAGTCCCCTGCAGACTTGCATAACTTGTATATTTCTATTCTTCCAGGTAAGTTGGGCAATGATTTAACTCCATCTATTTAGGTTCTCCAAAAACATTTTCTCAGAAGAAAAGTACTTTTCTGGTAGATATGAATGTCACATGGCTCACTAACAGGAGTACAGTCTGAGAATTGTGTCATGGACATTTTTTATCATTGTGTGATAATCTGATCACACTTGTCTGATCAATCACTTGTCATAGTCAATTGATGGAATCAAGAAACATAATAAGAGATATGAGTCTATTACCAGCATAACCTACTAGTTTACATGAAACATTTAAACGTAAATAGGAATGTATTCTAAAATTATAGCGAAGTCACACCTGGTACACAGGCCTGTAAACCCAGCCATCTAAGAGGCTGAGGCAGGGGGATTTCAAGATCAAGGCTTTGACAGCCTAAGGAGATCCTGTCTAAAGATGAAAAGATGAAAGAAAAATAAAGAACTGGAAATAGAGCTCAAGTCAGAAGGGAGAATCCAGGGTCAGTACACAAGACTTCAAAATACCCAAGCATGTGAGTAACCTCAGACAATGTAAAGTGGTAAAACACAAAGTGATGGCATAGTCACTTAGCACCAAGCATACTGCAATTGTATCACAAGAAGTATAGTTAGTATCAAACTCATTTCTTTCTTATTAGAATAGCAATATTCTAATACTCCCTTCCCCGAATAACTTGTCTCCACCAAAATGATTTTGTCAGTTGCAAAATTTTTCTCTCTTCTTAATTTGGCACACGTACATGTGTGATTCTGAATGGGACGTTTGGGTGGTTTAGAGGCTGGAGTTACTCACTCTACATTCTACATCTTGATAAAGCAGGCAAAGCTAATGTAGTCAGCCCACATGGTTTCATGCCCTCCAACTGAAGTGATCTCATACTTTATTCAAGATGACATTATATATAGCTGAAATTTTAATAAATGACTTGACATTACCTAACTAGTTTTCAGCCACTTTGTGGTCTTCAAACTGAAGTTACCCCTACGTGTCAACCACCCAGTGTGGACTGTTTATAATAAATTTAGATTGCATCTCTCTCCTCTCATTTAGATTCAGGACACCGAGTTATTACAGAGGGCAGCTTGTGACTTCAGTCCTGGAAATCCATCTTACACAAATTCTTTCTTATTATTCCTATTTGTTTTTCCATGTGTAAGGCTTGTGATGAAGATGTCCACAGTGGAAGAGAAGCCTAGCCTGTGACCATGGTATTCTTTGGTATGTGATCCTAGGTGGCTCTTAGAAGAATTTGAGAGTAATCCTTTGGGTAGCATAACTATTTACTAAAATATAATTTAGATACTTTTCTAACCTGGTAGAAAAAATAATACCTAGAATGGGTTTTCAGGGGGTTCTAGTATATACCCCCAAAAATAATTTATTCAAAAATTTATATGTACTTCTTTGGAATCCAAAGGGAGAGAGAAATGTAGCTAGAGTTGAAGAAGAAACTACAATAAGAAATTAAAATGTCATTTGAGCTGTGTATTTCATCCATGCTTATTTTCTCAAGTCCCTGTATTCTGTCTTCCTGTAGGCTGCTTTTCCTTGCTTTCCCAGCTACCCTGCAGAGACTGCCTGGTGGTTATTGCAGTTGGAGGGTGATAATTAATCGCACCTCCTTTCCCCAATAGGGAACCAATTTTAGAAATACAAGAACCAGACAGATGAAGATAAAAATACTAGCCTTACCCCTTACTTGAAGACCTGGTAACAGACTGTGAATTGGATTTAAAGCAAAATTGAATTTCTACTACTTTCTGCCTCGAATTAAACCCTCTCAAACATATAAGGTCTCACCCTTTGTAAGGACAGTCACCCCAGGAAGACAAAACCAAGCAGCTCCCAGAAAGGGGGCTGAACACAAAACATTGTTAGTCTGTCTAATAAAAGCTAAGAACAGTGAGAGTCGAAGTTTCACAGTCACCATCTGCTCCATTACAAAAGCAAAGATACTATGCAGAGAAAGATAGAAGGCGAGGATACAGGGAGTAGCATTTCTTCTCAAAGAAATCATTTAGTCCTAATTTGAAAAGGCCAACCTGAAAAACGTAATTGTTTAACTTGGGTAAGCTATCTTCACTTTTGCTTCGTAAAGTCACATAAACATAAAGAAAAAGACATTAGGAAAACAATATCAGTCATAACTTTCTCAAACACACACACACACACACACACACATGCATCTTGAATCAATGAAGTAAAAGATATATACAATGAAAACTTTAAGGAACTGAAACAAAATTGAAAAAGAGTCCAGAAGATGGATAGATTTTTCCATGCTCATGGATCAGTAGAATTAGTATTGGTAAAATGGACACCCTACCAAAAAGCAATCTATAGATTCAATGCAATCTCCACCAAAATCCATCACAGAAATTGAGAAACTAATTTTAAATATCTTATGAAGCACAAAAGATACAAGATAGCCCCAAAACCCTAAACAATAAAACATCCACTGGAGGAATCACCATTCCTGGTTTCAAATTATACTATGGAGCTAAAGTAATGTAAACAATGTGGTACTGGCACAAAAATCATACTCATCAATTAACAGATTATAAGTGAAGACACACAAATAAACACACACTCCTACCAGCCACATGAATTTGACATAGGCTAACAATACATAGTAGAGAAGAGGAATCTTCAGCAAATATGTTTGGTTATTCTGGATAGATGCATGTTGAAGAATGAAATCAAATCCTCATCTCTTACCCTGAACAAACTCAACTCCAAATGGATCAAGAACTTTGCACCGGATACTTTTTTGTCAACTTGACAGAAACTAAGTTCATTTTATTTTAAAGATCAGCATCCTTTGCTATCAGGGAAATGCAAATGAATGCTACTTGATATTTAATCTTTCTATAGTCAGAATTTGTAAAATTAAAAAAATAACTAATGACAAATTCTGGTGTGGTTGTGGGGAAAGAAGAACACTAAGTATTCACTGCTGGTGGGAATGCAATTTGGTGAAGCCATTGTGGAATTTAGTGTGGCTTTTCCTCCAAAAGCTAGAAAGACATGTACCACATGATACAGCCATAGCAGCCACTCTTGGACATATACCCAAAGTACTCTATATTCTAACATATAGATAACTGCAATATACAGAAAACTGCTTATTCATGTTCATTACTGCTCTATCACAATAGACAGGAGACAAAAACATCCCAGCTGTCTATTAACTGACAGATAAATAATGAAAATGGGACATATTTACACAATAGAATATTATTTTGCCGTAGAGAAAAATGGAGTTATGAAAGTTGCAGGTAAATGGATGGAACTGGTAACTATCACTCTGTATGAGGTAACATAGACACAGAAGGACAAATGTAAAAAAAAAATGTCTCATTTGTTTATGCTATCTTGGAATCATCAGATATATATGGTTCATTTGGAAGACCCATCAGGGTAAAGAAATTAGTACAGTGCCCTAGGCAGGGGGACTTTCAAGTGAGGGGGGATAGAATACAATGGTACAAGGGCTTACAGGAGAATGATGGAACTGACAGAGTTAAATTACGGTAGAGGGTAGGAGAGTAGGATAGAGAAAAGAATAGAGGGAGGGATAAATAACCTTTCAAAAAATTCACATGAAAATCTAACCATGACTATAGAGGCCTCCTAAAGCATGCATATATTCACATATATAAAAAATAAATACAGAAATGCTATAAAGGGATGACAATGCCCCCACTAGATACCAATAAATTAATAAAAAGCTCAGTGCAAGAAATCGGTTACCTCTTTTGGATTTGTTGGCCAGAGAGGTTCCATCACCCCCCAAACATTACAGTCTATTAGTTACTTTATAGAATTTGATGTGTGTGTGTGTGTGTGTGTGTGACAGATAGAGACTTAGCATTTAAAAACGTGCAATGTATAATAAATGAATCTGTAGAAACTAACTTGATAAAGCTATACAAAATACATGTTAGTGAGCTAATCTAGAAAATGAAATAATTAGAAAATTAAAGTTGAAATACAAGCTAGGGATAAAATACAGATGTCAGTGCCACACTCTAGAACAGCATTTTTCAACCTGTGGGTCACAACCATCAGAGAGCATATCGCTCTGGTGGTGTCAGGAACTGAGACACCACTCAGTAGCAAAATTATGGTTATGCAGTAACAATGAAAATAACTTTATGGTTGAAGGTCACCACAACTGTATTAAAGGGTCACAGTATTAGGAAGGTTGAGAACCACTGCACTAGAAGATTTCCACCAAAAAAAGTAATAAAATAACAGAACACTATAAGAATAAATTCAACTTAGTGGACTTAAAAATCTGAAAGAAATCAGTACGTATTTAAAGAAAATTGCTGAAAATATGAGGGGTTTACTAAAACAAGTTGAAAAAGACCAGTGTAGACAAAGTCGCTCCCCAAAGTCATTGTAAACATTGGTGCTAATTCAGAGTGCACAGTGGATCTCTAAGGCAAAGCAATTGGTCTCATGTCCTAGGCCACCAATTCCCAGGCTACCGTTCATTGTCAACATGTTCCTGTGGATTGGGTCTATTGCCACTGCTCCCCAATATAGCAGTTCTGGGGTAGAGCCACCCCTCTGCCTAACTCTCACCCCAGAAAAAAAAAGAGAGGAAGCATCATACATGTGACATTGTTTAGTCTCTGTTAGCATTAAAGCCAAACTAGTGGAAACACATGAACTATGAACCAAAAGCTGAGGAGCCCCCAACTGGATCAGGCCCTCTGGATAAGTGAGACAGTCCAATTAGCTTGAACTGTTTGGGAGGCCCCCAGGCAGTGGGACCGGGACCTGTCCTTAGTGCATGAGCTGGCTGTTTGGAACCTTGGGCCTATGCAGGGACACTTTGCTTAGCCTGGGTGAAGGGAGGAGGGGACTGGACCTGCCTGGACTGAATCTACCAGGCTGAGCTAAATCCCCAGGGGAGTCCTTTCCCTGGAAGAGATGGGAATGGGGGGGGATGCATTGAGGGGAGGGCGGGGGGGCCTGATATGTAAAATTAAATTGAATTATAAATTAAAAATAAAAATAAAAAAACCTCATATTTAAACAACAGATGATGTTGCTGAGGTTATTTCAAATCCTTACCCATTCGATATTCTTGGAAATATCTTTTGGGTGATTCCAAGAGAAAGAAAAACTAGAAGAAATATCCCTTATAATTAAAATAGTCCATGGCTCTCAAACTTTGGAATAAATAAAATTGCCATACATTGTTCTCAAGTTCAGTTCATTTTACATGAATGAATCAAAATCTCATATATGCTGGAGAATAGCACAAAGTTTAGGCCAGGCCATTAAGGAGTTTCAACCTCCTTTCTCCTTCAGGACATGGATGAAGGAATGGGGCTTCTCATTGTTATACAAGGTAGGTTGTAGCATTATCTTTGCTGGCTAAGCTGTGTCAGTCCTGATGAAGAAAGTGGAAGCAGTGATCCAGGAATGGAGAAGACGTCCGTGTGACTCCATCATACCTCAGCTCTCAAGGATCATCCTTCTGCCTCTTGGCAGTCCACACATCTTCAACAAAAAACTTCAACTCTTTCCAGTAAAACGCATAATGTGGCAATATTTCTTACATTTCAAATTGCCTCTCCAATGAGGCAAACAAGGGTAACAAACTTAAATCATGTGGTATACAAGAAAATGCTAACCTTGGCCTGTCAGGCTGGAGATGAATGCTCGGAAAATCTGATTCAATAGGTAAAGAATGGTGCAGGGACCATTTAAAGACATATTCTAAGTGTTCCAATACTACAGAGTATTATTCATCTGTACTGTGGTTCCCCCGTTATGTCGGTCATCAGTTATTTGTGTCTGAGAATTCATGATTTCACCTGCTTATTAATGTTTTGGCGGAGACTAATTACGAACAAAACTTTCTTGGTGATTTACTGCTCCCTGTCTTGTGGTTTCCAATGAGAAGGTGTTCTCACCAGCCTTGCATCTGCCAGCTCTTCAAATGGGAAGCAAAGGCTTCACTGGAGCACTACTCTAAGGAGCAGAGAGGAAGCAAATGAGAGCCCCAGCACAGATACCATAGCAAGTTATTTCATCAGTGAGATGAAGGGAAAGAGCCTGTCTGCAGGCAATGGAAGCTGAGAGGGATCCCTATTCCTACCAATCAGAAATCTATCTTCTTATGCACACTGGTGGGCACATGTGACCTATACCAATATTTTCAGTAAGACTTGTGTGAGATTTCCTGTGATTGAAATTGCCATTTTTGGCATGCAAAGAATGAAGCATATATTGATTAATTGATCAGATGGAGAATGAATGGAAAAAAGAGAGGAAACATGCATTGTTGGCATGTATATTAACAAGACAAGTTGTGTAAGAGAAAGAGAATATTGGGGTAATAGGCAAGGCAACTTATTTTGTAATTTTATCTTTGAGCCATAGAAGACTATTAAAGTTAGAAAGGACTTTATAAAGAAAATGCAGTAATAGTATTCTGTGGTGAGAAAGTATGTGATAGAAACAAGACCTAGTGAGATGGCTTGGCAGATAAAGGCGCTGGCTGCCAAGACTATTGACCTGGGTCCACACCCCATAGTGGAAAGCCAGAACTGAGTGCTAAAGCTGTCCTATTCGTATATTTAAAAGTGCATTTTGTTAAAGAAACAAGTTAAAGCAAGACATTTTTATTCTGGCTCATTGTTTCAGAGGTTTACATTCACCACCTCTTAGCGCTGTCTTTCCAGTTCCTGGTGAGGCAGAGCATCGCTGAGCAGTGGTGTGACACTGTAAGGTTACTCACCTCCTGATAGCCAGAGAATACAGAGAAAGGAAGGAAGATATTCCCTTCAGGACACATGTCCAATGACCTACTTCCCCCAACCAGATCCCATCTGCATATGGAAATTCCATCAGTAGCCAATCTGTGAAGAGGCTAGCTCTCTTGTGAGCCAGTCATCATTCAACAGTGTCTACAGCAGGGGACCAAGCCTTTAGCACATAGGCTATCTTCCTTAGATATTTTATATCCAAATAATGGCAAAAGAGACACAAAGTATCATTTAATAAGTTTCTAGTGTATTAGTTGATGATATTCTAGGTATATTTAATCCTCACAATAATTGTTAAAGACTTGACTATATTAACATTATGAGTGGTGTGTGTGTGTGTGTGTGTGTGTGTGTGTGTGTGTGTGTGTGTGTGTGTTCATATGTGTGTGATAGGGTGGTTGTGAATGTTTGTGTGTGCATGAGTAAACCACAGGCTGACATTAGTTATCTGTCCCTCCACCTTATTTTCTGAGACAGAAAATGGAACTAAATGATTTTGCTGAACTGGCTGTCCAGTAAGCTTAGGGGATCCAGCTGTCTCTAACTCCACAGACATGGGATTAAAGGTGCATGTGACCATATCTTGTTATGTGCACCCTAGGGATCAAACTCAGGTCCTCATAATTGAGTGACCAGCACTTTACTAACTGGGCCATCATCCTGGTCTCTTATTCTTCTGAACGTAGAGAACCCAAAACCCAGAAAGAACTAAGATGTTAAACATCCAGTTCAAAATGCTTAGCTTATAAGTGACATAGATGAACTCTAAAATGACAGGTGGGGATTTGGTCAGTACTTGACCAAGCATGAACTTTAACCAGGTTGATCTCAATCCTCAAGGGAGGCTTTGCCCTGGAGGAGGTGGGAATGGGGGATGGTCTGGGGGGAAGAGAAGGGGGCGGGAGGGGGGAGAACAAGGGAATCCGTGGCTGATATGTAGAACTAAATTATATTGTAAAATAAAATAAAATTAAATTTAAAAAAAGGATTCCATCTTACCAGGTCATTTCTAAAGGAGCCTCAGTTTATATTAACTTTGTAGTAAGTTCAGCTGGAAACTTGGAATTGGTGTTTAGATTTCATTCCAATTACTTACAATACAAGTATATCCCTAGTTGAGTTTATAGGAACATGATAATACAATATATGCAGTTGACTTTGATCTTGTCATTTTCAACTCATAAAAGAAAAATATTTTTGAGGCTGTGTTTCAGTGCCAAATAAAAATTGTCACCACAATCCACTAGTCTACAGCTAGTCTATAACTCCCAGACATTTTCATAATTATACATAGTCACATGATTGAATTCTAACCAATGACATGAGAGGGAACAAGGTGTAACTTCGTATGTAAAGACTTAAAACATCCTCAGTGTTCTCCTTTCCCTATTGTGAGAAAGTGAGATAATGACAAAGTCCTAGGGAGTGGTAGGAACACAAGAAGAATGAATTCTGGGTGTCTGACCCAAACAGGGGCATTTGCTTCAAACTCCTGTGTAAGAGAAACATTAAGTCCAACCAATAGTGGCTCACCATCAAAATATAGATAGCTTGGAATTAAGAACTTTTGTCCACATGTCGGTTTGCTACTCACATCACCAGTGAAGCTACCTGGAAAACGGGACCCCAAGAAAGACACGGAGAAATGGATGAGATCTACATGAACAGCCTGGACATGAGTGGGAGCAATGAAGGGCGAGGGTCGAGGGAAAGAGAGAGGGAGATCCTAGCTGGATCAAGAAAAGAGAGGGAGAACAAGGAATAGGAGACCATGGTAAATGAAGACCACATGAGAAAAGGAAGAAACAAAGAGCTAAAGAGGCCCACAGAAATCCACAAAGATACCCCCACAAAAGACTGCTGGCAATGGTTGAGAGACAGCCGGGACTGACCTACTCTGGTGATGGGATGGTCAAACACCCTAATAGTTGTGCCATAAACCCCATCCAAGGACTGAGGAATCTAGATGCAGACATCCACGGCTAGGCCCCGGGTGGAGCGCTGGGAGTCTAATTTGTGAGAACATTTGCTGAAGGAACTCATTGGTTATATACAGTTGTGAACATATATATCCATGTATATACATGTACTAATAATAATTAAAGAAGAGATCATTAATGTGGGAGGAGGAAGGAGGAGCCGAAAGGAAGAAGTTGGGAGGGAGAGTGATGTAGATCCAGTACCCATGTGATGAATTCTCAAATATATATATATATATATATATATATATATATATATATATATATATATATATCTCAAGATTTGGTTTAGGTGCCAACATACTAGATAGACTGCCTTCTCTGAGTCCACTCCCTCAGTAAAACAGACATATTTTCACTACATGAAATTATTATAAAGACTAAATGGCAGACATGAAGCTGCTTTGTACATAATAATCAATAGGCAAAGGTATTACTAGGAGAATGCAATTTTCAAAACCATGTTTTGTTCTCAGTCTTCAGTGTTTGTAGCCACTTGATGCTGTCAAATAGGATCCCGTTGCATAGCTGAAGCACATTTTATTTGTTTGTTTGCTCACTGATGAACAGTGGGTTCCTTCCATTCCCGGCAGTGATGGAGGTAATACTGGTACACAGAGTTCACCCTGAAACTCCAGGTTTTTAGAGGTGCGGATTTGGAGTCTCTTGACAAGTTTGTAATATCAGGTGTGCAGAGAAGGGAAGTGTGACCTGGAAGCATTTCCCATGAGCCCACCCAGCTGATTTGCAGCCTTGGTGTGACAGCAGTTCCTTCTACACAACTGAGAAAGTGTTCTGTCCTCATTTCCTCCCCCCTTAATTCTGTTTTCCTGTTCTGAAAGAGATTTTCCAGTGATGGACACGTCAATACACTTCTGCATTTCTGCCTTTGAGAAAGAATGTCTGAACTGATTGCACTACACTTTAAAGATGGTGAAGGGTAGGAGATTCCTTGGAGATAGGAAATGGCATAAAGATCTACAAAAATAACAGCTAACTAGGGTTGGCACTGCTTATTGGGAAATATCCCTCTGACCTTTTAATTTAACCATTTGTGACTCTTTGCAGAGACAAATAAGCCTTTATTTTCAACTTTGGGTAGTATAACAATTTAAAATGCTGAGTAAAAAGAACGCGTAGTCCAGAGGGACTATGCACTGTGTGAGTTCAGACCCTTAGGACCACCAAAAAAAAGCCAAGTGTAGTCACATGCTTCTGTAAATGTCCCTTCCCTCCCCGATGTGGGGTGAAGACAGGATGGTCACTGAAGCTTTGGGCCTCCAGCTTAGCTGCACATTCATTGAAACTGTCTTTTACAGGAATAAGGTAGAGAGGGATAAATTAAGACACTCAAAGCCATGTCTTTTTTTTTTTTTTTTTTAAAGATTTATTTATTTATTATGTATACAGTGTTCTGCTTGCATGTATCCCTTCAGGCCAGAAGAGGGAGCCAGATCTCATTACAGATGGTTGTGAGCCACCATGTGGTTGCTGGGAATTGAACTCAGGACCTCTGGAAGAACAGCCAGTGCTCTTAATCTCTGAGCCATCTCTCCAGCCCCCAGCCATGTCTTTTTTAAGAAAGATCAAAAATATAGAATCATGCATACCTATTAACACATAGAAAGTATGTAGATAAATAATATGGCTACATAGGAATCTAATATATATAGTGATATTAGATACATACTATGTTTATGTGCCTGTGTGCTTGTATGTCTGTATGTATGTGTTGTTTTGCAGTATTTTACTAACATCATGTGTTTATTCTCTTATTATTGGGCTGATTTTTAGGCACTTTTTAAGTAGTGCTACTCTAAACATGCCTGTGTCCATGACTGTTGCTTTTTAATAGTGCTGTGGGGATGCTGGGTATCTCTATGTGTTATTAGTGTCATGCTCGCTGCATCTTACACTGTCAATTGCTATAATCAAACCTTCTTATCCCAGGAGTCATCACTTGCCCTTTTATCAGACAGGCTCTATTTCAAACGAAGTTGCCATTGAAGTATATACCCCATTATGTCACCTTATCATTATTTCTGGCCACATAACGTGCAAATCAGCTCTAGACACAGGGATTCACCATGATGAAATTAGTGAGTTGCTGATTAGCATAACAAATGTGGGAAATAGAACGTCTCTGGTGAAGTCAGGTGAACTACAAAGGTCAGTAGTTTAGCCTAAACATTTAAGACAAGCTCATACCACTAATTGTGTGAGGAGGTTATCAGTTACTGAAGATAGCTACATTTTCTCTAAGGTTTATAATCTTGCATCTAGAATATTATCAAACTTGCCTCCAGTAAACTGTGTCAGATCAGACAACCACCAACGGGTGTGCAGGGAATCAGAATGTGTCCTAGAACACAGCTTAGGTCCGTTACTTCTTTCTTCTTCTAAAGAACTTTCATTCAGTAACTGTCAATAGGCATGTCAACTTTTGTCTGAGGTCTGCTTCCTTTTGACTTCCTAGTGAGAGATGAGCTAGCGTCACCTCACTGAATCACAGACGCTACCTTCAGCAGCTTCTACTTAACCCAGCTCCTCAGCACTACACACCATTCCGGCTCAGGTCCCATAGCTGATCTAGAGGCTGCCATCCCTCTTCTGCCCACGTCCAGTCCTTTCATGAAGTGATTGCGCATTTTCATGGCTTTGGTTCCTTGTCATCGACTTCAGGCTGGACAAGTGAAACCAGTGAGATCTTGAGCGACCTCATGAAGGTGAGAAGTTTAGCACAGCTCCTTTCAAAATCTTGTATCAAATCAAAAAGCAACACTGTGGGATTTCTTTTTTTACTGTTCAAAGGACTGTGTCTTTCTCAATTTCAAGAATAATTTTTAAGATTTCTAAGAAGAATTATTTATTTTGCTTTGTTTGTATGTATGTGTGTCAACATGTACGTTTGTGCACCATGATACATGCAGTGGCTAAGGAGGCCAGAAGAGGGTGTTTGATCCCCTAAAATTAGAGTTACCAACCATTGTGAGTACTAAGTGGGTGCTGAGAAATAAAACCCTAGTCCTCTGCAAAAGCAGCAAGTGCTCTTAACTACTGGACCATCTAATGTTATTTTTCCGAGAACTTCACACAGGAGCATTGCCTCTACAATATTCTCCCCTCCATCCCCTCTCCAACTCCTGTGACCCCTTCCCAAATTCATGATCTCTTTTACATTAGCATCAGTAAATACATTTACACTTGTAAGTACACACACACACACACACACACACACACACACACACACACTTCAGTTTCATTTGTACATATGATGGAAGTCAAGGTTATTTTTGTTTATCATTCTGAATTGTAAAGTTTATCGTACAATGTTATTGTGGCAATGAGTTTACAACTGCCTGTACTATTGTGTCTCCTATTTCCTAGTTCTTCCTTTGAATGTATAATTTCTGTGTCATCGGGAAGAGTCTGTTTAATTTTTAAGAAACAATGTACTATATTGGCTGAGATAATTTATATACTAAAGAACACACAAATATGTGGCAGCTACCTATGGAAAAGGGATCTGCATCAATATAAAATTGCCCACACTTTACCCTCTTTCTTACCTGTCATTCTGAGATCAGCATCCTTGCAGAGCACAGGCATCTTAACTGAGGTAACATTTTGAAATGAGAAATTTCCCCATAATCTCAGGCATTCCCCCTCTTATCAGCACTTCCCATAAACTCGGGCATCCCCAGTTGATGGCACTGTGAAGAGAAGGTTAGTTGATGTAGCCTTGCTGGAGGAAGTATGTTACTGAGGGTGGGCTCCCTTCTCCATGCTTACATTTGAGGATGCAAGTTCAAAGCCTCACACTCCAGCCTTCCTGCCTTTGCTATACCATGCCATCGGTCTCTGCCACTATGGACTCTCACTTTCTGGGTCTGTAAGTCAAAATAACCTTCATCTGTAAATTACCCTGGTGTGGTGTTTTGAATGAAAATGGCCTCCATAGGCCCCTAGGGGGTGTCACTATTAGGTGATGTGGCCTTGTTAGAGGAAGAGTGTCACTGGGGGCAGGCTTTGAGATTTCAGATGCTCAAACCAGGCCCAGTCTCTGTCTCTGTCTCTGTGTTTCTCTCTGTCTCTGTCTCTGTGTTTCTCTCTGTCTCTCTCTGTCTCTCTCTCTCTCTCTCTCTCTCTCTCTCTCTCTCTCTCTCTACCTGTCAATCCAGATGTAGAACTCACAGCTACCTCTCCAACACCACATCTTCCTGTGTGTCATCATGCTTCCTACCATGATAACAATGGACTAAACCTCTGGACTGTAAGCCAGCCCCTTAGTAAATGTTTTTCTTTATAAGAGTTGCCATCATTGTCATGGTATCTCTTCACAGCATATAAACCCAAACTAAGATGCCTGGTCACAGTGTTTTATAACAACAAAAACACATTGTGGAGATGATGTAACTACCTGCTTTAAACTCCAGCTGCCTTGATGGACTGTATTTTGAACTGAACACTAGAATAGACCCTTTCTCCCTTGAATTGCTTTCGTCAGGGTATTTTATCCCAGAAACATGAAAAGAAACCAAGACAATATGGTATATTCAGGGTTTCAGAAATACGGACTGCTATACATGGGTGACCACTCCATGCTCTGCAGCCATCCTTTCCACCTTAGGATTTCGTCCGTGATGGCTAACTTTCTCTTAGAGAAGCTAAAAATATCGAATAACCACCTATCTAGCCTTCATTGTATCAGGAAACGTGACTCACTTCTGGCCACAAGGATCCAAAGGGAAGTCTGACTCAGCAGCTGAACACGGGAGGAGACTTCCTCCACCCCTGAACACCGTTCCTCTGCCTTCCGCACAGAATGCGGAAAGCATCTCGCAGCATTACATTGATGACTGGTTCAAGGTGAGTGACTCAGAACCCAGCGAGTTCATCACTCTGCAGGCTGTTAGCTGGGCTTTGGAGAGTGGATGATTCCTGGAGTCGAAGGGGGATTTTGGTTTTGCCGGCTGAAAAGAAGAGAAGAGAAGTTCTGGTGGTTCGGATCACACACTTAGCTTCCTTGGGGTCTGCTGTCTTCACTTCCTGCCTGTTTTAATACCCTTTGCTCAGTGTATAGTTGGACAAGCCTTGGCTCATGTTGCCTTCATCACAATTAAGATATAAAAAGTCTTGATCATCCCCAAATATTTATTACTCCTATTCTGTTGTTCTTTTCAATTTTCACTCTGACCACAGTCAACCACCTAGATTCTAGTAGTTCTCAACCTTCCTAATGCTGTGACCCTTTAAAACAGTTACCCATGTTGTGGTGACCCCCAACCATAAAATTATTTCAGTGCTACTTCATAACTGTAATTTTGCTACTGCTATGACCTATAGACAAATTTTAAACAGTCTTATTAAATAAGAAACACAGAGCCAAATACAGGGGTAATAGCCGAAGAGATTAGAGAAATAGCGAATAGCCATGACTAGCCTTAGCTTATCACCATGCTGTAGACTCCCCAGAGAGAGCTTCTTCCTGTCTAACCTATGCTTTTATTGCCTTCCTGTTCTGCCTTCTCATTGGACCTAAGCCCAGTCACATCACTTCCTTGTCACTGCCTGTCTATGCAGACTTCTATGGTTGGTACTGGAATTAAAGGTGTGTGTCACCACGCCTGGCTGTGTCCTTGATCACACAGAGACTCTGCCTGCCATGTGATCGGATTAAGGGCATGTGCTACTATTGCCTGACTTCTGTTTTATGATTTGCTATGACCTTTGATCTCCAGGCAAACTTTATTAACATACAAATAAAATATCACAAATAAAATAATCACCACAATGACCCATAATGTAAGTATCTGATATGCAGGATATCTGACATGAGACCCCTGTGAAAGAGTTGTTCAAATACCAATCCCCAAAGGGTAAGGCCTACAGGTTGTGAATCACTAGCCTAGAAAGTGTTTTAAGCTAAATATTAAGTAAAAATATAGTGTATGATAAGAAGCTGATGATAAAAAACAATAGAGTAGAAAAAGACATTAGAAACTCAGGTCAAATTTGGACCAACAAAAACAGGACATGTTGCTGTGAGATAGACAACATACCCAGTGAGGTGGCTGGGAGAGACTCAGTCTCTGCAATGGTAAGGAAATTCTTAATTAAACAGAATGCTCCCACTTTATTGATGACATTGTAAAAGTATGAAGTTGATTATAGTGTTTCTGAAATGTCAAAAACTGAAATTGTATAGACCTTCGATAAAAAAAATAATTTGTTCATGGTTTTACAAATTTACTTACTGACCAGGGCTGCCTCAGTTTCCCTCAGCTGGCTGACATTTAGACAAAGTTCATTTTGCCTTGAGGTGCCTGGTTTGACTGTCATTCTTATGATGATAAGAATCCAGGTAACGTAACCATAAAGAAATTAAATGTTCTGTATTTCAAGATGATAGGATCCAGTATACATAGAGACTCTAAAACCACTACCAAAATACTGTTAACAACTAATAGAAAAATTCAGTAAGATTGCAAGATACAAGATCAGCATCTGAAGTAAGTAGCCTTTCTGTGTACTAGCAAAAATGACTGAAAACCCAACACTATCATCTCATTTACCATAGCCACAAAAATAGTACAGTGAGAAACAAGCTTAATTTGAAGGTAAAGATCTATACACTGGGAACCACAAAACATGGAAGAAACTGAAAAAAACTTCCCACTAAATGAAAATGTGTATTTTGAAAAATAGATCCAAAACAGGCTATTGATTAAAAAAAAATTGCTATCAACGTTCTGATTGATGGTGTGTTTTTGATACTGGTGGTTTTGGTGTTTTTGATACCGGTGTGGGCCAGAGGATCAGGAATTCAATATCATTTTCAGTATGTAGAATGTTTGAAGACTGTTGAATAATCTTTTTATACACTGTGAAGATTTGTCACTCTGGTTTAATAAAAGTTGAACAGTCAATAGTTAGGCAAGATTTTGGGGGTAGAGAGAATGCTGGGGAGAAAAAGGCAGAGTCACTAGCCAGATGCAGAGGAGGCAGGACATGTAAGAGATGGAGTAACAAGCCATGAGCCATGTAGCAGCATGTAGATAAATAGAAATGGGTTGATTTAAGTTATGAGTTAGTGGGACAAGCCTAAGCTATCAGCCAAGCTTTCATAATTAGTAATAAGTCTCTGTGTTGTTATTTGGGAGCTGGCTGGTGGGACAGAAAACTCCAACTACAGAGGGCACACTGGGCTTCATAAAAGTTCATCTTTAGAAAGGCATCATAGGAAAGCATACAATTCCAAATCGTAGAGACAACCTTGGACAAAAAGGCCAAATGCATCAAACAGACTTCACAGAATGATCACCCACAGAAGAATGAACTTAAAGTTCTCTCTCTTTTTATACCATGTACAAAAAAATAATCCCTCGATTGAACAAAAGACATCACAGATATGAAGCTGTAAAACCACAAGGAAAGAAGAAACTAGGAGAAAATTTTGTTCTGTATCTTTGGGATGGTCAAAAGCAAACAAACAAATGGATCTTATCAAACTAACAGCAAGTTAACGTGAAAAGGTTCCTGCAGAGTAAGAGAGAAACAAGAAAGCCACACATCTCCTAGAGATTAACATAGCAAATGTGCAACACACTCTGACAATTCAGTATTAAAAAGAAAAAAATCCTAGTCATTTATAACAGACTCAGCTCTTCTTGCCACTGCCAACCATTTCATCTCTCAACGGAGTGAACAGCCGAGTTTCTATTCATAGTCACAGTGGTTCTTTACCACAAATTTCAGCCTGACATATCCCGTGAGCTTCTCTTCTTCATTGTTTCAATGCTTCAGATCCTGTCCTTTATTCTACACATCCTGAACACATGGATATCACATCAAGCTGTGTAGTGAGAATACCGAGGGCCTTTGCCATTTTCAAAGTCTTCTCTTAGCAGTTGCCTGTCCTGTAGCCAGGCTTTCAAATACTGTGAAAATGTTCTATGTCCATCAAGAATAGAAATATTCAGAGGAATTATTTCTTATTTTTATCTCAATTTTGCACTCTTTATTGCTTGATGGCATAAGTATGTAGTCCTAAGAAATTGATTTTGCCTTTTCTTAGAAGGCTTTAAATAACCATTATTTTTTCTTCTAATTTTAACCTCAACCATACCATCTTTCCAATATATCCAAAATTAATACTTTTTATTCTACATTTATAACAGTATCCTTAAGATCTTGCTTCTAAGAGGACTCTGCTCTGCAAAAGTTTCAATTTCTTGTAACTCAAGTTGAGACCAAATCTGGCTAGGGAGCCCTGACTGGCTTCCTGCTCAGCATACTCATACTCATATTCAGCCCCACCCCTGAAAATCTGAGATACAAGCTCTACCTCCACGTGCTGGAGATGGAACCTGAAGCATCACCCATGCAAACGCTCTATCACTGAGTTGCGTTCCCACTCTTCAGCCATGTCCTTCTAAGAAATGTCAGGTCAAGTCCTTGGAAGAAAAACTTACTAATGGAATTCCTGCGTAGCAGAGCTGAATTTGTCTAATATGCAGCAAGTAACCTCAGCTATAGCAGTTTCTCACTTGCCAGTTTTCAGCAAAAATAGTGTTTTTAGTAGTTTGTGCCATACCTGCTGACTGACCTGTCCACATTCCCATGCGCTTCTCAGGGTCACTTCAATTAATTTCATATGTGATAAGTAGCCAAATCCAAATTGTATCTCTTAAAGTCAATCTCTTCCAATTATTTGTAAGGATCATTTACAAGTTATAGTAATTTTTTATTAATTCTCTTGGATTTATTGTAGTCAGACTTAACAACTTACCATGAGTTATATTTAGACAGGAACATTCTAGTTGTCAATATATCGAAAGAGTTAAAGACACAAGCTGTAGACCAGTTAGAAGACTTGAAATTGGGGACAGAAGAGGTGTTTGGGAATGGATAAAATCTGAAAGCTTGAAATGAGAGTATTTGTTATTTGTTAATGTTAATGTGTGTGTGAGAAAAACATTGTCATGACATCTGTTTATTTAGTGTCAGTAACCCCCCCCCAAAAAACCCTCCATGTGCTCTTTGAATTCTAGCATATATACATGTACATATACACATATATCACAGCTGAGTCATTGATGAGAAGATAGACAGCACCATGGGAGACCCAGATAAGACTGAATGTGTGGAGGAACATAAAATAGAAACGACAGCCAGAAGAAGGCAAGTCTTAGGATTCCCTGGCGTCCCACAATGGATGTAGGACTTTCCAGGGGAAAGATGTGACTTCAGTTGGCATCTGAGAGCACTGTAGCTTACAGAATGAGTGCTTTCTAGACACAGCTTAGTGAATAGGCAACTAGCCTCAACATTGAACTTTTGCCACAATGTGGGTGAATATTTGAATTTTGTGGTTTCAAAGAGAACACAAGAAATAAACATATGATGAGTCATTCCATGCCATCACATTTGATGTTTGGTCCAGGTTTTTGTCAAGTTTCTATAAGCCTCTTTATCTTCCTCTTAATGCAATCATTACATTTCTTACATTATAATTTTATTATACTCTTGATGTTATAAGAAAAACTATCTGCAGCAATAATAATTTCAAACACCACAAAATATTTGTCTCTACCAAGAAATTGGGGGTGGGGTTTTCCTTTAACTCCCTGGAAAGAAGTACAATAAGAAATTAATCTGGTAATCTTAAAGTGATTAAATTTCATAAAAACATAATAATCATTCCAAGCAATTTAAAATCAGGGCCTGAATGAAGAGTCAGAAAGATGGTGTCCACTCTCCCCAGCTCGCTCTTAGGAGGCAATGGCACTGCTTCGCTCTGAGACTTCTTTTGAGGACAAGTTGTGTCGCCCAGAATTTCTGTTCCAAATGGTCTGTGCTCACAGTGATGACTACTGAAAGCTCCCTTGCTGGAAGTTTGCTAAAAAAGTCATTTCTTCTTACACAGAAGGGCAAATTGTCTCTGGAAGCACCAGGGTATCTCAAATCATGAAATGGCCAATCCATCTACAAAAATCAGAGGCCATTGCTTCCTCTTCAGAGCTCAGCATGCCATGGACCTGAACTAGTTGGCTTAGAGTCACGTGGTGATTACATTTACTTGCCAAAGTAAAGTTTTTTTAAAAATCCTGTTAAGATGAACTCACAATTATTGCGCTGAGAACTCTAAAACCTCTCAGTCTTTAATGTTTATTTAATATTTAATAATGATAATCCTTGAATCAAACATTTAATTTAATTTAATTTTTTTATTGTTGCCTATTTTCCATTCTTCCTCTTAAAGACAGGCATATGCACTTATTCAACCTTTCCCCAGCCCAAAGCCCTCTATTATTCTTATCCAACCTTCCTTGTTCCCACCCAAAGCCCTCTATTATTCTTATCAGAGTCCTCTTCTTCTGTCTTTTGTTTTTGTTTTTGTTTTTGAGACAGGGCTTCACTATAAGTCCTGGCTGTCCGGGATCTCATTCTGTAGAACCGGCTGGTCTCAAACTCAGAAAGCCACCTGCCCCTGCCTCCCAAGTGCTGGGATTAAAGGTGTGGGCCAGCGCCTTCCAGCTCTTATCAGAGTCTTGATGCCTACAAAAGGAAAGGAACTGGAGACAGTTTCCTCAGTTGTGGTGGCTTTTATGAGCTCTGTTTGGGCTTTGACAATGATCTTTCTGCTTCTCTTTTCCATGTGCTAGGAACATGGATAACAGTAGCTCTAGTGGGAGCTCACAGACTCCGGACCGACAGCTAAGGAGCCTGCATGTGCCTGACAGTTGTATAGTTTGGTCTGTTTATAGGGCCCCTAACAGGATAAGGACCTGTCCCTGGCACGTGAGCTGACTTTTGGGAACTAATTCCCTATGCTGGGATGCCTTACTCAGCTTTGATGCAGGGGGAGGAGCTTGGTCCTGCCTTAACTTGATGTGCCATGCTTTGTTGACTCCCATGGGAGGCTTGCCCCTTTCTGAATGGAGGAAGAGTGCATTGGGGATGGGGGATGGAAATGAGGGGGGAGGGAAACTGTGATTGGTATGTAAAACAAATGGAAAAAAAAAAGTAGTTCTTTCCACTCAGTCTACATGCCCATTGCAAGTGCCTGGTCTTCACATATTTTAAGTGTGTTTGTCAGGTGTGTCGATAAATAATACAACGAGTTTAATGAAAGTACACTGTGGGAAAATATGAGGGAAGAGAAAGAAATCTCAAATGATATAGGTTTCATGCTGTACTGACTGCATTTTTTTCTACAAAGTTGAAATAAGTCAGAATTTTCCTTCATCTCAAGGAGGTACTAATGGTTACAAGAACTACAGCAAAGGAGGTGGGAATGGGGGTGGGCTGGGGCAAGGGGAGGGAGTGGGAGGGGGAGAATAGGGGAACCCATGGCTGATATGTAGAACTGAATGGTATTATAAAATAAAATTAAAAAAAAAAAAAAAAGAAGAAGACAGTGTGGCGCCAGATCCTGAATATATATAATTTACTTTTCTTTTGGCTGTAAGCCAAAAAGGATAAATAGAGCTTGGAGGGTCCTCCAGAGCCAATAATTATCACCTGGGAAAGGCAGATCTCTACACACAGAGAGAATTTTTGACTAGGAAAATAGTGTGGATGTTATACTGATTGAGTATTCCCGAGTAAACTTGAAAACTTCAACATGGTGATCAGGAATTAAATAAAACCAAAGGATTCCTTAGAGATAATGAAAAACAAGTATCTCAAAGGCACAGTTACTTTACACAACCAGGCATAAAAAGCATTTCAAATGTCTTTCTCAGTTATTATTTGGTAGTTTGCCAAGTTTATTTGATACCTTTTGTAGTTCTAATTCAAAATGACTAATCCTAAACAAGGATATATGTTTCAATTAACACATTTTTTTTCTGGCAAAATCATAGTCTTACTAACAACAGATAAAAAAAATTAATTATAATAGATACATGAAGAAATCATCTAACATTATCTTGGATCTTTGGGAGGGAATAAAAATCCCATGTAAATGGCATTACACAAGTATACATGTAAGCCATTAATGACATTCTGAAATAAAGAGATTTATTCTATATTTGCCTATCTTTGCTTTCCTTAATGCTGTTTACTTCGGGGTCAAGTGAAATCTTAGATGCTTGATAGACAATGCCAGGTGAGAACTTGATGGGAGGACTTTGGGAATACAGCTTTAATTTTACCAAAATCATATACATCCATGAGACCAGAAATTGTAATGTTTCTTGTCTTTATATATTGTTTCTATTTCTTATTATGCATCACTAATATTTATGATTATCTTTTAAAAAAACATTTATAATATCATTTCTTGACTTTTCTCTTTTAACTATTAAGTGCCTGCTCTGGAGTTGATTGTTTTTCTTGTTCACATGCCCAAATAACACCCATTTATTTTCCCTTTCTCTACTTCCAAATACTTTCAAAGTCCCAATATCTCTACAATCACAGTATAAAGCCTATCATCAGTTTTGGTTTAACAATAGATACTCAAATACAGGACTCCTTCAATGTGGGAGACCTTTCACTCAGGGGTGTTCTTTTGGCTTGCTTTCTTGAAGTTTTACCACCTAGTCCTATAATTAATGCTAACTTTTTCTGGATCAGCTCAGAGGTTTCTGGAAACTAGTCCTCTTGTTTGTGATGGTATAATATTTTGATGGTATAATAAGGCTTCATGCAAGCTACCAAAGGAGGTAGTATCCAATAGTCCTAGTTATGATGTCCATGAACCACATCAACAACCAGCATGGTACAAGAAGCCCACAAGCATAGCATATACATTGGTGGTAACAAACAGCACTCTAATTGGACTTAAGACCCAATCAATAAGAGGGAAATCATGTCTAGTACTGGAAACCTTTCTAACTACTCAGTACTAGTGAAGTCATAGATATTGGAGAACCTACAACATACACTTTACTAAACCATCATAATCCGTAACAATAATCTAAACATTTATACTTATACCTACAGGTAAATACAGTGTTAACCTCTAATGATACTTTGAAAGAAAGTGACCCCCAAAGGGAGTGGCACTATTAGGAGGTGTAGCCTTTATTGAAGTAGGTGTGGTCTTGTTGGAGAAGTGTGCCACTAGGAGGCAGACTCTGAGGTCTCATATATGCTCAAGAAATCACGCAGTGTTTTAGTCTACTTACTGTAGCCTGAAAGATGTAGGACTCTCAGCTACTTCTCCAGAACCATGTCTGCCTACATGCCACCATGTCCCACCATGAAGATAATGGACTGAACCTCTGAAGTGTAAGTGAACCACCTCAATTAAATGTTTCCATTTATAAGAGTTGCCATGATCATGGTGTCTCTTCACAGCAATAGAAACCCTAACTAAGACACTCCTTATCAAGGAAACTTCTCCTTGCTACAGATGGATACAACTATAAGAAACCCCAACCAATCCAAATGTACGGTCAGGGATCCCAGTCCCAATGATTATTTCTACAAAATACTCTGGCATCTAAGGCTCAGACAACATTATAGAAGAAGGAGCAGAAAGATTCTAAGAGCCAGAAGGTCAGGGAATTTTCTCTGATAGTGTGTCTCCTTGTTATATCAGACATTATACTTGCAATGTCTCACCAACATAACTGCCCAAACATGAAAAAAGACAACACCAATGGACATGCCATAGTTACACCCTATATAAAAACTACAGGCAATTAAGGAATTCTGAGGTTGGAGAAATAGTCTTCCCCATAGAAGAGCACAACAACTGGTTATCCAGTACCATACATACAGGTATGAACACATATATGCAGGTAACATTACATAGATGAGCAGGTTATATTTATGAATATTTATGTATATGCATACAACAACAATTAATGCAAAAAGTGGCCATGAATTTGAATGAGAGCAGTGAAGAGCACATGCAAGAGTTTGGAGAGAGGAAAGGGAAAGGAGAAATACAATTATATTATAATCTCAAAAATTAATAGAAAAGAATTAGAGATGACAAAGAAGACACTTAAGTGGATAACAATGAAACACAGCAAATCATAAAATTATAGTTTTTAAAACCTCTATTCTACTGCACTGGAAAATCCAAAAGGAGTGAACCACTTTCTAGATAACTGTGATATACCAAAATTAAAATTGAAATGAAGTAAATGATTTAAGTAAATCAATAACCACTGATGAGATTGAGATGATAATAAAACGTCTCTGGTCCAGGACCAGATGTAGTAACTACAGAGTAGTAGCATAACTTCAAAGAAGTAACGCAACACTAACCAAGCTATTCCTTGAAATATAAAATGAAGGAAAGTTTTTAAACTTTTATTTTTTAATGATGCCAATATTATCCTAATGCCTCAACCAAATATTGACACACACAAAGAACACACTAGTCTCTCTGATGAGCATCAGTGCAAAAATTCACAATGAAATACTGAAAAACTGGATTCAAGATTATATTAAAATGGTCATTTATCATGACCATGTTGGGCTTATTCTAGATACTGGGATGGGTTGATATATGAAAACCAATTAATCTATATCCATCACATGAATAGACTCAAAGACAGAAATCACATGATAATCTCATTAGACACAGAAATGGACTTTGACAAAATTCAACATTAACATTCCTTCATGACAAAACTCATGGAAATTATAGAGATTGAGAGAGCATACCTCAACAAAGTAAAGCCTATATGTGAAATATCTATAGATAGCATTATGCTAAATGGAGATAAACTCAAGCATTCCCACTAAGATGAGGACCAAGACAGGGATGTGCACTCTCTCCACTTTTATTCAATATAGTACTTGAAATCTTAACTAGAGTAATAAGATGAAAGATGGAAATAATAGAAATATAAGTAAAAAAGAGAGAAAGAACAACGTATCACTATTTGCAGGTTATGGGATTCTATTTAAGAGACCCTAAAGACTGCACCAAAAATTTCTTAAAGCAAGCTGATAAACCGTTTCAGCAAAGCATCAATTACAAGGTATAATGAATACTCCGAAATAAACACACTCCTATCCATTACACCTGGGAGAGGCATGAAAACACATTCCAAGAACAAACCAGTGTTTTGAAGAAATGGAGGTCACAAGACCCTTGTCTTACTTTCTTGGAGTGTTCTCACAATAACTCAAATTCTCCTTACTAGACTCCATCCCTGGACTGTATTCCAACATTGGAGAAAAGACAACATCTTCAACAAATCTTACCATAAAATACAGATTTCAACATGAAAAAAAAAAAAGAAAGAAAGAAACGAAGCTCTTCTTTCATCCTGCACAAAACTCAACTCTGACTGGATCAAGGACCTCCACATAAGACCTTATATTTTGATGCCTATTATAGAATAAAGAAGGGGGTCCACTTCAACTTATAGGTACATGTAAGGATGTACAGTGCTCCTGTAGCACAGAATCAAGACTGATAATTAACAAATGAGCTTGAATAAAATAAAACACAGCAAAGAAAATCATGCAGAAGCAGTCCACAAAAATGGGAGAAAGTATTTGTCAGGTATATAACTGACAGCAGTTGTGTCTAGACTATATATACAAAGAGTGTAAAAAAATCTAACCACTAAAAGAACAATCTAAATTTTTTAAATGGGCCATGGAATTCAACAGAATGTTATCAAAACAAGATACACACATGGCTTGTGATGGACAACCTTTGTTGTCAACTTTTCACACTTGAGAAAAGGGAAGCTTAGTTGAAGGATTTCCTTCATGAGATGGGCCTGCGGGCATGTCTGCAGGACCATTTTCTTGATCATTCTTTAATGTGGGTTTAACACAGTGTTTACTGTATGAACCCTAGGCAGTTGGACCTAGACTGTTTAAGAAAGACAGCCAAATGTGAGCCAGAGAGAAAGCAAGGCAATAAACAGTGTCCTCCTATGGGCTTTACTTCAGTTTCTGCCTCTGGGTTCCTGTTTTGATTTCCTGCCTTGGTTTTCCTCAATGGTAGACTGTAAGATGAAATGAAATCTTTCCTTCCCAAGTTTCTTTTGGTTATGGTGTTTATTGCAGCAACAGAAAAGCAAACTAGGACAGCTAATAAACACGAAAAGAAGTGTTTGACATCTTTGGCTGTCAGGGAAATGCTGTTTCCATTGCCCTTGGTTGCCTCACAACTAAATGAGAAGTTGAAGATCACCCCACTTTGGTTGTATGATCAATAAATAAATCTGACACTGACCAGGGAACTGCCTCTCTATTGACCAATGTTCATAGTTCTGGAAGGTACTGTCCAGGTTGCTAGGGGAGAAAAGACACTGGTGGTCTTTCATAGCCCTGCATCCTACTTGCTACAATATAGACCTTCAAAGTCTACACACACTGGTGCAATAACGATTTCATGGTTATAGGATTAATCGGTGGCTTTCTAATCAGATTTGAGGCGTGCTCCAGAGGAAGGATTTCATGTCTGGTACTGTAAACCCTGTCAAAAACCCTTGACTGGGATGCTCATAGGCCCTTAGAGGAAGATGGATTGGTGCTGTTACACTAAATGGACATGCTTTCAAATCACCTTAATATTTGTTTTTTATAACAATAGCTTTGTGCTGCTTTCAGTTTGGGCCACAGAAGGTGCTATGGCAGTGTGTAGTGGTTCCTGCAGAGGCTCATGATAGACTAAAAACTGCTTAGAATACAGATGGTGAGTGCTCAGCCATCGATGGGTCTGTATCCACTTCTCCCATCCATGGCTCACGGAGCATCAAAGAAGAGGAGTATAGAACAGATGTAAGTACCACATAGTGGGGAAGAGTGCCATAGATGCCGTTTTCTACACAAGACATTCCTTTTGCACACATCAACTCGTGACAGCTGTGCTTGCCAACACGAGATCAAGCCACTCAAAATTCCAGCGTGGAGTGGGTGGGGCAGAGGAGCTATTAGCAACTGATGGCTTTTCAGAGAACAGTCACATTTCTCTGTGGATATGGCCCCTGGTGGTTTGGCTAGGACCCAGCAGTTGGCCCTACGCTCATGTGTATGTGGTCAGAACTAATTAGACTCAGGGAGGCTCTTAATAGCAATAAAAAGAGAAGCTACGAAATTGGAAGGGAAACTGGTGAGTGGGTCCTTGGGGTGGTAAGATCAAAATACATCATATACATGTATGAAATTTTCAAAGCATAAATATAAATATTATCTTCAATAGATAAGCATATTGTTAAACATCACAGGCATTCTCATATAAAAAGCCTGCCTAGTTCATAACTGAGACCAAATTATAGTCTTTAATATAAAATACATACACTACATTTTGTGACAGTGAATGCAAGCACAATTATGTTGAATAATAGAACTAATATTTGGAAGGTAAATAGATTTTATTTCAATAAAAACATCTTTTTTATTTTTTGTTTTACTCTAAAGGGTTAAAAAATATTTAGTGTCAAAATAGAAAGAATGAAGAAAATTTTAAAGTATGACTAAAAATAGACAAGAATTCTATCCTTCAGAATTACTTATAATGAACTTTCACTTTTATTTCTGCTATGACATGCTTGTTCTACCACTGTGCTAGAGCCCCAGTCCCTGCACTTGGTTTTCATGTACACACCACACACACACACACACACACACACGACAACGTCATAAACAATGTTTTTGCTTCCTTTTTAATTTTAGCAGGTTAGGATGGACAATTTTTGTTGATATCTAGATGCTCATTTAAAATTATGATGGTTATACAAAGTATAAACTTTGTTCACTTGCTTCATATGTCACTTAAATTTTGACATCTGAATTGTTCCTAAAAGTGATTTTATACATTAATTGTTTTAGACCAATGCAATTGTCAGCTATGGGGATTTTCTGGTGAAGTCTTTAGAGTCTTTTACATACAGGACCATATTGTCTCCAGATAAGCAAAATTTGACTTCTTTCTCTGTCTGTGTCCCTTTTATCTCTTTTAGTTGCCTTATTGCTCTAGCTAAGACTTCAAGCACTATATTGAACAGTAATGGATAAGAGACCTTTGTTGCTGGCCTCAGGACCTCCTTCTAGCATTTCTATATCCTCTTAAGCTGAAATTAATGAGCTAGAAATGAAAAAAAGTTTAAAAAAATCAATGAACAAAGAGTTGGTGCTTTAATTACCCCACTTGGGAGGATTGTTTCTAGTTCCATGTATTTATTTGCAAATTTCATAACTTCATTTTTCTTAATAGCTGAGTAGGGAACAACAGTGAGCAGAATGCATTGTGCACATATGTGAAAGTGTCAAAGAATGAATTAATAAATGTACTCTCTTAGAAGAAACATTTATATCTAGCTTAAATTCAATAACCAGGCATGGCTCCATAATCTCTTCATAAGTCATTCCTTGCCAAAAGAACAGAACTAACATGATGGTCTTGAGACCAAAAAAATATTTGTTTTGTATTTGAATGTGTAGATGATCATTGGGATATAACTCAGATCAGCTCTATTTTGGCCACATGGCCTTATGGAGATTATATATTAATTCAATCAAGATAATTAAGGGTATGCTCTGACAAATAAAAACAAAACAAAAGTCAAACGTAGGTATCCCAAAGTACGTGTCTCACCAACAAAAATGCTTTTACGTCAGTAAATGCTCTTCCCTGCGCTTCTCCTGTGCAGTCTCCCCACCTGTCTGCTTGGCTTCTATGTTTGTTGATTATGGGATGGGACAGAGACTACTGCTGCCTAATTTCCAAAGTCTGTAAGTGGCACACCCCACATCCATATGCTTTGTTTGTGAGGGCTAGTCATGTGATCTCAACCTGCTAAGAAAAGAGGATGAGAGATGGATAATAATCAGGGAATGGAATTTTGGCTCCCTCTCCTCACAAAAAAAATGGGCCATTGAAAAGTTGAAACACATCACTAACAATGTGTCCCTCATGCCTCTTCCCTTGCCCATGCCCTCTCCCAGTAGATCTCTCTTTTCTCCTCAAGTCCTCTTCTTGATTTTAAATGATGTTCTGTGCCCAGTTGGTGCTGCCCATATGCACATGACTGTGGGACCATCCACCAGTGTGTGTGGAACCCACCTAACATAAAAGGGACTCTCCCTCCTGTAGTAGCCACCACTGTCACTTGCTCCAATGGCCTCAGGAAGCTCTGCCCCTCCATGCTAGAAGTTTAAAGTGTTTTGAAATTTCACACATCTTGTGTTGGTGGCCTCAGTTTCTGTGCATGCAATAGCCAGAGCCATGTTTCACAGCACTCCTCTCCATCCTCTCTGGCTCTTACATTCTATCTACCCCCTTTTCCAAGATTTTTTTCCTAAGCCTTTGATTGGTGTGTATATGGATATCTCATCTACAGCTGGTCACTGACAATCATTTATTCCCAGTTTTTAGTCTGTCTTCATCTTCTCCTCCTCCATCTCTTTCTCCTTCTCCCTCTCTTTTTTCATTAGTATATAGTACACTAGTATGTGTAGTTGATTCTCTATTAATATTGGTTGATTTTGATGTGAGTAGCCTGCACTACCAAGTCAATATCCTTGACCTGTCTGCCACCAAGGGCTATGATGGTGTCCATGGCCTATGCTGCAGCAGAAGGTCGTGTTGATGTCCATGGTTTGTATTGCCACCATGTCTGTGATCTGTACTGCCACCAGAGACCATGTGGAGGTCCATGATCCATGCTCGCACTGACTGTAAAGGGCAAGGAAGCTACTTTTGCAGTGGTATCAATGACTACAGACTTATAGTTGAGAAAGAGGGACATAGAAGACTTCTGTGATGACCCCTACCACCTCCCCCAAAAGTAGCCCCTAGACAGGAAACCACTGAAGAGAACTCTTAAAAATTGTGATAAGGATGCTGAAGTGTAGCTCTCCATAACTGAAAGCTTCTGGCAGGAGTGCAGGTGGGGAAAGACTCAGCTTTCTTTAAGGAGCTGGCCACTGGGAGCTTGACCATGCTCCAGTGAGTATAGTGAGTATATGGGCAACACTAATTGGACTTGTGGTCCTCCTCCTCTTCTTCCTCCTTTTCTTCTTCTTCTTCTTCTTCTTCTTCTTCTTCTTCTTCTTCTTCTTCTTCTTCTTCTTCTTCTTCTCTTCCTCCTCCTCCTCCTTTGTTTTCTTCTGGAGGGAAGGTCACAAGGATGGGGTAGATCTGAGAGGACTGGGAAGTGAGTGTGATCAGGGTACATGATATGAATTTCCCAAATAATAAAAATCTTATGTTGAGAGAAGAGCTGCATAGGCCTGTATAATTGAGAATGTGGAGTAATAGTTCACCAAGAAGCTATCTTTATACAAGGTATCCCCAGATTTTTTTCTTTTAAGTGTTTTCAAGAGCAAGGGAAGCAAAGCCAGGACAGTGCAGCTGAAGTTTGAAGGAGAATGCATGGGGCTCAGAGAACCAAGCAGAGGAGGGCCATGATGAGGAATGCTAAGTTTTGACTCAGATGTTTATCTTGGAAACAGCTCATTTGTATGTTTGAAGAGTAATAAGAAAAATAAGGGCCATTGACAGAACTTCTAGTCAGGTGCTAGCAGATATGAAAGAAGCAGAATGTCAAAGATCAGTATGGTAAAACAAGTGAGACACAGAGGTAGCACAGGGCTGGAGAGTCAAATCTTGTTCCAGGGCTGGGAAAGAACTTGAGAGCTGTCCAGCCTTGCTGTCACTTGAGGCTCAGGATGGGCACTGTCAAATCCAGAACAACTGAAAATTCTCACTGCAAGGCCTTTCCGGGAATGAAAATTCATCAGTGAATGGAAACTGATGTGTTTCTCTTTGTGTCAGGACAGTCTCAACAGGGCTTAACACCCAGAGTTTGTGCCATTGTGTCTGATTTTAAGTCTATGATTGTGCCATTGAGGTTCAGAAGTTACATTTACATCATGGCTTGTCTAGAACCTCAAATATAAGTTTCTTTTACATGTCTAACTGTGACCTTAAGAAATATCAGCTTGCACTTATGGGTATTGGTCTAAGACATCTGTAATAGAGAAGTCTCTGAGAACGAAAGCAACATTTTCAAGAAGGAACCTGCTATTAGCTCACACAGAAATGCTCTGTGCATCCCCTGGAATTAATTCTCAATCCCACCAGGGATAAGACTTTATGTTAGGCCAGAAGAACTTGAGTGCTTCTGAAAATTTTGCCAGTATTAGTTAAAAATTTTATTAGTTCACTTTACATTCAGTCTTAAGGAGTTTATGGGTAATTAGGCAGTGTCATTTTTGAAAAATACATAATGATAGAGTGGTTCTCACTAACAGAAATTTGAGATTACCCAAGAGTTGAAAACACAAAATTACATAATTTTCCCCCATTATGTTCATATGTCTACCGTAAGGAGTGCTTCTATCCATCTTGGGATGGGGGTGCTCACTGGGACCCACCATGTGACACACATATCTGTGCTTACAAATGCCACAAGCATGAGCTCTTGATGATGCACAACCTTCAGCTTTCCAGGGGTTATGCTGTAGACAGGAGAGACATGCATCTGAAATACTTCAGTGTTGCTCTTATGGCTACATTACCAGTATTAACTCAAGGCAGTGGCCAACGTTCAGTTACCGTGGTTGCAAATGCCCTCTTTTCTTCTTAAGGCATGTTTTTATTCCTTTAATAGCTTCCTGTCCTCCCTAGTTGACTCTGCTGTGTGTGCTCATGCTCTTTTCTCAATATGGAATGAACTGAATTCCATGAGAACCCTAGGGTTGTACCGCTTGCTTAACATAAGACTTGCTTAACACAAGATCTAGGCTTCCTACAACAGCAGCCCATTTCCCTCTGAGCCCCAAGTCTTACCACCTTTGTGATTTTTCTTCAAAAAAAAAACAAAAAACAAAACAAACAAAAAAAACAAATGTATTCTAAGCGTTAAATCTTCCAACACTGGTAACCTTCCAGAGTTTCCAGACACTCTCGCCAGCCTGCCTTTAGTTTCTACCTGTTTAAATTCTTCTAGCAGAATTCATTATTCTCACAGAACACACATAACAAGAGGCCCCTTTAAGTAAGAACTGGCATGGCATTTCCTTAGGAGAAGATGTGATGTCCACCCTTCATGTTTCAATTAGGGGTTATCCTATAGCCTTAGCTGTCGGGCTTTAGACAATGTTTAAACTTAAAGATGCTTCAATGTTATCTTTGTTAGTGAGAGGGCAATTCTCTGTCTGGCATTCCAAATTCCAGCACAGAAACATGAGTTCCTCTCCTCCACAGTGAGGTGGGTTCCCTCTTTCTCTCTGTACACTATGGTTAAACTCCTATTATTTTCAGATCTGCCTGGTTTGAACACAAGTCTTCAAGGTTCCTGTGTCTGTTTCAATGTAGATGATGGGTCTATTTGACCCAGCTACTCTTCACTGGCTTTCAAAATTTTCACAATTACAATCTTCAGCACGGGATACTCTCTCTCTCTCTCTCTCTCTCTCTCTCTCTCTCTCTCTCTCTCTCTCTCTCTCTCATCCTGCTTTAGATCTATGAGATAATGCTTTAATGCTTATTGCATTTGGAAATGTTTTGGTAATTTTCCCCCAGATATGAATCAGTCTTTTGAGGGACCTGGAATGCCATGTTAGATCACAGAAATGCCCTGACAGGCTGCTGTTCTTGTATCTGAGCCCCATTCTTTGTGCCAGCAAACGCCTTCCTCCACTGCCCTGTCAGTTATTACTCATGTGTCCAGTGCCTGTCTTTACCATCATAGTTATTCCTGGTGCTTTCTTTGTACTAATGACATTTCTTTCAAATTTATTTGTAATTGTCTTGTAATGGTTTCCAAATGAGGAAGAGATACATACATGAATTTGGTATCTTTTGAAAAGAAAATCTTTCATTAATCTCCAAGGCAATAAAGAAACAAAACAAAACAAACAACAAAAAAATCTACCCCAAACCCAAATCTCAGCTCAGAGGAGCTCTAAGAGCAAGTTTAGAGCATATGAGGAAGAAACTAATCTGGATCTGGGTTCTCTTTATCAGCACTGCAGTACAAATTTACACATTACTTTATACTGGAATCAGTTATCTTGTCTGTGTGTGGGTTTTTATTTGATTTTTTATTTATTTTGTTTGGTTTGGTTTGCTGGAAAGGCTTAGCTGTTCTGTGAAAGTAAGGGAAAGCAGGTAATGAACTTGCTTCAGGATTAGAATGTGGCCTGGAGTCAGAGGCAGATGGGATGCCAGCAAATCAGTGGGATTTGTTTTAAAGAGAAAAGGCTTTCTCCTCAACGCATGCTTCCAATAAGTGACCATCAAATCAAACCATCAATATAGTCAAAATGATGATTGATACGAAGTGGCATTGTTAAACTGGATGTTATGAGGTGGTGAAATATCACTGGTAACACTAGGGTGGGAGTGAGTAATCTGGAGGGGCTGGAGACTGGAGTCAGGGAGCAATGGGTGCTGGTTCAGGATTTCTCTCACAGCTATTTCTTTCCTGAGTGTATTACACAGAGATGCTGAGATGGAGGTAAGGAAAGCCACCTGACTTTGCAGGTTTGGAGGAAGTTCCTGGACCCAATGGCTGACTTGAATCCCAGTTTGAATAGTTGAATCTACTTTTGTCATTATTTCAAAGGAAATTACTGGGCATCTGAAAGTGTTCTGTTGCGGACTGCCTAATCTCAAAATAGGGGTGATGCTTGAGGGTTGAAGCACAGACAACCACCCCTACATAAGACCATTTATTTCTTTTCTACCCACAGCAGCCTCTATACCATCTTCAGGCCCTACAAAGGATATCCAACAGGGAAAAAAATTTTGGTCAGTTTGTGATTGATTTCTCTATGTCCTGCAGCCAATTTGTAGAGTGTCTTCAGCAACAGGATCTTATCGTGTAGAACTGCAACATTTTTAGTAGTGTTACTGATCAAAAGAGGAAATGCATCTGGCAGCAATTGAACAGCAATTTCTAACCAGACATATTAAGGAATTTTATATTAATTATGAATGATCAGATGTCAATCCAATTAATCACAACTTTTTAGGTTATAAAATGCTAGATAATATTTACTGAGATTTAGTTATAGGATAATTGTCTGGTGGAAGTAATTATTTTTTCTTCTCATGGCCCCTGTTCTAATTTCCTGGCATCTATTGCCCTCACTCCCATGAAGATACTGATATTAAAAAACAGAGGCCTGGCAGTGACACAAGCCTTTAATCCCAGCACTCGGGGGGCAGAGCCAGGCAGATCTCTGTGAGTTTGAGGTCAGCCTGGGCTACCAAGTGAGTTCCAGGAAAGGTGCAAAGCTACACAGAGAAACCCTATCTTGAAAAAAAACAAAAAAAAACACAAGCTAAGATCCATATATGAGAGAAAAACATCACCTGCCTATATTTCTAAGCCTGAGTTGCCTCACTTGTAATAATCAATAGTTCCATTAATTTTCCTAAAAATTTCTTTTTTAATTTTTGCCATTGTGCAAATTACCTTTATATTTTTCCCAGGTGATGAACATCTACTCTGTTTACATTTTGTAGCTATTGTGAGTAGAGAAGCAGTGAACACTGAGAAATAGTTATCTCTGTACTAAGACACAGACTCCTTTGGGAACATTCCCAGAGTGTCATATCTGGGTCATATGAAAGTTTTTATTTTTAGGCTTTTGATAAAGCTTCCACACTGATAACCATAATGGATACACCAGTTCACACTTCTGCCACAATCCATGAGTGTTCCTCTTTCCTCACACCCTCTCTAGCTTTTATTGTCATTTCTTTTCTTAATATAAGGCTTTCTGACAGAGGTGATATAATCTCAGAGTTCTTTCAATTTGCATTTCCCTGGTGTCTAAGGGTGTTGAAGATTTTCATGTATACTTATTGGCCATATGTATCTCTTCCTTTGAGAACCCTCTGTTCAGTTTTATACCCATTTTTATTGAATCGTTTGCTTGCTTATAAAGGTTTTTGAATTTTTTGTATATTCTAGATAATAACTTCTAGTTCAGATATTTTCTCATTTCAGATAGGCTGATTCTTCAATCAATTAGCAGTGGTAGAAAAGCTTCTTAATTTCATGTTTCCATTTGTTAATAATTGGCCTTAATGCCTGAGGAACTAAAATCTTACTCAGAAAGTCCTTACTTGCACCCAGGTCTTGGAGTGTTTCTTTCCTTCTCTATTGTTTTTAGAGTTTCAAGTCTTATGTTAAGGTCTTTGGTCAATTTGGAATTGATTTTTATGCAGATGAAAGATAGGATGTATTTTCCTTTCTCTAGTTGTAGACATCTAATTTTCCAGCACCATGTATATTTATTATAGGCTGTCTTTTCTTCAGTGAATAGTTATGACATTTTTGTCAAAAGTCACAAGGCTGTAACTGTGTGGGTTCATACCTACATCTTCTTTTCTGTTACAGCTAATACCATGATGAGTTTATTTTTATTTTTTTATTTCTACAGATTTGTAATATAACTTGAAATAGCTCTAGAAATACTCCTTTTCATCAGGTTGGTTTTGCTATCCAAGCACTTTTATACAACCAAATTGTTTTTAAGTTACATTTTTTAATTTGTGTGTGAGAGGTTACATATATGCTGTGTTATACAAGTAGACATCAGGACAACTTGCAAGAATTAGTCCTCTCATTCCATCACAGGGGTCCCAGGGATCAAACTCAGGTGACAAAGTGTGTAATCAATTTCGTTTACCATCTTACTGACCCTCCCAAAATTTTGGATTGTTTTCTATGTTTCTGTGAAGAAGAGTGTTGGTATTTCAGTGAAAATTATATTGAATTTGTAGGTTGATTTTTAAGATAGCCACAGTCATGATACTGATTAATTCACCTAAGAGCATGGGAGATCTTTCAATTTTTTTTAAGTTTCTTTTTCAATTTATCTCTTGAATAATTTAAAGTTGTCATTGCAAATGTAATCCACTTCCTTGGTTGGTTTACTTCTATGTATTTTATTTTGTTAGGGCAAAAATATATTTGATGTGTGATATGACTTAACTTAGATGGTTATTTTTGTATGGATGATCTGTCAATTGCTAAGAGTAAGGTAATACAGTCTCCACTATGATTGGAGGTTGATCTTTTACCTCTAGTATTATTTGTTTCATGAAATGGCATAAAAGCCATGTTTAAAAAGTATATAGAGAGAATTGTAATGTCTCCTCTTGAGGTTGATTTCTTAATTAATATGAAATTATATTCCTTATCTCTTTTGACTAACTTGTCTTAAAGTTTATTTTGTCAGATATTACAACAGTAGCTCTTGTATGTTTCTGAGTTCCACTTGTTTGGAAAAGATTTTTTCTTCCTATTATCCTAATATAAAGTCTGTTTTTTATATTGTGGTTCACTTCTTAGAGAAAACAAAAAGGTGGGTCCTGCCTTTTAATCCAATCTACCAGACTTTGTCTTTTACTCTTAGGAAATAGTTTTATATTTAATTTTTTTGTTGTTGTTTTTTGAGACAGGGTTTCTCAGTGTAGTTTGGGTGCCTGTGCTAGATCTCGCTCTGTAGACCAGGCTGGCCTCAAACTCACAGAGATCCGCCTGGCTCTGCCTCCCGAGTGCTGGGATTAAAGGCATGTGCCACCATCACCCAGCATTATTTAAATAATTTTATTAAAACTTTATTATAAAGAACTTGCAAATAAGAAACACCACATCCCCAAAACTAACAATGAACCAAAGCTTATACACAGCAATGAACTTCTATACAATTAGAACAGCCATTGCAAAGATGTGGGGCTTCCCACTTTCACTATTGAATAGATTTTATGTACTTATCTATGACCCAAAATATAAAAAATCCATGACAGTTAGAATTAGAAAGACAATTCATTTCATTCCTATTTCATGACTCACATGTCCATTATCCGTATTTAGGATAAACTGGATTAGCTGATATATACAGAATATTCCATCCAACACAAAGAAAATACACATTTTTTTCAGCAGCACAGAACCTTAATCAAGAGCAATCATATGATAGGGCACAAATCAAATATCCACAAATTTTTAAAAAAAGAGATAATGTCCTGTGTTCTGTCAGACCAAAATGGAATAAAACTAAAAATCAACAATAAGAAATTACAGAAATGCCCAAAGTACTTAGAGACTAAGCAACACAACAATAACTTGGACAGCAGTTCATCAAGAAACCATAGAGGAAATTGAAAAATGTCTAGAGACACATGATCATGAGAACACATCCTATCAGATCTTATGGTCTGTGAGTAAGGTAGTAGAGGAAAGTTTAGTGATCAGTACTCAAACTGAGAAGCTTTTGTAGAGCAAAGGATACGGTCAACAAGGCAAAGCGACAGCCTACAGAATGGGAAAAGATCTTCACCAACCCCACATCTGACAGAGGACTGATATCCAGAATATATAAGGAACTCAAGAAATTAGACATCAAACGGCCAACAGTCCAATTGAGAAATGGGCTTTAGAACTAAAAAGAGAATTCTCAACAGAGGAAACTCAAATGGCTGAAAGACATCTAAGGAATTGCTCAACATCCCTAATCATCAGGGAAATGCAAATCAAAACAACTCTGAGATACCACCTTACGCCTGTCAGAATGGCTAAGATCAAAAACACTGAAGACACTTTATGCTGGAGAGGATGTGGAACTAGGGGAGCTCTCCTCCACTGCTGGTGGGAATGCAAGCTTGTACAACCACTTTGGAGATCAATATGGTGCTTTCTTAAAAAAATAAGAGAAATATAAATTAAATAAACTAAAAATATCCCCAAGATTCTTGAAAAAAAAATGACAAGCAGGCAATAGCAATCACAGTAGATGATAAGAAATAATAAATATTAGGGAAGAGATTAATAACACAGAGATTACAAGAATAATACACAAAACCAACCAGAATTGGCTCTTTGAAAAAATTACCAAGATTGACACACTCTTAGGCAATCTGAAAAAAAAATGAGTGGAAGAAAACGCAAGTTACTAAAATTAAATATTAAAAAAAATAATGACCAAAAACATATCATTAAAACAGAAACCAATGAAATACAGAACTCATTAGAACTTACTATAACAACTTGCATGCTGAACAGCTAGATAACCCAAAAGAAATAGAAAATTTTCTAGATGCATATCATCCACTAAAATTAAAGCCAGAAGATAGAAATAACTTAAAAACATCCATTATAAGCAATGAAACATTGCTGTAATAAAGAGTCTCCTATCTCAGCAAAGTCCAGGACCAGATGAATTCACTGCTGAATTCTGTCAGACTTTCATAATAAAGATCTTACATTGATTCTTCTTAACTAGTTGCATGAAATTTAAAAAGTGAAGAAACACTACCAATTTCACTCTGTGAAGTCAATATTATTCTGATACAAAAGCCAGTTAAAGACACATCAATTAATAAAAACTACAGACAAGATTTCTTTGATGAACATAAATGCAAAAATTCCCAACAAAATACTTGCAAACTAAATTCAAGAGCATACTAATACGATTATATATTATTGACCAAGTGAGATTTCTCCCAGAAAGACAAGGTTGGTTCAACTTATGAAAATCAATAATCATATAATTAAATCTGTGGACAGAGAGTACATAACCCTTTCAATTAATGCTGAAAGGGCATTTGACAAAACTCAACATGGCTTCATGATAAAACATTCCAAAGACTTTACTAATAGATAAAAACATACCACAAATCCGGTATTATATTAAATGAAGACAAATTGATTGCATTTTCTCTAAGTCAACATGAGACAAAGATTCCTACTCTCTTCCCCCTTTGATATAGTGCTCAAAGTCTTAGGTGTAGCAATTAGAATAGAAAGACACAAATGGGGGAAAAGGTGCAAGTCAAGCTGACCTTATATGCATATGACACGGTACTTTACTTAAAGAACCCAATATCATCTACTAGAAAATTCTTGGACCTAGCAAGCCCAGTAACATTGCAGTATACATAGTCAATATAAAAAGCATTAGCCTTTATATAGACCAACAATATACTCTTAGAGAAAGAAATTAGAAAAAAATGTCATATTCAAAATAACTCCAAAAATTAATTATTTGGGAATATCTAAATATCTAAAGATATCTAATATCTAATATCTAAAGAAGAGAGAGACATTTATATGGACTTTAAGACATTGAAAAATGAAATCACAGAAGACACTACATTATAGAAAGGCAGTACATACTCCTGGTTTGGCAGAATTAATATTGTAAAACTGATTATACTACCAAAATTAATTCACAGATTAATAAAAAATTCCTATGTCATATTTCCCTTGTTTATAAAAACAATGCAAGAATTCATATGGAACCAAACAAAGACGATGAATCACCAAAGCTATCCTGAGGAGTAAGAACGCATCTGGAGGTCTTACAACATTCTACCTCAAATTATACTATAGAGCTATAGTGATAAATGCAGCCTGATACTTCCATGAAAACAGTCAGCTAGAGCAACGGAAGAGACTAGAGGACTCAGAAATAAAATGATAAATCTATGCCCACTTAATATTTTATAAATGAGGAAAGAATATAAATGGGGGGGGGAAGATGGCCTGTTTAACAAAGAGTACTGGCAAAACTGTATATCCACATGCAGAAGAGTGAAATTACCTCCATGACTCTCACCTTCTACAAAAACAAATTCAAACTGGATCAAAGGCATTCATTTAAAACCTGAAGCATGGGAATTTCCAAAAGAAAACTTAGGCAGCACCCTTCAAGACACTGGAATAGGCGAGAACTTTCTTACAGGAACACCAGTAGCACAGGGACTCACCTCAAGTATCAACGGTAGGGCTGTAAGGAAACAAAAAGTTTCTGGACAGTAAAAGGAAGTGACAGCTGAGCAAACAGACAGCTGATAGAATGGGAGAACACCTCTAACAGCTATGCCTCAGACAGGAGGATAACATCCAGAATTTATGGAAAACTAAAGAAGTTAAATACCAAGGAAATAAAACTGTCAATAAACAAATGGGAAAATGAATGGACAGCTTTAAAAAAAAATAAATGCAAATGGCCTATAACTGTTTTTTAAAGTGTTCATTATTGCTAGCCACCCAACAGAGAAATGTAACTAAAATTATTCGCGATACCCCCTAACCCTAATCATAATGGTTATCAAGAAATTTGATAATAAATGTGGGAGAGAAGAGCCCTCATGCACTGTTGGTGGAGGTGCAAATTAATGTGGCCATTATGGAAATTTCTCAAACATTTAAAAACAGAGCTATGATGTGACACAGCTGTTCCACTCCTGGGCATACACCCAGAGAACTCCACACCCCTATGTTTATTGCTACTTTATTCACTATAGGGAAGCACTGAAATCAACTTAGCTATCCATCAACAGATGAATGGGTAATGGACATGTGATGCATATTTGACATGGAATATTATTCAGATCTAAAGAAAAATTAAGTCACAATTTTTTAGGAAAATAAACAGATTTATATAATATTGAACAAGGTCACACAATCTCAGACGGAAAAAAAAACTTGCCCCATATGGATATATATGTATGTCTATATAAACAAATGTACATATGGATATATAACATGTAGAAAGTAGAATGAGAAAGGGTAAATAAATATTAGCTGATAAGGAAGGACTGAATGCATGTAATAACTTTAATGTATTTCTTGAAATTTTTGCGTCTGCATGCAATGTCATATCTAACCCTCTTACTCACTGCTGCAACTACTCAGTTCCTCATCACATCTCCTCTCAGATTCACCTCATCCTGTTGTTTGTTTGTTTGTCTGTTTGTTTGTTTCCTTATTTATTTTTTGACCTACTGAGTCCATTTAGTGTTGTGCATATGCACATGGCTGTCAGATCACTCCCTGGCATCGAAAACCTCCTAATAGCCACACTTTTAAAGAAAAGTGATCGTCCATCTGCCATGAGCCATCTACTGCTAATAGCTCCTCAACCATAGGTCAAGAGGCAGAGCAAGACAGTAGGTGACAGGAAGTGAACATAGGATTATTAAGAAAAAAACAGAGAGTAAGGGAGAGTCAGGAGAATGAAGGAAGAGCACAGGAAGTAGGAGGGAGAGACATAGAGTTTGGGGAATGCTGTTTTCAGATGGCTTTTTAACTTCTCAGCTAAAGGGCCTTGAGAGGCCTACCAGCTCCATGCTGGAATTTTCAATTGACTTGATAATGTAGAAGTCTTCTGTTGATAACAACTACTCCGTGGGTCCAAGTGTGCAACAGCCATCTCATGTCCAGAGACAGCATTTCACAGCACACCTGTTACAAGATATTTGATCACACTGTGAACCCTGAGGATAGTTATTTACTGGAAAAACCTATTTCTAGTTGTGGTGTGGCTCAGCCCTAGCACATACCTTTAATCCAAGAGCTTTCTTCTAGAATATTGTAAACAGGATTAAATAAAGTCAACCATAGGTCAAGAGGCAGAGCAAGCAACCAGTTGACAGGAAGTGAACATAGAATTATTAAGAAAAAAACCAGTGAGAGTAAGAGAGAGTCAGGAGAATGAAGAGAGAGCACATGAAGTAGGAGGGAGGGACACAGAGTTTGGAGAGTGCTGTTTTCAGATGGGCATAGGGAAGGCAGGGGGCTTCTGGGCTGTCCACTGAGGAAGCATGTCAGCTGTGGACTTTCTCTGCTTCTTTGAGCTAGCAGGCTCTCTCTCCAGCATCTGGATCCCTAGCCTTTATTGGTAAAAATGAAACTATAGAGATTTTGTTAAAAACAACATTTGGTACTCCAACACATGGCAGGATCACATGGCTAGAAAACTCATGCCAGTGGAAGACAAACTGAGAAGTCTCCAGATTTGGTAAAGACACTTGGGAAGTCCTCAAGCAGAGAGTTAAGTAATATTAGGAGGAAAAATCTTTTCCACGTTAAGGATGGGAAATATCATAATACAGGGCATTAGGACCCTGAATAGTGCTACTTTAGATGGCTTGAAAATAGAAGCAGGAAACGAAAAGATAAATGACTTAACTGAGATTGACAGAATACCAATTATAATTACTATTAATCTGGTAATACATATTTTATCTTTAATAACCGTAAGTGGTTTTTTGTACCAAATATGAAAAGTGGTTTGATAATTGTGTCAAATATGAAAAGTGAATTGATACGATACAAGCCTTAGAAAGACTTATAAATAAAAACAAGAAAAATACTAAGACACAGACAGAGGTATTTGGACAAGAACCTACCGCATCACTGCATGATGGAACTGAAGAGGGGTTGCTGAAGGTTGTTAGATAACCAACCTTAGTTTATCCAGTTGTTATACAAGAACTACCAGGAAATGACAGGTACCCCTATGATTATCAAGAAGTTAAATGGAATATAACTTTTTCCTATAGAAATGTTAGATTTGAGGAGATTTAAGGAAGTGGTTGTTTCATATCGTATGCATCCACCATAGACAGGTGGTAGTTCACACCTTTAATCCCAGCACTTGGGAGGCAGAGGCAGGCACATAAAAATTACAGTTACGTAAGTTTTAAAGTCACTTGCAAAAGGCAGGCTGAAATTCAAAGAGAATGTACTTAGTGATCTAAAAATTAATACACTTAAACCTTGAACTTACATATAAAGGGAAAGGGGGAATAAGGGTATTTTTATTCAAACAAACTATGGTATATTTAGTTTCAAAATTTCAAAAGAATTTTTTAATTGAAAGGTAATACTTTTTCTGTTGCCAGAAAATATTTTGCACTAGGAAAGATATAACCTGCCTAAAAAGGAACTGCCCCCCCCCCCGAGTTAGGATTAGGTCAGGGTTTTATTTTTGTCTTTCCAGGAGAATAAAAGCATCCAGCTAAGGAATATGGAGACTACTGGACAAGTGAAACATCTGAAGATAAAGGATCCTCAAGAGAAAATATCCTAAGAAAAAGAGTAAACCAGCCTAATGGTATAGCCCACCTCCAGCTGAGCCGCCTGAAATCATGGCTTGGAGCCCTAGACTAATGCCGGCACATATCGCACCATCTTGCTGAGTGGCTGCCCCTTCCCACTGGACAACCACCTGATGTCTAGCTAATCTCAGTAGGGAATGTCTCTGTAGGGGAGCAGTCACTGGGATATGGATAAGGCATGTAGGGAGAAACTATGGTGGACATTTTTCTACATTCACACACAAACCAAAGAAAAGCTTCGCCATCCCTCACAGGGACGGGGAGGAGGGCCAAGACTGTGTCATTTCCCCGTGTGTCTGAGGCTCTGGTCCTTGACAAAACTGTGCCCATGTCAATAACACATACTCCCTTAGGATTTCATTCATTCAGGGCTTCCTCCACTCCTCCACCATCTTCCATGATTCTTTCCCCTGAGCTGTGAGGTGGGGAAGGGTTGATGTAGAGGTCCCTTCTATGCCTGAGCACTCATAGCCACCCATTCCCAGTACTTTGAACAATCATGTGTCTCTTCATTTAACTCAGTGCAATGAAAAGCTACTCTTACCAAGACTGGGAGAAGCATGAATATATGGATATAAACATTTAGTAGGTAGTTTGACAGTATGAACACTTAGAAAAATAATAGCAAATAAGTTGTCAACTGTGGCCTATGATTTTCCTAGCTGTAGGTTTTGATTGCAATTACAGTACCAGACAGGAATTCCCTCCTGTGTAGCAGACCTCAAATTTAATCAAGAAAGCAATTGGCTATTCCCATAAATTGCCTTGCCATTATTGCTCCAGTGAGCATACCTTGCCAGGCAAGTCAGTATTACAGCATATTGGATAAGATCATTGATGTCTTTTCTCCTGCAACAGCCTACATATCCTTGCGAGCACTATGGGAGCTCTCCAGCGGGGAAAGAGGTTCCTGTACAACACTGATTTCTCTCTGTCCTGTGACCACAGAGTCTGGTATCTTTAGCAGCAGAGTCTTGCTGTCTAGTTATGGAGAACCACCAAGAGCAATGACAGTATTATTTCAAATGCTCTTGAACCTGTCTCACTCATACACGGAAGGAAGTTAGTACATGCTGGGCACTGAAATTTTCATTTAACAACCCATGTCTTCTGAGAACAGTATTGTTCCATAATGTGGCATATTTTCATTCGAACTCCTTTATATTTCTTTTTTTTTATTTTTTGATTAGCTTTAAAATCAGTTGATTTTATAAGGCAGCTTCACACAATGTTGTTTTGATGAACACAACCCTTGATCCTCTTTTTCTGACTGTCTATGTCCATCCCTGATTAAATTTGTAGACCCAAGTATTCTCCTCCGGTCCTTCATGTCATTTTTGATGTATGTCCTCTCATGCTATACTTTCACTGTGAATTGCATTATGGGTTACCAAGTATCTTATTCACACACACACACTTCATTTTGGTTAAGTCTTCCCTAGTCTCCTAGCTTCCCATCCTCATCATTCCACCACTTGGTTGAATCCCTGTGCATCCATTATCCCCCCCTTTACTTTCTTTCACCTATATTCTATTACCTTCCCGCTAAAATGCATCCCCTCTGCTAATGGTTTGTATCTAGTTTTCTAGATTGCTCATCTAGCTTCATGTTAAACACACAAAACAAAAAAGATTGAAGCTAGGACCCTAATATGAGAGAAAATATTACAGTGTTTGTCTTTCGGGGCTTGAGTGAGCATATGAGCATAATTTTTCCAGCTCCATCCATTTACCTACAAATTTCATGATTTTGTTTACTTTATAGCTGAATAACATTCTGTTATGTACATGTACTACATTTTCATTACCCATTTGCCATCTGATGAATATCCAAGTTGGTTCCATCTTCTAGTTGTGATGAAGAGTAGAAATGAACATGAACATGCAAGTATTTCTGTAGTGAGATAAATCCCTTTAGGATTTACCAGAGTATGGCTGTATAGCTGTGACATATGGCAGATCTATCTTTAGTATTGTGAGAAACAACCAGATTTCTTTCTCTCTGGACTAGCTGCACTAGTTTACATTCCCACCAAAGAATTCCTCTGTTTTTATACCCAGGCCAGTTCTGTCAGTTGTGTTCCCAATAATGGCCATTCTGACTACGGTGGGATGGAAGGCTAACACATTTTTAATCTGAATTTCTATGACAGCTAAGGCAGATAAGCACTTTTTTGCTGTTATAATATTTTTTAAATTAAAATTTTAATTTTTAAGAATTTCATACATAAGTACTATATATACATCGTTTCTACACCTCTCTCGCCCCACGCAACTCTTCCCATGTCTCCTATTACTGACACCCTTTTCAATTCATTACTATTTCTTCTATAACTGTTATTGTGGTGTGTGTGTGATGTACTGAGCCCCTTTAGTGTTGCTCATGTGTACATGTGTTTAGTGGTGACCCCTGGGACTGTGGTTTATCTATCAGGGGACTCATCCTAGGACAAAACTGCTTCTCTGGCTCTCAGCAATCATTGATTGTTTGTAGCTCTTTATCACCCCACCCATGTTAGCATGTTGACTGGTACAGTAATTAAGAAAGTCTTGTTTAGGCAACCACATTGTTGAGATTTCATGAATACAGCATCCCTGTTATACATAAGACACCATTTCACCAATGGCACCCTGGTCCTCTGACTCTTAGAGTCTTTCTACCCACATGTCTATGATAGTCCCTAAGCCTTAGATACAGAGGTTGCTTTCCAGATGAAAATTGCTTAGATAAACACCAAGTTACATAATTTAAGAGCAATCATAAACTTCATTTAAAAAAAAACCCAAAGAAGTTAAAGAAGAAGAAAATAAATAACTTAATGAAATCAAATAGAAAGAGCTTAGAGAGACTAAACCACTGAGTGATGCCCAAGAAAACATACACATAGGGTAATGGAAATGATCAAGACAATTAAGAACTTGAGAATGGAATTCAATAAGGAGATAGAACTACTACAGAGGACTCAAACTGAAATGAACACAGAACTGAAAAACCCAATAACTCAATTTGAAAACTCAAAAGAAATCAAGTAGAAAATTGAGCAGAAGATAGAATATTGAGATTATAAGATAATGTAGAGGATCTAAACCAGTAAGCAAGGAATATGGGGGTGATGTTTAAAGTCACACATAAAAGTAACAGAGAGGAAATATGGGAAAAACCAAACCTCATTAAAGGGTTAGATGAAGAAGTAAAACTCTAAGTCAATGTCACAGACTAGATCTTCAACAAGATCATAAAAGGAAACTTCCCCAAACTAAGGAAAGAAATGCCCACATGGATGTAAGAAACATAAAAAAAATGACAAATAGAAAAATAAACCAGAAAAGCAAATCTCCAAAGCATATTATCGAAATCCCCTCAGGTGCCTACCCTGAGGAGATTTCTCGCAGAGTCCCAGGGAAGATGCTACAAGTGGTGTGGGTTACTAATCTGAGGGATATCAAATGAATCTTCTTACATGAAACTTAGGTCCATTCACTTTATTCTTCTGAGACAAAATCCTATCTACACAGCTTCCATTCTGTTCTCACGTTTAGCTCCTCGCTGTCCCTTCTCCTCCTGTACACCCATAGGTCTATCTAAATGCTTTCCATCTCCTTCTCATCTTTGTCTTCATTCCTGTTTCTGTCCTCATTCCTTCCTCTCCTCTCCCTGTGACCCGTATCCATACACCTACCATCAGCAATACTCTGGCCCTGCTCCTTTCTGGTTGGGTGGGGTAAGCCTGCTCAGAGCTAGGAAACCTGCCTCATAGCTTGACTGCACCTGGTATGAAAAGTCCTTTTGTTCTAATAAGTTGCTCCAGAGTGCCACTTGGGCTGTGAGAGAAAGGGGGGTCTGAGCTTAATTTGGACAAGAAGCAAAGCTGTGTACCTAATGTCCACCTGGCCTAGGCAGTGTCTCCATATGGATATTTACCTAGCGGGTGGTCTGGAAAGCTTATTCTGTCTGCTGTTTGTCCTTGGATGCTTTTGTCCAGTGCTGGCCCTGGCTTTGTGTGTTTGCTAAAGGAGATAATTGCAGAAGGTGGACAACTGAATTCTAATGTTAAAAAGAAGCAGAAAGCCTGGAAGCAGGAAGCCTTGCCTGTGTGACTGTATCTAAACACTTTAGTTGTATATGCCCAAGGAATGATCGATCCATATTGTTTAGAAGTTCTTAGAAAAAGAATCAATTGGGAAAACTCCCATAGTGCCCAAGAAAATAATTGCAGGAACCGGCATATATACATATAATTACTACTACTACTACTACTACTGCTAAAACATTTTTAATTAAGTATATTTTGATCAGATTTTCCCATCCCCCAAGTTTGCTGAATACCTAAGATTGCTGATTACTTAGGAGTTCCTAAAAATTCTACCAGAAATCTTGTAGGAAAGGCAAACTAAGTCAGCAGGTGTGGCAGTGTACAGAACCAAATTGTACAAATCAGTAGCTTTTCTATATATCAACAAAAACTTACAGAGAATGAGATCATAGACACACCTGTATTTACAATAGCCTCCAATAAAATAAAATATCTAGGAATAAACCTAACCAGGGAGGTCAAATACCTCTACAGTGAGAACTTTAAGTTCTCTGAATAAAGAGTTAGCAAAGGATATTAGAAAACAGAAATACATATCAGGCTCAAGGATTGGTAGAATTAAAGTTGTAAAAATCACTGTTATACCAAAAATCATTTACAGATGCAATGCAATCTGTATTAAAGTCATCATCTCACTTTTCATAGAAACAGAAAAATAATATTCTAAAATTTACATGGATGGGGTTTCTGGCATGACTATTAGGGTGTTTGGCCATCCCATCACCAGAATAGGTCAGTCCCGGCTGTCTCTCGGCCATTGCCAGCAGTCTTTTGTGGGGATATCTTTGTGGATTTCTGTGGGCCTCTCTAGCACTTTGTTTCTTCCTTTTCTCATGTGGTCTTCATTTACCATGGTCTCCTATTCCTTGCTCTCCCTCTCTGTTTTTGATCCAGCTGGCGTCTCCTGCTCCCACAGGCTCTCTTTCCCTCTACACTCACCCTTCATTACTCCCACTCATGTCCAGGTTGTTCATGTAGATCTCAGCCATTTCTCCATCATTGGGTGATCCTCGTGTCTTTCTTGGGGTCCTGTTTTCCAGGTAGCCTCACTGGTGATGTGAGTAGCAGTCCAGTCATCCTTGTTCCACATCTAGTATCCTCCTATGAGTGAGTACAATACCATACTTGTCTTTCTGAGTCTGGGTTACCTCAGTCAGGATGATTTTTTCTAGATCCATCCATTTGCCTGCAAACCTCATGATGTCATTGTTTTTCTCTGCTGAGTAGTATTCCATTGTGTATATGTTCAATTTATTTATCCATTCTTCAGTTGAAGGGCATCTAGGTTGTTTCCAGGTTTTGGCTATTACAAACAGTGCTGATATGAACATAGCTGAGCAAGTGCTCTTGTGGTATGATTGAGCATTTCTTGGGTATATGCCCAAGAGTGGTATAGCTGGATCTTGGGGGAGATTGATGCAGAGATCCATGGCTAGGCCCCGGGTGGAGCTCCCGGAGTCCAATTAGTGAGAAAGAGGAGGGTTTATATGAGCAAGAATTGTTGAAACCAAGGTTGGATAAAGCACAGGGACAAATAGCCAAACAAATGGAAGCACATGAACTATGAACCAAAGGCTGAGGGGCCCCCAACTGGATCAGGCCCTCTGGATAAATAAGACAGTTGATTAGCTTGATCTGCTTGGGAGGCATCCAGACAGTGGGACCGGGTCCTGTCCTCAGTGAACTGGCAGTTTGGAACCTGGGGCTTATACAGGGACACTTGGCTCATCCTGGGAGGAGAGGACTGGACCTGCCTGGACTGAATCTACCAGGTTGAACTCAATCCTCGGGGAAGTCTTTGCCCTCTAGGGGATGGGAATGGGGGGTGGGCTGGTGGGAAGGGGGGGAATCCGTGGCTGATATGTAAAATTAAATTTAATAAATAAATTTAAAACACACACACACAAAAGAAAAAAATTACATGGAACCACAAAAGGAATTGGATAACCAAAACAATTCCAGGTTAAGAAAAAAAAATGCTGGAGGTATTACCATTCAAGATTTTGAGATATATTATAGAGATGTACCAATAAAAACAACAGGGTGCTAGTACAAAAACCGACATGTAGACCCACAGATCAAAACTGCTCCAAACATGAGTCCCAGTAAGCACAGCCCTCTCATATTTGAAAAGGATACCAAAAGCATATCCTAGATAAAAGACTGAATCTTCAAGAGATGGTGTTGGGAAAACTGGATGTTCACATGTAGAAGAAAGAAATTAGACATGTGTCTATCACTATGCTCAAAAACTAACACAAATGGATCAAAGACTTGAATGAAGAATTAGAAACAATGAAACTGCTAGAACAAAATACAAGCAGTACCCTACATGGTACTGGTGTAGGAAAGGGCTTTCTCAAGATAACTCCATTTGCCCCAAAATTAAGGTCAACAATCTACAAGTGGAACCTCATAAAACTAAAAATCTCTTGTACAGCTAAAGAAATAATCAATTGAATAAATAGCTCACAAAATGGGAGAGAATCTTGCCAGCCATATATCTAACAGATGGTCATACAGAATTTGCTTATATCTAACCACTTGCTTTTTTTCCTATTACTTTTGAAATTCTCTTTATACCTGGTTTGAGATCATTTAATAGTGACATGTATTGATGGGTGAAGTTCTGTCTGGGATATTCTTGGTATTCTGTTTAGTTGAGCTTTTCTGGGTGTCATGAACCTCAGCATTCATTTCCTTCTCTGGATTCAGCAATAGTTTATATAGTAATATTTTTTAATCTGTTTTTTTCATTTTTCCATTTGTCAGTCATTTCTGGTACTATCATATACTGTATTACTTAATGTTCTGATAAGGCATGTGGGATTCTTCATTCTTTTTCTTTTAATAACTGAATATTTTTTAATGCCCTGTTTTTAACTTTTTGATTCTGTTTAATTGGGTCTTATGTTAAAACTCTTTAAGTTTTCTGTCTACTCTATATGCCTCAACTATAAAAATTTTTTTGTAGTATTTTTATGTTCTACTCTTTTCTGAGAAACTGCTTTTGTTCATACTTTGATCTTCTGACTGTTAGTTGTCCAGTTGTTTTCTCTTCTAGCTTACCATGCTTCTTTAATGTGTTTATCTTGAATTCTTTGTCAGGCAATGTGTAGCTCTTTATTTATTAGGGTTTGGTAACTCGGTTATTGGAAACTATTTTATTCTTTTAGAGGCATTCTGATCTTCTGATTTTCTTGGTTTTTGTAGCTTGTCTAAACACATGTGAAAACACCCACTTCTGCTAACCTTTAATAACTCATTATGACAAAGAAATAATCTCATATCAACTGAGTGGGAGGCCATAATTATTTCTTGAGAAAGGGAGACATGTTGTAGTCTTCATAAAGCACTGAGGGCTGAAATCAGCATTTGGGAAACTCATGGAGACCATTTATGGCTAAGACTACGGTTGCCTGTGGTAGTGGTAAGGGCTGGAAAAATCTTTGATAGTAAAAACTTTTGGATTCAAACAGTTCTTTTCTCCTGTGAGAGATCTTGTTGCTGAAAGAAGCTCGCTTGGAAGTGGACCCAGTCCACTGTGTATTTATGGTGACAGAGGGTATCTATCATGTATGCATACATAGGGAGCAGATGAAGATCAGGATAGGGATTATGGGTGTACACACAGAGACTATTGGTTGAGGCCTAAATTATGGATGGTCCTCCTACAGCACAGGCACTGGTATCTACATGGAAATAGGAACTGGGGCACAGAGACACACAAGGCAGCCATGACTCCTGTGTTCAGGATGTTTACCCTGGGACAATAATATTGGTGATGGATCACCAACATGCTTGTTATGGTAGTATTGAGATGTAGCCAATAATTAAGTGGTCACAGAGCTGATCTTTGAACTACAAACTTGCATGGCCAACTACACGTCCACTGTTTAAATGTGGGTATGACTACTGAAGTGTTGACTCCAAAATCTGAGGCACTGCTATCCTTTCTAGTTTTTGAGTCATAGGTACATGTAAAAGAGCTTCATAGGTGGGATCAGAAACACTGATGTGCATGAAGCATTCATAGAACCAAGACTTAGGCATGCATTTGCTCACTGAGTGATGGGGTGGGGAGGAAATGGTGGTCCAGCCCAAGCTGCAGACAGAGCATGTATTTTGATTCTAGACTACTGAACTCTCTGCAGACCAAGTCATTAGGGTCATTCTTGAACTTCTTGTGTGGTTCATATAGTTTCTAAGCCCAGACATCTCAACCATGCTGTTTGCCCTAAAAATGAGTGGTATGAAATCAAGGTAAGAGAGCTGATTAATTTCTTTGATAGGTTTTTTTTTTCCTTTCAATGTATAGCCAAGGATTTTATCTTAGCATAGAGCACTACTGGCCTTGGACAGGAGAAAACACAGGCAAAAAGAAAGTGCTCCTCATTCCTTAGTGCTCAGGTATTATGCTTTGCTACACTTGGTCGCTCTAAGTTCTTTTGTTGTTTTGGTTTTTTAAGACAAGTTCTCTCTGTGGAGCACTGAATGACCTGGAACTTGCTTTGTAGACCGGGCTAGACTTGAACTCATGGAGATTCACCTGCCTCTGCCTCCCAAGTACTGAGATTAAAGACATACACCACCATGTCAAAATACTTTTAAGTTCTTAACTGGACTGACCTGTGCCACAGCTATTTTCACTCATTCATTACTGATGAATTGTGATTGTTTTTATGTTGAAACAAATGCTAGCACCTCCCATTGGGCTGTCTTGCTGCCAGCACCCCTCAGCCTTGTCAGGGTGTCTGATGCCACAGGTGCTTAAGACTTTTTTTTAAAGCTTTCATTTGAAAAATGAAATAGTTTAGAAGCAAAGCCTAGGCATTGTGAATACATCTTATACACAAGTCTAATAAATATCTCATTATTGAGTAATAAGGTCATGATCATTTTGCCAATTTAAAGCAAAGCAATGACTTCAGAGACTTGGGTTTACATGTGCTCCATGCTCTTTCTCTGTCTCCTTCCCTTACCCACCCTTCCAACTTTGTAGTCAAGGGGGTTAGGACAAACTTGAAGGGCAGTCTTTTTTCAAGGCTAAGACCAGAAGTTTTCATTTTAGGTCAGTTCCCTAGTGGTTGCTTTTAAAGTTCATCTGAATTAACATTCTGTGATATTTTTGTCAGCCGTGGCTGCAAGCAACATCATTCCAGTGGCAGAGAATGCAAATAACTCTGCAAGCTCCATTAAATGCCATGCTGCGCTGTAATGGAAGTGACATTTCCTTATTACTCAAACATCAAATGTAACATGGCACTTATTCTCAGTTATACTTTAGGCAAATTAATATTTGTGACAGATACAATAACTCCAGGAAGAGTAAAAAGAGAGAGGGAGGGAAAAAGATGCTTGATGGGGGCATAATAGTTAGCTGATATGCTTATGAGGCCCAATAAAACTGAGCCATGAATAGAGAGTATAATTAGCAGTGACCTTATCTACCCTGCTGACAGAGACTAGGAACCTGTCATTCTAGCATCTGGAAACACACAAACCCTGTTGCCCTTCATTGCCTAAAATATTTTATCAGTGGTCTTTTATGGGATGTGATGGGCTTCAATAGATAATTTTGAAAAGTCTCTTCCACAAGCACTCTTAAAGTATGTGTGCAGGGGTGTGGGTTTGTGCGTGTGCACATGCACTCCAATGCATGTGGAGGCCAGAAGCCAGCACAGAATTAGAATTTTGGTAAAGATTTCACATATGTCTGAGGACATCCCTGCACAAACCACACTGTTTTATTAGGCATGTTGGGAGAAGATCTACCTGATATTATGTCATTTTAATTTAAGCTGCTAATCAGCAGCAAGAAACGATTAAGACGATTGTAGTTGACCGTGGAAAGGTTGAAGGCAGGTAACTGAATGGACCAGAGTAAAGAACTGTCTCAAGAGCAGGTCTCGGCCAAGTAACAAATTTCTTGAGGAATATTGGTTCTAATTCCACATGGACTATACACTCTTATGAATGTAACTGAAGAATGCGCCTCCGTGAAGTAGAGATGGTTTGTATTGGGAATACAGAGCAGCATGGTGTCAAATACGTCCAAGGTACTGTGATTTACTTTCATCTTACGTGCAAACTGACTCCTTAGCTTGCTCATGGTTCACCGGGGCTGGGAGAAAACACAGACTGTGCTGGTCAGGGAGAAAGGGATTTTTTTATTCTCAGCACAGCAGGCAGCTTGAGCCTCATGCTTTCCTTGCTCCCTTGCTTTAGAATCTTTCAGAGTGATGCAGCTAGGGCTGCCCAGACAGCTGCAGAATACCCTGAGCTTTATTTCACAGCTGTGGTGTCACAAGTGCAGGAAACCAGGACAGTCTATAATTGGCTATAAATAATCCTGCACTGTATCTGTCCTATGGTGAGCCATCATTTCACTGTACGAAGAAATGAATCTGCTTCCACTTATTCAAGATATATAACCTCTACCTTCTGGTCATAGTTGGCACACAGTATTCTGGAAAAGACAGTCCAGCACAAAAAAAAAAATGTATTTTTTTTTCTGCCAACAAGTGTCTGACCCTCACACATGTAGAGGACCAACAAAAACAAATCTTCCAACAGAGGTGCCTATTCAGTCAGGATACATCCTGAGAAGACTGTACGTCATAAGGAGATGAGAACAGGTGGGAAGAACAGTTACTCTGAAAATCAAGGATCTAATTATTACAGATTGTTAAAGCTCAAACTAAGAACTTAGGGGAAAGTCTGGCAAGCCTGTATTTAATGTAAGGCCAGGCAACTGTAGCATAGAGATTGCATGGAAAGCTGTGTTCATAGGCTGCACTCACTACATCTCAAGGGTCTCTAAAATACTTCCGGGTGTGTTGTGTGACTCCATAGACAATACGCACTTGACTAAGAGTATGGGTCTTGTTTTTTGTGGTGAGACAAATTTTTCAACTTAAAATTAGGGATTGCTTAATTTTCTAATTTTCTGTTGAATGTCTTTAGACTATAGTTGAAGACAACTGAGACCACAGAGGAAAAGAGCATGGCCACACATTACTCTGATTATGTTCTGGACAGCAGATTCTCTGTAGTATGGGCTCTACAGAAGGAGACTCAGACCTGTTTTCTGTGTTTTAGAGAAGAATTGTACTATCATTCACGTTAAAGTACACCAAACAATCAGGTTTTGGTTTGCTATGGATGGTTTAGTATTTTTCAGATTTCTGCCTTTAAAAAGTATAAAGATTTAAAAAAACATAAAGGGGTGAAATGCACAGAGCACCACTACTTATAAAATTTGTATCTAGAGATGTGGCCACTGTTACACCATGTGATTTCCCTACACATTGGACATTCTTCTAACATGAAGTATGTATGATGTAGGTTGGCAGGCTAGGTTCTCTAACAACTTATGAGAAATTGCTGAGCAATTGTTCTAGATAGACTCATAGTGGATACTAATGACATAATTTTATTAAAATAACATCTTATCTATGTAAGATGGCATATGTGGGATGTTAGGAAAATAGTAAGAATATCTATGATATATACAATATATTTGATTGGTTCTTCATAATCCTCTAGATTTTATACATGTGTGGTCCCTATAATACGTGTTTCAAAATTAAAAAGTTAATTTTTAAAAAATATTTTCTGTGTATACCAGAGTAGAAGATTGAACCATTTATTTTGAAAATGGAAAAGAAAAACCTTGAAACTTGATTGTTTTAGTTCTATCTTTGGCACCTATTCCCCTAAGGAATACCAGACTGGAGAATAGCCCCAAATCATGTGACTTGTTTTGAAAGACCCCAACCCTTCAGGCTTACACACACCCCCAAGCCCCAGGAGAATGAGGAACTAAAAAGCTAGTTCCAAGGGAAAACTGACTCAGCCACCCCTGCCGCAATGTAACAATGTAAAGAGATTTCTGTTAAGAGATGCACTCAACTGTGACTGGGATAATTGCAAGTGTCCCAGGAAAGACCACTGTAACCTCTGTGTAACCTTTACTCCCACCCTGATACCCCCCTTGAGATTTCGGGAAGAATGTGCATGCGGATGTGACTGTACCCACTCTGTGATCAGACCATGATCTTGGGAAATTAGCCTCTAGACATAAATCAATCGAAATGAAATTGTATGGGAAATGTAATCTTGTGGCTTTTGTGGATTTTTCCTTTAAAAGTACCTATGTGGCTGCAGTAGGATGCGACTCTTGCCCTCAGGACAAGGGTAACCCGACTGTACAGCCGCTTCAATAAACCTCATGCTGTTTGCATCAACTGGACCGGAGTCTGGGTTCTTGGGGCGCCCACATGAGAAGGTAGAACCCGAGACTTTGGGGTCTATCAATTTCATTAATTGTTCATTTTAAAAGAAAGAAATTAAAGACTTCCTAGAGATCAACGAAAATGAAAACACCACATACCCAAACTTATGGGACACTATGAAAGCAGTGCTAAGAGGGAAATTCATAGCACTAAATGTCCACATAAAGAAGTTGGAGAAATCCCACACTAGTGACTTAACAGCACACCTGAAAGCTCTAGAAGAAGAAGAAGCAAAGTCTCCTAGGAAGAATAAACACCAGGAAATTATCAAAGTGAGAAGTGAAATTAATAAATTAGAAACTAAGAGAATAATACAAAAAATTAATGAAACAAAGAGTTGGTTCTTTGAGAAAATCAACAAGATAGACAAGCCCTTATCCAAACTAACCAAAAGACAGAGAGAGAGAATCCAAAGCAATAAAATCAGAAGTGAAAAGGGGGACATAACAACAGACATTGAGAAAATCCAAAGAATTATAAGGTCATATTTCAAAAACCTCTACTCCACAAAACTGGAAAACCTAAAAGAAATGGACATTTTTCTGGATAGGTACCACATACCTAAGTTAAATCAAGACCAGATAAACTATTTAAATAGTCCAATAACCACTAAGGAAATAGAAACAGTCATTAAAAGTTTCCCAACCAAAAAAAGCCCAGGACCAGATGGTTTCAGTGCAGAATTCTACCACATCTTCAAAGAGTTAATACCAATACTCTCTAAATTGTTCCACATAATAGAAACAGAAGGAACATTACCAAACTCCTTCATGAGGCTACAATTACCCTGATTCCTAAACCAAACAAGGATGCAACAAAGAAAGAGAACTACAGATCGATCTCCCTCATGAACATTGATGCAAAAATACTCAATAAAATACTGGCAAACAGACTCCAACAACACACCAGAACAATTATCCACCATGATCTGTAGCTAGAGTTTTCCTGCCTTGCCCACAGTCAGGACAAATCTTTGTCACCTGCCAGTCCCACAGCCGGTCAGACCCAACCAAGTAAACACAGAGACTTATATAGCTTACAAACTGTATGGCCGTGGCAGGCTTCTTGCTAACTGTTCTTATAGCTTAAATTAATCCATTTCTATAAATCTATACCTTGCTATGTGGCTGGTGGCTTACTGGCATCTTCACAGGCTGCTGGTCATGGCTGTGGCTGGCAGTGTCTCTCTGCCTCAGCTTTCTGCTTCCCAGAATTCTCCTTTCTCCTTGTCCCACCTACTTCCTGCCTGGCCACTGGCCAATCAGTGTTTTATTTATTGACCAATCAGAGCAATTTGACATACAGACCATCCCTTTTCTTTTTTTTGGGCGCCAGATATAGATGTAACCAACCGTCTTATTAAATAAGAAACACAGAAACAATGTAAAAGAGAAAGCCGAGAGGTCAGAGCTCAGAGCTAAAATCTCACCCTTCTGCCTGCGGTGTCCCAGCTTCCCGAAAGAGAGCATTTCCTGTCTGTTCGTCTATTTATAGTATTTTGTTCTGCCTTCTCATTGGTTGTAAACCCAAACACATACTGCCTCGTCACTGTCTGAATGTACAGCCCCCTAGGTCTTAAAGGTATATGTCTCCAATGCTGGCTGTATCCCTGAACACACAGAGATCTATGGGATTAAAGGCGTGTGCCACCACCGCCATACTCTTGCTATGGCTCTAATAGCTCTGACCCCCGGACAACTTTATTTATTAACATACAATCAAAATCACATTTCAGTACAATTAGATTACCACCACAATGATCAAGTAGGCTTCATCCCAGGGATGCAAGGGTGGTTCAACATATGAAAGTCCATCAATGTAATACACCATATAAACAAACTCAAAGAAAAAAAAACACATGATCATCTCACTAGATGCAGAAAAGGCATTTGACAAAATCTAACACCCCTTCGGTAAGGGGAGGGGGTGGGAGGGGGGAGAATAGGGGAACCCATGGCTGATATGTAGAACTGAATGATATTGTAAAATTTTATATATATATATATATATATATATATATATATATATATATATATAAATAATCTAGCACCCCTTCATGATAAAAGAAGTCTTGGAGCGATCAGGAATACAGGGAACATACCTAAACAAAATAAAGGCAATTTACAGCAAGCCAACAGCCAACATCAAATTAAATGGAGAGAAACTCAAAGCAATTCCACTAAAATCAGGAACGAGGCAAGGCTGTCCACTCTCCCCATACTTATTCAATATAGTACTTGAAGTTCTAGCCAGAGCAATAAGACAACATAAGGAGATTAAGGGGATTCAAATTGGAAAGGAAGAAGTCAAGCTTTCCCTATTTGTAGACGACATGATAGTATACTTGAGTGACCCCAAAGATTCCACCCAGGAACTGATAAAGCTTATAAACACCTTCAGCAACATAGCAGGATACAAGATCAACTCAAAAAAAAAATCAGTAACCCTCCTATATACAATGAACTAAGAAGCTGAGAAGGCAATTAGAGATACATCACCCTTTACAATAGCCACAAATGACATAAAATACCTTGGGGTAACACTAACTAAGCAAGTGAAGGACCTATATGACAAGAACTTTAAGTCCCTGAAAAAAGAAATTTAAGAAGATGTCAAAAAATGGAAAGATCTCCCATGCTCATGGATAGGCAGGGTTAACATAGTAAAAATGGCAATCTTACCAAAAGCAATCTACAGATTCAATGCAATCCCCATCAAAATACCAACACAATTCTTCACAGACCTGGAAAGAATAATACTCAACTTCATATGGAAAAACAAAAAACCCAGGATAGCCAAAAGAATCCTGTACAATAAAACAACCTCTGGAGGCATCACAATCCCTGACTTCAAGCTCTACTATAGAGCTACAGTAATAAAAACAGCTTGGTATTGGCATAAAAACCGACATGTGGACCAATGGAATCGAATTGAAGACCCTGACATTAACCCACACACCTATGAACATATAATTTTTGACAAAGAAGCCAAAAGGGTACAATGGAAAAAAGAGAGCATCTTCAACAAATGGTGCTGGCATAACTGGATATCAATGTGTAGAAGGCTGCAAATAGATCCATATCTGTCACCATGAACAAAACTTAAGTCCAAGTGGATCAAGGACCTCAACATAAGTCCAGCTACTCTGAACCTGCTAGAAGAGAAAGTAGGAAGGAGTCTTGAATGCATTGGCATAGGAGATCACTTCCTAAATATAACACCAGTAGCACAGGCACTAAGAGAAACAATCAATCAATGGGACCTCTTGAAACTGAGAAGCTTTTGTAGAGCAAAGGATATGGTCAACAAGGCAAAGCAACAGCCTACAGAATGGGAAAAGATCTTCACCAACCCCACATGTGACAGAGGACTGATATCCAGAATATATAAGGAACTCATGAAATTAGACATCAAAACGACCAACAGTCCAATTGAGAAATGGGCTTTAGAACTAAAAAGAGAATTCTCAACAGAGGAAAACTCAAATGGCTGAAAGACATTTAAGGAATTGCTCAACATCCCTAATCATCAGGGAAATGCAAATCAAAACAACTCTGAGATACCACCTTACGCCTGTCAGAATGGCTAAGATCAAAAACACTGAAGACACTTTATGCTAGAGAGGATGTGGAACTAGGGGAACTCTCCTCCACTGCTGGTGGGAATGCAAGCTTGTACAACCACTTTGGAAATCAATATGACGCTTTCTTAGAAAATTGGGAATCAATCTCCCCCAAGATCCAGCTATACCACTCTTGGGCATATACCCAAGAAATGCTCAATCATACCACAAGAGCACTTGCTCAGCTATGTTCATATCAGCATTGTTTGTAATAGCCAAAACCTGGAAACAACCTAGATGCCCTTCAACTGAAGAATGGATAAATAAATTGTGGCACATATACACAATGGAATACTACTCAGCAGAGAGAAACAATGACATCATGAGGTTTGCAGGCAAATGGATGGATCTAGAAAAAATCATCCTGAGTGAGGTAACCCAGACTCAGAAAGACAAATATGGTATGTACTCACTCATAGGAGGATGCTAGATGTGGAACAAGGATGACTGGACTGCTACTCACATCACCAGGGAGGCTACCTGGAAAACAGGACCCCAAGAAAGACATGGAGAAATGGATGAGATCTACATGAACAGCCTGGACATGAGTGGGAGTAATGAAGGGCGAGGGTCGAGGGAAAGAGAGCGGGAGATCCTAGCTGGATCAAGAACAGAGAGGGAGAACAAGGAATAGGAGACCATGGTAAATGAAGACCACATGAGAAAAGGAAGAAACAAAGAGCTAACGAGGCCCACAGAAATCCACAAAGATACCCCCACAATAGACTGCTGTCAATGGTCGAGAGACAGCCGGGACTGACCTACTCTGGTGATGGGATGGCCAAACACCCTAATAGTTGGGCCAGAAACCCCATCCAAGGACTGAGGAATCTGGATGCACACATTCACGACTAGGCCCCAGGTGGAGCTCTGGGAGTCTAATTAGTGAGAAAGAGGAGGGTTTATATGAGTGAGAATTGTTGAAACCAAGGTTGGATAAAGCACAGGGACAAATAACCAAATGAATGGAAACACATGAACTATGAACCAAAGGCTGAGGGGCCCCCAACTGGATCAGGCCCTCTGAATAGGTGAGAGAGTCGATTGGCTTGATCTGTTTGGGAGGCATCTAGGCAGTGGTACCAGGTCCTGGGCTCGTTGCATGAGTTAGCTGTTTGAAACCTGGGACTTATGCAGGGACGCTTGGCTCAATCTGGGAGGAGGGGACTGGACCTGCCTGGACTGAGTCTATCAGGTTGATCCCAGTCCTCGGGGGAGACCTTGATCTGGAGGAGGTGGGAATGGGGGGTGAGCTGGGGGGAAGGGGAGGGGGCAGGAAGGGAGAGAACAGGGGAATCTGTGGCTATTATGTAGAACTGAATAGTATTGTAAAATAAAAAACAAAATAAAATATTAAAAAAATTGTTCATTTTAATAGTTAGTTGGGTGAGGTTCCACTAGATGAGCACCTGCAATGCAGGCTTGTTTATTTATATATTACTTTGCCTTTCTTACTGGTTAGCAAGTTACCATTTAACTTCAGAGATACAGACATAGAAAAACCTTTGGCAATTCTTCATTTGTTTCAATTTTGTGAGTGAAAAAAATATGGCTTTTTAAGTTTTGTAAGAGACTATTTTTTTTCTCCTGCTGTCTATCAACCCTAGACACTTTAGAAGCCTGAGCCAAGTCCCAGTAGGAAGTCTAGATGACCTTTTAGATCAAGAGAAAAAGTGACTACTAAATCACCAGGCAGTATTCATTCCCTCTGGCATTCTGATTTCCTCACGTGCCTTCTTAATCACTATATAAATGTTCACTAAATACTTATTATGCAGTTGTAGCAAGTATCAAAATCTGTCACTGTTACATTGACTTCCTGGAGGTTCCAGGGATCAAACTCAGGTCTTCAAGCTTGGAGGCAAGCATTCCATGCACCATATTGCAACACACACACACACACACACACACACACACACACACACACACAAGCTTTTGTTAACACTTAATAGACAGTAAGCTCATCCAATAGACCACAGGAAAAGGACAGCCAGATCATCGACACATATAACCTAAGCAATCATATGGAAACACAAAGAAACCAGGATAGTCAATCGATCCTGAATGATAAAAGAACAGCCTGAGGTATCACGATTCCTGATTTCAAGTTGCACTATAGAGCTATAGTCATAAAAACCGGGAGTATTAAAGTATGCACAGGGACTACATGGGTCTGCACCAGGTCCTTTGCATATATATTATAGCTTCCAGTTTAGTGTTTTAATAGGATTCCTGAGTCCGGGAATGAGTAGGTCTCTGATTCTTGTACCTTCTCTCAGTCTCTTTTCCTCATGTTTTTTTTCATCCGCATCCAATGTGTTAGCTTTTGTTTCATCTTATTTTATTATTATTATTACCCCTCAAAAGCAGGTTTGTTGTGTAATGAGAGACAGAAAAGGAGTAGATCTGGATGAGAGGGGAGGGATGGAAGGACTGAGGAGGGTGAGAGGAGGGGAAACATAATCATAATATATTATGTGAAAAAAAATCTATTTTCAATAAAAGGAAAACCGGTTCTTGAGAGTTTAGGAATAGAGGGAACAAATCTCAAAATAATAAAGGCTATGTATAACGAACCTATAGCCAACATTGTATCAAATGGAGACAAACTGAGAGTGATATAAGAATGTCCAGTCTTCCTTTCTTATTCAGTATAGACTGGACTCCTTAGCTGTATCAATGAGACAAGAGAAAGACATGACAGGTACAGTAGCAGCAAGGGAAGAAGTCAAACTCCCCCTATTTGTAGATGACAAGATTCTTGACCTAAAAGACTCCACTGAGTCTACGAGAAAACTCTTTGATCTAATAAGCACTTTTTCTAAAACTCCATCATCGATTGACCTTCCTCTGACATATAAAACAACTTCCTGTAATAACATCTGTACACACTGGAATGTCCCACAGAAACTGTCCTGTGTTATCCTTCCACCTAGTACATTTAAAAGAACTAAAACGCAAACCAATAGTATAAGAAGATAACGTGTAAATATTATACATCCTAAAAAATAAATATAACGACTCTGCTAGGTTACATAGGCAGCAGCTTCCTAGTCTCTTCACTCTGGGGTTATTTTTGAGGCAAGAATAAAATAATAAATAAAAAACAATACATATCTATGCCCTTAAAAATGCAACAATATCAGTATAAGCTTTAATCCAGCTTTATAAATGTAGACTAATTCCATACAGAAAATAAGTATAAATAACTAGTAAAATTGAAAATCAATAAGGGCAATCTATTCAAGCAGACATTACAAACTGAGTAATCTCTAAAATTAAAATGCTTGATGTCAATCCATGAATAGACAGATGAAAAATTGGAGTCTAGAATATTGATGGGTGATATTGCTCTGTATGCTGTGAATGTGTTGCTCTGATTGGTTGATAAATAAAACGCTGATTGGCCAGTAGCCAGGCAGGAAGTATAGGCAGGATAAGCAGACAAGGAGAATTCTGGGAAAAGGAAGGCTGAGTCAGGAGATGCCAGCCTGCCATTCAGGCAGCAGCATGTAATAACACACAGGTAAAACCACGGAATATGTGGCAACATATAGATTAACAGAAATGGGCTGAGTTTAAGTGTAAGAGCTAGTCAGTAGTTAGCCTGAGCTAATGGCCAAGCAGTTTTAATTAATATAAGCCTCTGTGTGTTTACTTGGGTCTGAGCAGCTGTGGACCAGCTGGGACACAGGAAAACTTCCATCCTCAGAATATGAAAGTGAGTCTTTGTTACAACTAATGTTTCAAATCACCACAGTGAAAATGTTCTTTTAAACACCTGCTACTCAGGTAGCTGGATGGCCACAGTAATGAATACTTAAAACTACCTACCAACACCACACATGGGAGGAAAGTTGGCTGACTGGCAATGTAAATAAGGGAAATGAAAGTTTATAAGAAGTGAAGAGGAAACAATCTAAATATAAAAAAGACCATTTGCTTAAATTTTGAATTAGATAGTAATAACATTTGTTGCATTTAACTAGACTGAAGAAGACCATTGCAGGCCAGAATGCAGATAGTCAAACCGTATGAGGAACTGGCAGCCAACAATAGCAGAATGAAAAGGAATGAAGCACCATAGCTAAGATTAAAAGAATTAGAAAAGGAGATAAAGATCAGAAAACAAACAACAGAGGATGAGGCCCACTAATTCAGTCCCTTGTTCATCTATTTTAAAAACTTCCAACAGGAAAAAATATTCCTTGGGGCAATTGTTCTCTGGCCATACTCTGTCTCCATGAGAAGCAGGTTCTGGGAGACACAAAATATAATTATGGACCCAGCACTGGTCATGTTTTTTTCTCATCAGCCTTCCCTTTCACTCTGTCAGGAAGATTCAACCTATGGAAATAAACATCAGGAGGACTCAAGTGGAGGAGCCAAAGCTATTGCCTCCTCCTTTGTTTCAATTGACACCTCCCCAGGCTTCCAAGTCATCGTCTCCATGCAGTGAATACCATGAGATTCTGAGGTTCTTTTTTTTATTTACTTTTTAGAGCTTTATTGAGAGGGAGGAAGGGAGAGAGAGAGAGAGAGAGAGAGAGAGAGAGAGAGAGAGAGAGAGAGAGAGAAAGAGAGAGAGAGAGAGAAAAGAGAAAAGGAGATGTTGAGGTTCTTAATATTCCCCCAAAAGCTCATGCATTAGATTATTTTATATGTTTGGTCCCTGGCATGCACTATTGGAAAGTGGTGAAATCTCTATGAGGTCCCAGTATCAGGTCTTCAGGTCAGGGAGGATGTGGCCCTGAAGGAGACCAATGGGGTAGTCATTCTTTTTCTCTCTTATTATGATCTGAGTCATTTTTCTTTGCCATGAATTCCTATCATGTTGTGTATCCATCAGTACAAAGGAATGGGGCCAAGCAATTATGAAAGGAAACCTTTAAAACTAGTGAACAAGAGTTAGTTCAGGCTGTCATGAAACTCACTCTGTAGACTAGGCTGACTTCAAACTCAGAGATCCACCTGACTCTGCCCCCCAATTGCTAGGATAAAAGGTGTGAACCACTGCTGCCCAGTCTAAAAGTTAGCCTTTCCATTGCCTATCTCAGGTTCTCTTACATCTCTTACCAGACTTATCTCTCCCCACTATAGTAGATATGCTTAGAATTTCAACTGACAAACGGAAGTCTCTGTGTGAGTATTATCATTGCAATTATTCTGCTTTTTTTTCAAGGACATTCAGTCAGCTTAGAGATCACAGGAAGTCTAATTAGAGTTCCATGCAAATATAAGTGACAGACCCTTTGAGAAGTCAACCTATAAGCTGTCATTCAGTAAAGATTTGTTTGGAGGGGACTGCTATTAGAATCAAAAGCATGAGTATTTTACCCAAGCATTCACTTAAAGCTTGTTATTTTTAAAGCATCAAGTAACCTTCTAAAAATCAGAGCACGGTGGATGCATTGAGCATCATCTGGCTCTTGGTACTCACAGTGAGATTAAAAATAACAGTCAACTATTAAAAAAAAGTGCAATTCGATGAGAACCACATAAAAAGAATTCTGCACTATTGCATTTTTGTAGATTCTGTCAAGCCTGTATGCTTCATACAAGCAATCTAGAGTTTGGTTGTAGCTTTAAATACCTCTAGTCTAAAAGATGAGGTGCCAACCAGAGATATGTACCTACCATTAAGATAGGTTTTCATTAGCATAGTCTCTAGTTTCTACAAATGTAGAATAAAGTCAAATTATTCATTCAATTTTCTCAGATTTAAGAAATTTACTCTATTACTGCAAAAGAGCTCAAAAGACCCTACCTGATGTGCAACACGCCACTGAGCAATGGAGATACCTAGAGAACCTGCTACTCCTTGGTGGGCTTAGTGTGGGTGCTGCTCATATGAAGGTGACTCTCCCTTAAAAACACTATAATGCATGATCACATAATACCAGAATAACAGTGGGGGCAGCTTCTTCCCACTGTTCTGCTTCTTATGAGAATAATTTGTGGGGAAAACTATCACCGTTGGCTACGGTCTGCACACCAAGGCAAATCTCACCTATTGGCCTTGTGGAGCTATAGAGAAGTTCACTTTGGGTCATAAACTGAACCCACGTCAACTCCAGCCACATCAGGTCATGGTGTCACATGACACATAGTAGAAGGAAGAAAAGGGAAATAACCAGAGTCAGCACAATGTCCAATGAATGGAATCGTCCCAACTGCATCACTGTGCCCTTTCACTTCCTCCACTGATACTCAGACATTTGTTTGCAGAATTTTGAGGTAGATCTATTTCAGAATGATGATCATTCAGTTTCTTGCAATGAGATATATTTTACAAAACAGCGGAACGCATATTCTACAGTATAAAATACATGATTTCTTCAAATGCCACCGTTAAAAATAAAATTAAAGTTCATGTAGCCACTCCAGTTTAAAGATTAGAATAACAAAGTTTTCTGCCCATGTCCAATTAGATTCCTTCCTCCAACTGATTTTAAAAAATGTTATATTGCTTACCTGGGTTCACCCTCCTAACTCCAAGGCTTCAAATCCCCCCCACAGTCTGCCTTACCAGGGTAAAGGATCTCATCCTCTTTATCACCTAGCAACAGAAAGGTGACTAGAATCAAATTAGTTATAAAATATTGTTAATTAGTAATAATTTTAATTGAGGTATGGAAATCGATCCTTAACTTCATTGTCTGAAAACTGAATTCCAATTTGATTCTGTTCCAACTGGGTGGTTAATGAAATACGAACACACCTGGCAGCGTGGCTCGCAGCAGCTGGAGAGACTTGATTGAAGCGCGGTCACTGAAGGACAAAGCCTGGTGAATTCTGAAACACACAGTGTCACCTGTTGTGCCTTCGGGTCAGTGTTTTTCCCCATCAGTTAGAAAGATCTCAGTGCTGAGCTGCATGCATTCACCAGGTGATTTAGATGAGCTTAGACTGCCAAGCAGCTGTAGTCTTTAGCAGATGCGACCATCAGAATAATAATGAATGGTGAGCTGCACATTGTATCAAAAAGGGGATGATAGTCAGAAATAAAAACAAAACAACATTTTCTCTTCCCAGCCCCTGTGAATTATGTGGACATAAGCACACAGTAAATTATTCCTCTGACAATTGGACATCTTTTGAGAACTACACTTCCATTTTAGCCCAGGATAAATGATGGGGTATGTGCGTGTATACTTTCATTTATCCTCTTTTTATTTTCAACAAGCATGCTTATCTCTGCAAAATAAGGGAAGGGATTTTTATTGACAGAAATCTTGTGTGAGCCATAGCAAAGGGACTTCTTAGATATAGAAGTAGCAGTTGATCCAGTATCTGACTTTCACATCAAGAAAAGTAGTTATTGGTCAATTCTCTTTGAAACAGTAGAAGAAAGAAAGGAAATATATTTAGATTATTAAAAACAAAAGGTGCCTACCTTTGCTTTTTGTTTTGTTATTTTTAATTGTACTTTGTACTCACAAAAAATGTTTTCACTATTGAAAGCTAAACCTTTTTATATAATTTATATCCAATAACATCTACTGGATTTTTTTTCTACAAAGTATAGAGTTTATGGAAAATTTAATATTTTTCTTTGTTAATTAAATTAGTTATTTGGTAATTTTATGACATATGTGATCCATTGTAATTATTCTCTGTCCCAATCCTATCTCATTTCTCTCTTACCCTTTATCGAAACACTGTCAAAAGAAGGACGTATGGTGAACAATGCCTTGGGGAACTGTGAGAGAGGTTCCAGGAAAAAAGGCAGATGGCTTCTTACCTCGGGTACATGTTGTTCCCTGGATTGTTCTTGGGTGTGAGTTTGTGCCCCCTGTGTGAAACATTTACATTCAATTTATAAGACATGTCGATTCTTGTTCAATGTCAGAACATAGCTATAGAAACCAATCTGGTCAGTGTACCCTGAATCTGGATATGGCCTCTGCCTTGCTTCCATGATCTCCCAGCTATAATCTATAGCATGTGTCAGGCAATTGTGTTTAAATTGGTCTGTCCTGAGAAAGGGCTGCTCTGTAATATTTAGTATGTTCAGTAAGCAATACTAAATGTTTGCATGTTTTTCTGAACTCAACCCACCTTCCTTGGCTTATTGCTTTCCTTGTTAAATTCATGTGCAAAGTATACTGAAACTGAAATAACATTGACTACAGCATTAGACTGTAGTCCGCCCCATTCATTCAGGTTCTCAGGTCCCAGTTCTCACAGACAGATCTTCATAGGTTGATAAAAGTCAACAGTCTTATCATTTCTCCCACCTCCCTACCATGGCTTTTCCCCAACTCATGACTTTTTGTTTTGTTTTGTGACCCACTTAGTTTAACCTGGGCCACCTATATGACAACTAGATTGAAACTATCTACTGGACTCTGTTGGGGTCATCAATGAGTACACCACTGAAGGAATGATTTCCCATTTTCCTGAATCTATCCATAGGAAATAGTTCAGTAGGGAGAGGTAAGGCCTCACAAGCCCCTCCTCCATCCTTGTCTGGCTGTTGGTAGGTACATTCTTATGCAGACCTAGTACAGTAATCCAAGTCTGTTTAGTGTTCAAAATGGTAATGGCTGTGTATTTCTTGGCCCTTTTCTTTCTTCCTGCCTGAACAGTCTTTCTGTTCCAGCTTCTACAATTACTCTCAACACCTTATACAGCTGTGCTGGATAGTTTCATGTCAATTTGACACACACTAAGTCATCTAAGAGGAGGGAACCTCAATTAAGAAAATGCCTCCATAAGATCGGATTGTAGGCATGCCTGTAAGGCATTTCCTTAATTAGCTATTGATGGCGGGGGGCCCAGCCCATTGTGGGTGGTGCCATCCCTGGGCTGATGGTTCTGGGTTCTATAAGAAATCAGGCTGAGGTAAGCCATGGGGAGCCACCCAGTAAGCAGCACCCCTCCATGGCCTCTGCATCAGCGCCTGCTTCCAGATTCCTGCCCTGCCTGTGTTCCTTTTCTTCCTTCCTTTGATGATTAAACTTTGACGTGGAAGCGTAAGCTGAATAAACCCTTTCCTCTCCACCTTGCTTTTGGTCCTGGTGTTTCATTGCAGCAATAGAAACCCTGACTAAGACAACAACCATGACTCTGTATGCATCACTATTTGCTCAAAGAAATATTTCTCTGATTGAGGCTGAGAGTGGCCATTTTCTGTAGAAAGAACACACACACATATAGGAAGCAGTTTGGGTCTATGTCAGTTTAGCTGAGCAGGATTGACCTACCTACCCGAGGGCCCATGACTCCTGTCCGCCATGGACTTTTAAATAGGTTTATTGTGCCAGGTATGGATTTCTTCCTGTGAGATAGATTGGTTATCTCCACATCTGTGTCACTGTTACCTGGCAGGTTGGCAGTTCTCACTGATGCCTGTTCTCCCTCAGAAGTCTGCACTGCACTTTACGGTACTATAAAAGCTACTTGGCAAGGAGGAAGCTTCCTAGTTCAGTTCCAGGTGGATATCTTTACATTTCTTCTGGTTGAGTGTATCTAGGAATGAAATTTGAACTTTCTTAAGGAATAAGATGTTGCAGCATTATATATTCTGCTAATAATGTGCCTCCTTTGGGAAAACTCCAGTTCAAATGCTAAGTCATTTTAAAATAATGTTCCTAACATTTAGTTTGGAAAATTCTCTGGACACCAGATATCAAACTATTTTCAGTTACAGGGAAAGTCAATAACTTCTGGACTGTGGGAGACCTTTCCATACTATAATATGTCTAGATAGACAATTCTAGATTTCCCTTTTACATTAAGCCCCAAAGTATTAGAAAGTTTAAAATAAGAAGTTCATTTCTTGTTGCCGACGCGTGTTAAATATGCACCATCACAAAGCTCTGCTCGGCACACATTTTCAGGTAACAAGATAATGAAGACTTGTGGGAAGAAAAAATAATTGAAAAGTTCTAGGCTTGTGACTACTTGAATTTCTATGTGACTGGCTTTGACAGTGCAAATGAGTGGAGGTGACATGAATAACAAAGGCTCATCTCTTCATCATTTCTTCCCACAGTTTGATCGACAGCCATTAATGTTCCTGCATTGCACACTCGTCAGTAATAATGCCTTCATCGATAGTAAAAAATTCCCATGAAACTACAAAGATAATATGGTAGATGCCTTTCTCTAATGAAGTCCATTGAAATCTCAGGATTCAAGTTTTCCAGATCTGTTTTGAAGAAAACAATAGACCTGTAAAATGTGACTTTAATAAAAACTTGTTATTGTATTTCTCTGCTGTTAATGATTAACATCAAAATAGATATTAACACCATCCGATGTTACAATTTGAGAAAAGATTATTCCCCAATGCTATATTTACTCAAGCAATAGTTGAGAGTCTGTGCAAATATATGTGATCAGAGATGCACTCACCAGGCTCATATATGAATGAGAAATAATATTGAAGAACTTAAAAACATTTGAATTATGGTGAAGAATGTAATACTTAATTTGAATTACAAGAATGGAACCTCAAAAAGTAAGTCAAATATGAAATTTTATTACACTCCAAAATACTTCACACCCAGATTTACATGAGCTACAAGCAAGCAGAGTCTCAATGCTTTCAAAATGTTCATGTTTACATTAAAGGGATCTTCAATGTAGCGATTATCATTGTTCAGAAAACAATTTCTAATTGTTGTTTGTGAACTCACCTCTTACATACATATGAAAGTATATATGTGTGTGAACATATAATTCAAATTAATCACATTAATATTGAAAACAATCATTACCCTTTAAAGATAAAATGCTTTGACCTAGATAATAATAACTAAGGTACAGTGGAATTCTCCTTGATATGGTTATTATGTATACTTATTAGGGCTTTTACAGTTTCACAAGACAAATGATTTATGACATATTTCCTTACATTTCTTAACTGAGTTGTTTAAATAGTTCATGTATTAATGTCTCTTGTATTAGTATATGTCTTCACATGATAGATTATTTCTGTTACATGCCAACTAACATAGGGGAATAATCTGACTTTTTTATGTAAGAACCTCTTAGTTCTGGTCACAACTTGCCATCTGCCATGCGTTTTGAGAACTTGAGAGGAAATCTATCCTTCTGTTACATAAAGTAACTGGGAGAGAAGTTACTGTGATACTTGTCAAAGTTTGTGTCCTTTAGAGTGAGCAAGGTCGCTCTGTCTCCTAGGTAGGTATTTTGCCTGGTTTTGTTCCTGCTTCGGGTTTCAATGGCCAGAGCAGGAAAATGGCCAAGGATTCTTACTAAATGGACAAGGCAAAGGCATAGCCTGCTTGGTCTTTCTCCCCTGGGTCGAAGTGGCAAGCTGAAATACCGGATGTGTTCTTTGCTTTTCTGCCTGCTATGAGCCTGCACCTGCAGGAAAAGAGGAAGGCTGGGCGAGCCTCAGACTGGCGGTATAGTCTACATGGGCTCCTTCACGTCATTCTGGAAAGAGAATTAGAACTTTAAGAGACTCACGGGGCCCCGAGACTCTCCAACAGAACTGTTGTTAACTTCGTTTACGGCAAAGCTAGCCTACCCTCCTGCATCCCTGAGAGTCATGCTTCCAAGGCATCAATTGCGGTCTTGTCCGTCATCCTACAGGAACCACCCAGCAGCGATCCCACTTAAATTCCTTAACAACACTTCAAAGATAACAACTTTTGAAACTGACTGAAATCAGCCTGGTGGTGGCGCACACCTTTGATCCCAGCACTCTGGAGGCAGACGCAGGTGGATCTCGGAGTTAGAGCCCAGCCTGGTCTACAGAGCGAGTTGCAGGACAGCCAGGGATACACAGAGAAACCCTGTCTCAAACAAACAAACAAACCTCGCTAAAATGATATAAATGAGAAAAAGAGATTCTTCCTTAAGAAGGTCACACATGTTAACTTTTTCATAAACCTCTTGTGAGTCATGACCCCTTCACACAGGGGTCACATATCAGATATCCTGCATATTAGATATTTGCATTACGATTCAGAGCAGCAGCAAAATTACAGTTATGAAGTAGCAATGAAATAATTTTATGGATGGGGTCACCAAAACATGAGGAGCCGTATTAAAGGGTCATAGCATTAGAGAACCACTGTGCTAAAATCTATATTGAAACATCTTTATTGAAGCCTGACTCTGGTTTATACTATCTAGTTATGAAAGCCATGAAAGCTGTTTTGGCCTGAGTCAAGATCCATAAAACATTAGGAAAACTCTTCAGGTTCCTGCATGTGACAGTAGGGGTGCTATGCCTCTTGCTTCTGTCCCCCAAACATTAATACAACCAGCATAGAATTTGAGTAGCATAAATTACCAACCTTTCAGAAACCCGCTCTGTTGTAAGTGATCATTTTCTGGATTTTTGGGTAACGCAGACCTTTCCTGTCTGATTTTATACACATGGCCCATGCAACATATGCTCCTGTGTCTGTTTTCTGTTTCTGCACTTGGCTAGAGTAATCCTGACTGACCCTTTCCTCTTCTGTTGGAGCCTCGGAAAGCCTGCTGCACATTTTCCTTCTCTGCTATCCTTGTCTTTCTTTCCAAACACACTATCTTCCTTTTCCCCTCTGTCAGATCTTCTTTAGGAAGGGTCTTTCTCACTGCCTATTGGCTATCAGGCTGAGTGTAAATTGTGCTTTGTACTATCTTGGATCCTTACCTTTTCTGGTGACTTTCCATTTGCTAAACCAAAGGCCACATTTTGGGGTTGGTTTGTTTGTCTTTCCTTCCATAATATCTGTCTCTACAGAATTTCACCTTTTTTCCTGAAAATAGCACCCGAGTAAAAGGCAGCTCTGCTCAGCTGTCCCTGTCATCTCTGGCTCCCTTCCGTTTTCTCTTCACATTTCCACTTTGTATATTGGTATCACAAGGATTTACTGTCAAGTCTTTTCACTTCTTACTCTTTAGCCATGAGCACCACTGTGGTGGTATTGTGTTCCCCAAAATATTGTGCAACCTAATAAACTTATCTGGGATCAAAGAACAGAACAGTCAATAGATACAGAGGCTAGAAAATGGTGGCACTCACACCTTTAATCCTAGCATTCCAGAGGCAGAAATCCCTATGGATCTCTGTGAGTTCAAGGCCACATTGGAAACAGCCAGGCATAGTGACTCACGCCTTCAATCCCAAGAAGTGAGGGCAGAAAGCAGAAAGGTATATAAGGCGTGAAAACCAGGAACTAAGGCTGGTTAAGCTTTTAGGCCTTTGAGCCGCAGTTCATCTGAGACCCATTCGGATATGAGGACTCAGAGGCTTCCAGTCTGAGGAAATAGGATCATGAGGAACTGGCGAGGTGAGGTAGCTGTGGCTTGCTCTGCTTCTCTGATCTTGCAGCATTCACCCCAATAACTGGCCTCAGGTTTGATTTTATTAATAAGACCTTTTAAGATTCCTGCTACACACCACAGCTTCGCTCAGGTTCCTGCTCTGTGCTGCAGACATCACGCGGCATGAGGAGCAGAGCTGAACCTTTTTATTCTGCTACAGCTCAAATGCACAGAGAAATATGATTTGATGGCAGCTCCTTCATGTTGGTGATGTTATCCTTGTGTATCCTAACCCACCGACCAGGAGGAAATACAGTGTTGAAAGCAGAATCCCTCTTCTGCTCATTACCCTAAAATCATGTCCTCCTGATCCATGTCAGAAGTTTAGCCCTTGTGGAATTGTAGCTCTGGTGCTGAGGCTGCTGGCTTCTCTCTGGATCTTAGGAAGCACCAGCAAGCCACCTCCATTTATTCAATCAGTACTCTTTTATTTGCCATCACAGGATTCAGATGCTGTAGTGGACAGGACTACCATTTGCAGTTGCTAAGACCACGGGACTTTCTGTCCACTGAGCCAATGACCCCGGGGCATATTGTGCATGTTCTCTCTGCTGACTTGCATCCTTATGTTTACCAATGCCGGCAGCTCTATGAGTTTCTGCCATGCCTCCAATTCAGCCCTTTGGTTAAATTGTCCTTCACATGTGATTCACTTCATGCCATTTTATACCTTCCCTTTCAGCCCTTCAGCAGACTGTTAACCCTAATCTTAGTTGTCCTTTTTAGAAGGGAAGTTCAAGGGCAACAACTTGACTGTCCTCTTCTGACCACACTTCTCCGTCCCGAGTAAACTGAGCAGGTTCGTGTGGGTACGTCTCCTACACAGTAGGCCTGTTTTTCCCCAGAGTCTATGCAGGAAATGAGGACAAAGACTCTCTGTGTACAATGCTCTCAACAATTTTCTAACACGGCTTTGACTATGGCATGCACAAAGGGGAAACAATGCAGTTATCCTGGCTGGTTCAGTTCATATCCTCCTGACACAAGCTAGAGTCATCAGAGAGGAGGGAACCTCAACTGAGAAAATGCCTCCACGGGATTAGGCTGTAGGCAAACCTGTAGGGAATCTTCTTAATTATTGAATGATGTGGGAGGGCCCAGCCCAATGTGGGTGCAGCCACCCCTAGACTGGTGGTTCTCTGTTCTGTGAGAAAGCAGGCTGAGCAAGCCATGGGGAGCAAGCCGGAAAGCGGTACTCTTCTGGCCTCTCCATCAGCTCCTGCCTCCAGGTTCCTGCCCTGACTTTCTTCAGTGATGTAGAGGTATAAGGCAAATAAAACCCTTTCTCTCCAAATTGCTTTAGGTCACGGCGTTTCATCCCAGCAATAATAATCCTGCCTAGCACAGAAATTGTTACCAGGGTTGTGGGTTATTGCGATGACAACCTGGCCATGTAGTTTTGAGAAGGACTGGGGAAGGACTATGGAACTTTAGGCTAGAAAAGCCATTGAATGTTCACAGCTTGGTGAGCTGTTATATGGGATCTTGGACGATAAGAGTGTTGAGAGAAATGCAGATGATGGAGGCCCGGCTTGTGAAGTTCCAGGGGCGGGGGAGGGCAGTATGAGAGTCATTTAAAGAATCTACTAGATATTTTAAGTTAAAAATCTGTGATTCTGGTCAGCTGGGGCTGAAGAATCAGCAGTGATTAACAAGAGACCAGCATCACTGAAGTGAAACCTTTGCTGTACTGAGAAAAATTGATGCTGCTTAGCTGGAGCTGAGAAATTAGCGGTGATTAAGAGATCAGCATCACTGAGATGAAATCTTCTGGGAAGTGTTTCATTGGAGTCAGCACACAAAAGTTATACTACAGAGGTGCCAAGGTTGTACCTCATGCTGACAATTGACATTCCAATCTCCTTGATTCTTTTTATTGAAAGTATTTCTTAATATATTCTGATCATGGTTTCTATTCCCTGCTTCTCTCTCTCTCTCTCTCTCTCTCTCTCTCTCTCTCTCTCTCTCTCTCTCTCTCTCTCTCTCAGGCAAACAAACAAGAATTAAAAAAAATAACAAAGAGAAAGCAAAAGAAACACACACAAAGCAAAACCCATAAAAAAAAAATAAAAAAACATAATATACAAGCAAAAGTCCAGTAAGACAAAAAATAAATAAATTCCCAACAAAGCAATATGAGATTTAAAAGTCTGCAAAATTACCACTGAATTAATTTTGTGTTGGCCATTTACTGCTGGGCATGGGGCCTGCTGTTAAGTGTGGTTAAATGTGCTTTGTAGACCCAGTGAGAATGTTTTGGAGAAACTAATTTTTCCTTTGCAAGCAGTTGTCAATTAGAGAGAACTTCTTGTTTAGGAATCTTCCTTGTGTCGTTAGCCTTCTCTTCAGATACCCTCACCATACCTAGAGATGTGCTTTATTAATTTTCTAGATATTTCTCAATGTCATTAGTTTGATGATTGAGTCTACTCATCACAATTATCTTATTAAGGAATGCATAAAATTTCCTTAGAAGAGGCAAATATTTGCTTGCTAAATTCTAGAAAAAAAATTTCTATGTGGGATTTACAATGTGCATATAAAATCCCCAAAGCTCCTGTTGGTTAGTTTTTCTTTTTTTCTTTTTTCTTTTTTTTTCTAGAAAGCAGGAAGAAACAGTGTTAAGTAGATGGAATTGAATGTGTGCGGTATTAGATTCATAAACTCCTTCTTCAGGCTATCAGCATCACCTCTGGCAAAATAATTCAATCTCAGTCATGTTAGTCTATAAAATACATGTAACGTGGCCGTCACCTCAAAGAATAGTGTCACCCCTTTCTATTGTATATCTATGGTTTGAATGTGTCCCCCCTAAGCTCATGAGCTAGAAGCTTGGACCTCAATGTTACAACGGAATAGGTAAATGAATCTTGCAGAAGTGGGCCAATTGGAAAGTGGCTAGGTCATCAGCAAAGACACTCTTGAAAGGAATTAGTGGATATTTCTTACCAGACTCTCCAGTTAGTTTCCATGTGGGGGAATTGCTGTCAAAGGCTGAAATGTCCCCAGTCACTGGGTTGTGTCATGCCATATGATTTCCTTCTCAAGCTCTCCCACATCAGGATGCCACCCATTGTTAAGCCACATCTCTGTAACAGTCTCCACATACTCTACCACCATGGGAACACCATCATTGGCATACCACCCATGGAAAAGCCACCACCTCTGCCAGGAGAATGAATGCTTTTCAATCTCCTAAATTGTGTGTGTGTTGAGGAGGGGGGGGGCGGGAGATGTTTTCCTTTATGAGTTTCCTGTTTCAAGTACTTTGTTTTAACATTTAAAGATGACTTACTGGTTAGTATAATAGTTTGATCCCTAATTTTATATCATAATAAGAGCTAAAGTACTAGGAGTGCAAATAAGGGATAATTGTTAATCAATCACAATTAAATATAAATTTCCGTCCTTGGAAATCTTAAGAAACAGGAGGGTTGTGTTGAGTATGAGGGTAGCTTGGGCTATGTTTGCAAGATGCTATCTCAAAAAAACACCTGAAAAAAAGGAGAGATAATGAAGTATACATATACCTTCATTTTTTGAAAACTTATATTTCTAACAGTTTTCATTTCAAATACATAAAATTTTGACCAAAAATGAAAATCTTGTTGCAGGTAAATCTGTAGTCTTTGGATTCTTTCTAAGTCTGATTTTCTGAATAAAATTAAGTAAATGTTAACTGTCAGAAACCAGTTACCTTTTCTAGGTCACCAGCTCAAGAGATTCATTCCACAGCAAAAACTTGGAATCTGCAATCAAATGCACTGTGCGAGGATAGGAGAAAAAACAGAACCTTAATGGCAACAGCAATTTTCTTTCTTTTGAAGCAGAACAGCAAGCCCAAGTCCCTCTGGGAACTGGAAAGACTTCTCTCGAGTCTCATCAGTTTGACTTCAGAATGAAGCCGCCTGTGCTGCGCTTTCATTGACCGAGCCAAGACGCCTGCTAGAGGGTCAAAGTGATAAGAGCTTTTCTAATGAAAAAAATGTCACAGAACTTCACAGTCTCCCTGGCATGTTCCGACTCTGATTTTCTGCGGTTGTATCTATTTATTTGAAGCCATGCAAACATAATTTTTTAGGAGGTAAGCCGGCACTGACAACCAATTTACTGTGACTTTTGGAAGAACTGTTTTCTTATTACTAAATACAAGGACATAGATTTTTTTGTTGTTGTTATTCTTGTTCAGAGTTTTCTCTCAAAATTCTGTGCAATGGAATCAGTGCAAAATGAAACATCTTTGAAGTACTTCATTTTTTAGAGTAAAAAGTATTTGTCTAACTCTGTCCAGAAGCATCATGTCAAACTGATTTGATGACTTCATGTCAGTCTCTGTGCCACAGGTGATATCATCACTTGAAATAATCCTGGGATGATTTTTCATCTCTTGGGATCTCTCAAAATATGCATTCCCTGAAAAGACCTTGAGAGAAGCTGTTAAACTCTGACTGTCCAAAGACACTGGAAGGGACAGGCAGGAAGTATGGGATAGCTGTGTTTGGTTTGTTTCGTGAATGAATGAGGATAGGAAGGAAGTGCTTTGGAAACTTCCTGGTTGTTTTCAAAGACCTCTATAAAACACTGGTGAGTTCACAATTTGATCCCAGGTAACTTAGACAACAATGCAGCATGTATGGCCCAGGTTCTACGTAATTGATCTTAGATGGTCAAGCACCAATTAGGCAATGATCTTGACTTGATGTATGCTGTCAAGAGGCATGGAACCATTCTCTGATTTTTCTGCTAGGTGGAAATCTAAGTAGTCATTCCTGGTGACAACTTCTGCATATTATGAATTTAGCCACTAGGACATTTATCCGTGTTTAATTTCCTCTGTGCTAAGCTGTCTTTAAAAGATTCAGGATACGCTTTATGATTTATAGAAGTTAATTTTAATCTCTATTCAAGGGGATACCTGTCAGCCTTTGAATATATGGTAAATCTCATGAACAGTAAATTAACACTTCAAATGTATTCATCTAAGCATTTAAAGCATTTATCACTACAAGTCATAAGAAATATAATTTTATTATGGAGAGAAATGTGTAATATAAGTAGATAGAAAGACTGGATTCTATGGTTCTATCTTCTTGTCAGGTGCAAAGCTTACAACAACACAATATGCACAGCACAGTTTGACTCAGACGACCATCATGCAAAGCAGCTTCTCGTTCATGCTAAACTCTTCACCTGGGCCCTTTGGGGATTGGTTATTCTTGCTGCTTCAGTGTTTCTTATTCTGTTGCTACTAAGACTGAACTTTCAATGGGATTTCTGACCAGTGTGCCTGAGAAGAGAAAAAAACCTTTCCTCTGGTTATAAAGCACAATGGAAGACTGAATTAGTCAGAATTTTCTCTAATGCTAATTTCTACAGGCAAAGCTTTCTTCATGGGCAAAGTATAACCCCTGCCTGACACATGGTTTTCGCTGTCTGTATTGGCTAATGCACACTTGCTAAGTAACAGAATGCTCTAGGACTATTCACTCAGATCCGGATAACCAAAGTATCTGCATTTGAACTCAGAATTATTACATACATACACATATACATATCTTATTCATGGATTTGCTATCATTCAGCCTACCCCCATCTATCTTTATCACAAAGAGTCACCAAAATTCTATGACTTTAAAGTGGAATGTGATGTAGATGATTGTTCATTTTAATCTCTATTGAAGAGAATGTTTGTTATACATAGATAGAAATTCACACTTGACATGTAGACAACTCAACCTATACTTGAAGCGTTTATTACCAAATCATAAGAGGCATGTCAAGAGGCTATGGTAGGACTTGCAATGTTTAAAACAAGAGGTTCTATGAAGTATGACCTTGCATAAACTATCAATCACTGTTCACAAGTAATCTTCATGACTTCATGAACCATACATGACAAAAGTTAGTCCCTAACTTTACACACTGGGAAGCAAACATCAGCATCACACCCCCTTATATGTTACTTAAGAGACCTTTTGTAAACATTGCTGGACCTTCTGCTGGTTCTCGGTATAAAATGGTTTTCTTGTACAGTCATGAGCAGAGCATTTTACTGTTCCATATACTCATGGCCATGATACACTGTCTCACTATAGCCTCAAGTTCAAGGAGAAGCAAGTATCCATGGGCTGAGAACTTTAAAAACATGAAATAGACCCTTCCTCCTTACAGTTGATTACACCAGCAAGATACAGACCAAGTCAGACATACAGAATGGAGGAGAGGTAAAAAAAAAAAAAAAAAAAAAAAAAAAAAAAAAAAAAAAAAAGTCACATGGCAAAACATAGATTAATAAAACCAGATTAATTTAACTTACAAGAGAACAAGAGATAGTTGGGGAAAGCCTAAGCTAAAGGCCAAGCTTTCATAATTAATAAGAAGTCTCTATGTCATTATTTGTGAGCTGGAGGTCCCAAAAGAAAGTCGAACAACAGTCCAATGTCAGTAAATCTTATCTCCAGGGAGAACAAATTATAACAAGGCACAAGTAGGAATTAATAAGTAATAGTCTGTTATCTGTGTGTAGGAGGAACTATATGTATTATTGTGAGTCACTCAGAGACCTTGTTTATGTCTGTGTTGTGGAATATTTAACTAAGTAAAGATGTGTTACACTTGTTTATGCTATGGAATATTACTTTAACTATGTGAAAGTGTGTCACATTTCTTTTTGCTGCGTTTATCTAAAGATGTGTTGCATTTGTTTCACCTTGCCTGCCTTAGTACCTGATTGGTCTTACAAAGAGCTGAATGGCCAATAGCTAGGCAGAGAAAGGATAGGCAGGGATAACAGGCAGAGAGAATAGATAGGAGGAGAGATGAGAAGAGAAGAGAAGAGGAGAGGAGAGGAGAGGAGAGGAGAGGAGAGGAGAGGAGAGAAGAGAAGAGAAGAGAAGAGAAGAGAAGAGAAGAGAAGAGAAGAGAAGAGAAGAGAAGGAGGAAAAAGAGGGGATACATCTGGGATAAGAAGCCAGGCATCTGCCAGCCAGCAAGACATGAGAAGCAGTGAAAGTGAAATATACAGAAAGTAAGAAAAGTAAAAATTCCCAAGGCAAAAGGTAGATAAAGAGAAACCGGTTAAGTTAAGGAACTAGCCAGAAACAACCCTAAGCTAGGCTGAGCATTCATAACTAGTGAGAAGTCTCCATGTCATAATTTGGGAACTGGTTGGTGGCCCCAAAAGAGAAAGCCTGGTACATGTCTGTGTATACAAAATGGCATGGAATGATCTTACTTTGCATCACTTCGTGATGACTTCAATGTGACATTGGCATTAGCTACTGTAAAATTGTCTATGTCCAACAAGAGAACAGCAAGGGCCAACATCTAACAGCAAAGAGGTATAAAAGGAGGAAATTTGCCTCAACACCCCTAGAGTTCCTTGCTAGACAAACAGTAAAAAACCATTTACATTTATTTATTGAAACTCATATGGCATGGAAGACTTCAGAAATGATAACCTGAGGATGCTGGGAAAGTATATTTTTTAAATGCATGTTCCACACAGAATTAACAGCAGAATGAACAAGAGGAACTAAGACTGGATGGAAGCATTTGAGCAAATGAATACACTGGAGAAGCTTCAGGGGCCTGCTGCCAGGTTCTTTTTGGCTACTGCAGGGAGCAGCTCTTTCTCTGGTGGGACCCTTCTGTCATGAAGTCCTTGCAATCTGTTAGTAGACAAGATGAGGGGAAAAGTTTCCTCATGACCCGTTCTGCAGATAAAGGTAGAGAAACAATGAAAGTACTAAGTTGTATGTTTGGGGGAGAGAGGAATTAGAGCTTCAAAGACCAGCCTTGGGATTCAATGGGATCTAAACAATCTTACTTCTGAGGTTTTTTTCTAATGTAGTGTAGTTTTGTCTACTCAGCATGACAGGCTACCACCCTCTTGGGGTCATGTGTTGAATGAGCCCTGACAGTAACCAACCTACAATTGACAAATCAGCTCCCATTTTAAAGGCTCATTCTTCTCAGGAGGCACACCAGAGAGTGTTAGACTTGGGTTTCAATTAGTGACAGCTCAAAATCATCTGTGTGGGCAGCGAAACAGGCAAATCTGAGATCGAGATGAGGAAAACTGATAGTGTAAATGCAGTCCTGATGAATAGACAGTGTGAGATCTCATCGGGAAGCAGGGTCAGCTTAGAGTGAAGGGAATGCAAGACTTCAAACAATTCAGCGTTCAAAGGTGGATCTAGGAAGGGAAGCCAGAACAGGCAGAACTGGAAAAAAAACTATCATGTTTATCTGATAAACTAATTAAATAAACTACCATGATGGTAGGCTGGTCAAAAGCCCGGCTCTATAGAAGAATGGTCAGAACCATTGCTTCCAAAAGCTCAACAAGGTAAAAATGGAAATATTCATTGCACTTAGAACCACTGGTGGCAGAACTGACCTTAGTGAGAGATGAGATATTTGAAGATGGTAGTGGGAAAGGAACTAGAACAGACTGAGGAGGAAACTAGTGGGATATGCAGATATGAAAGAGAACAGAATGTGGAGAAGCAAAAGGGCCAATTGTAGAGACTAGAGTGATTCAAGAATTTCTCATGGTTTGAGGGAAATATCCAGATGCAAGAATGTATAAAGAATTAACTTCCTAAGATGATTTGTAAAGTAGGTGGTAGTGAAATCGGACTGAACACTTGCTTTATGGTAAGGGGGCAGAAGAGAGAATGAGGAGGATATAGGCACCGTTGCTAGGACACCAAGCAGAACCATTCTGATGTCCCCAACTTCACTTCCATATAGGAAGAGAAATAAATGTTCAGCAGTGTGAGGAGAGCAAATGTGATTTTACATGCTTCCTTTATGTTGTAATTTCAAACAGAAGGAAGCACATTCCACACTGAGGGTTATTCTTTACTTCTTCTGCTACATTTTCTATATGGGTTTTATTAAAATTTATGCCCATAAGGATGCACTTCCTTTAGGCAGATATAACAGAAAGTTAGGCATCTGGTTTATTAATCAGTAATTACAAAATATTCTACAGGCTGCTCTTAACACACTTAAAAGAAATACTGAATAAAAAAAATGTTTTTATGTAGCATAATTTCTTTCCAATCCAGTAAGAGAAATAAAACTGCCTTAACAAAAAAGTGCACTTGTTAAAAACCCTCAACTTTGATCTTTCTAGACATATTTTGGAAGAAAGAAAATACTTTATTTTTCTCCTTTAAGATTACTGGACAATGTCCTCATACTTTGAAAATGTGTTGTTCTATATGACAGGTTATACTCTATTATAAACATAATTCTAGTTGACAATCTCATTACATTCAATTCAAATTCATGGTCCTTCCTGCAAATGTCCACCATATATGATTGCCGTGTTCATTGAGTTTAAAATTACACAAACATATCAGTGTTAGTATGTTAACACATTCTTAAAAATATGAACAGAAATAATTATTAGCACTCTATCTTTTTATTTTTATTATATGTGTATAAATGTTTTGCCTATATGTAAGTCTATATAACACTTGTGCATCTTATGCCTGCAGAGGCTAGAAAAGCTCACTAGTTCCCTGGAACTGGAGTTACAGACAGTTGTGAGCCACCACATCCCAAAACCTCCAGAAGAGCCAATACTCTTAACCACTGAGCTTTATTTCCATCTAGCTATCTGTTCGTTTTTAATTTCATTTAAGAAATTCTTTTTCAATTTTATTTTTTGAGGATTTCATATGTGAATACTGTGTTTACATAAATACCCACCTACTTCTCATCCCTCCAACTTGTTTTGTGTACACCTTATGCCCTCTCATATCTATAATCTCTTATTTAATTATATATATATATATATATATCCGTCTTATTAAATAAGAAACACAGAGCCAATGTAAAGATAAAAGCCCAAGAGGTCAGAGCTAAGAGTCTTACCCTTCCTGCTTCAGCGATCCTCTTCAGCCAAGAGAGACCTACTTCCTGTGTGTTTGTCTTTATATAAACTTTCTGTTCTGCCTTCTTATTGGTTGTAAACCCAACCACATGACCGCCTCATCACTGCCTGTCTGTACAGGCCTCCAGGTCTTCTATGGTTGGTATTGAGATTAGAGGCGTGTGTCTCCAATGCTGGCTGTATCCTTGACCACACAGAGATCTACCTAGCTCTGCCTACCAAGTGCTGGGATTAAATGCGTGCACCACGAATGCCCAGCTCTGCTATGGCTTACTATTAGCTCTGACCCCCAGGCATCTTTATTTATTAACATACAAATAAAATCACATTTCAGTACAAATAAAATATCACCATATATATGTGTATATATATACATATATATATATATATATATATATATATATTCATAACTATATGAATAAAAACCAGCTGAGTCTCTTTAATGTTGCTCCTATGTATGTGTTTAGATCTGACCATTTGGGATTGAATAACCAATTAGTGACACATCCGTGGGGGAGACTGATTCTCCCTCTCAGCAAACATTCTTGACTGTAGCTCTTCAGCTGTGGGTAGGGCATGTGAGATTTCCCCTATCAAAGCTGGCTTGTAAAGTAGTGTTCTCACTTTTTCAAGTCTTGTTGAGGCAACCATATTGTTAAGGTTTCATGGATGCAACTTCTCTATGCTATATAGATCACATTCTCACAAGACATCCTAGTCAAGGCAGATTTACAAATGATACTTCTTAACTTAATCAAAACAGTAAAAACAGAAGGACCACTTCTAAACTCCTTCTATGAAGCAAGTATTATTCTACTATTAAAACCAGGTAAAGATGCACACATACAAACAAAACAAAACAAATTACAGACCAAAATCCCCATTCCCAAGGAACACAGATGCAAAATTCCTCACTCAAATACTTGCAAACCAAATTCAGACATGTATATGTTTCTTTAATGTTGCTCCTATGTGTGTGCTTAAATCTGACTGTTTGAGATTGAATAAGCAATTAAATGGCACATCCTGTTTCTTCCTCTCAACAGATATTAATTGTCTATAGCTCTTCATTTGGGATGGGGCTAGATGAAATATATATAGAGAGAGATAATTATTTTTTATTTATTATATTTATTACTTATATATGTATATTGTATATATATATATATGTTATTTCCCACAATGAAGTTGGTTTTATGCCAGAGATGAAGGGATAATTCAATATATGTAAGTCAATAAATGTAATAAATTATATAATGAACTTAAAAACAAAAATCATGTGATCATCTCAATAGAAACAGAAAACACCTTTGACAAAATTGAGCATACCTTCATGATAAAAGTCATAAAATGAGTAGGACTAGAGGGAACATGCTTTGACACAATAAAAGCTATATATGACAAACACACAGACTAGTCTTCTAAATGGAGAAAAGCTTAAAGTAATCCCACTGAACTCAACAATTGGGTGGGGCCATCCATCATTTCACTCCTTTAACTGAGCTGAAAGCACCAGTTTAAAAAAAAAAAACAAGAGAAGAGAAAGAAATTAAAGAGATACAAGTAGGAAAACAAGGAGCCAGATCACCCCTATTTAAGATGATATTACACATAGAGATTCCAAAAATTCCATCAGAGAACTTTGAGAAATGGCCACCACTTTTAGCAAAGTGGCAGGATATAAAATCAACTTAGAAAAAAAAAATAGCCTTTCTATGAACCAACAACCAACCTCCTAAAATGAGATCATGGAATGCTCCTATTGACAATAACCACATACACACAAAAAATGAAGTTTCTGGGAATAAACCTAGCAAAGAATGTGAAAGCCTTCAATAGTGAAAGCCTTCATTAAATCTATGAAGAAACTGATGTAGACAATAGAAGATGGGAAGACCTCCCATACTCACAAGTCACTAGAGTTAATGTAAAAATGGCTGTGCTGGTTGGTTTTTGTCAACTTGACACAAAGTTGGACATACCTGGGAATAGAGAATCTTACTTGAGAAAATGCCTCCACATATTTGACCTGTAGGTCAGCATATAGGTTTGAAAGAAAATGGCCTCCAAACGAAGTGGCACTGTTAGGAGGTGTGGCCTTGTTGGAGTAGGTGTGGTCTTGTTGGAGGAAGTGTGTCACCGTGGAGGTAGGCTGTGGGGTCTCATATATGGTCAAGCCATGCCCAGTGAGACAAACTACTTCCTGCTGCCTGTGAGTCAAGTACAGCTTACAAGAACTGTCAGTTCTTTCTCCAGCACCATGTCTGCCTGCATGCTGCCTTGCTTCCTGCCTATAATGGACTAAACCTCTGGAATTGTAAGAGAGCCACCCCAATTAAATGTTTCCTTTCTTAAGAGTTGCCATTGTCATGGTGTCTCTTCATAGCAATAGAAACTTTAACTAAGACAGTCAGTCTGAGGTGCACTGTCTTGATTAATGATTGATATGGGAGGGTCCAGCTCACTGTGAGTTGTGGCAAACCAGGGAAGGTGGCCCTGAGTCATATAAGAAAGCTATTTGAACAAATGGCAAGCAATCCAGTGAGCAAGGATCCTTCATGGCCCCTGTTTCTTTCCTGACTTGAGTTCCTGTCCGGAATCCCCTCAGTGATGGAGTGTGACCTGAGAATTGTAAGAGGAAATAAACTCCTTCCTCCCCTAGTTTGCTTTTGGTTGTGATGTTTTATCACAGCAATAGAAACTCAAACTAAGACAATGTCCACTGAAGAATTCTGGGAAAATGAAACTAGAATGTTGTTCTGTGGTTTCTTTTGATTCAGTTTGAATCAGAACAATCTGGATTCTTTTAGCCTTTTGGTACCTAAAAGATTAAATGAGAATAATATCTGTTAGACTTTCTGTCCCTATCTGAAGTGAAATATTAGAAGGGTCATAGGACTAAAATTCTCTCCACTCTCAATTTCAGAGAAATCTGTATCCAGGTTTTGGTAATGTGAATGTAACTGGCCCCCATGAGCTCACAGGGAGCAGCACTATTAAGAGATATGGCTTTATTGGAGTAGGTGTTGCCTTGTTGGAAGAAGTGTGTCACTGTTGGGGTGGGTTTTGAGGCCTCCTGTGCTCAAGCTACACCCAGTGACTCAGTTCACGATGTCACCTGAAATTTGCTGGAGAAAATCAGTTCCACGATTTTGGCCGAATTCAGACAAGCTTTTATTAAAATGTTAAATACTGACCAAGATGGAATTTGGTCAGGACCACTACTTGGAAATTTTCCAGCTGAGTGGCCCAAGACACATGTTGGCAGGGCTTATATGGACAAAACCTACAGACTACCACATTTTCCCATGAGGCTTTGTTGTTATTTTCTAAGGACTACAACTCCCAAATCCCAAGAAGTTACCTGGTCTTTGGGCAGGTGATGCTTACAACTTCTGTTGTCTGCTGATGAAGATGTAGAATTCTCAGCTCCTTCTCGAACACCATGTCTGTCTGCATGCTGCCATTCATTCTGCCATGATGATAATGGACTATACCTCTGAAAATGTGAGCAAGCCTCCATTAAATGCTTTCTTTTTTAAGAGCTGCTGTGGTCATGGTGTCTCTTTAGAGCAATAGGAACCCTAACAAAGACACAGATATAAAGAAGTTCAGGAACTTCAGTTGTTGTGTGTGAATGAGTAGCTTCACTGAACCAAGATTACTATCTTTTGCTAAGGATAGAATTATAAAACCATAGCCTCCTACATTTGTTTTGTTTTTGTTTTTTCTTTATGATTTTACCTCATTTCATCAGTGTTAGCCTTTCCAATCACCTCCCTGTTCTTACCTCCTCTGTCAACTTTAAATTTTGTGTTTACAAACACCTCTAGGGACTTTTTTAAAAAAGTTAAGATGGAGCGTCTTTGATTTCTTCTGGGTAAATATTTACTGGAGTGTTCCAATAAATGTACTTTATGTTTTTTTGTTTGGCTGATTATTTCTTTGTTTCTCGTTAAGCTCGTGAAAGACAATTTATATTGCTTTACCTCGAAAGGAACAGCTACTACTGAAATCAATTTATAGCACATTCACTTTGACTACAATTCGGGAGAATAAAGACTCATTAGTTATTCACTAAATAAATAAAGGAAATTATTTCAGTGAAAATGATGATATTCTCAGAATAATTAGATTTGGAACAGAATCCAGCTGGGACACCTACTAAATGAACTAGCAAATGAATCTGAGGGTAAACAAACCACACCAGGAGACCTGCCTTCTGGTGTCTACCTGTGGAGCTCTTCTCTGATTCCACTGGTTTCAACTCCAGCTGCTCCGCTGGAATCTGCTATTGTGTTCTGTACTGCATCACTTTCTTTCCCTGTAGTTTCCCTTTTATTTGTATTAAAACTGACTCTTCAAGACTTTTCCACCTGAAATCCTGCGAAGGCTGAGAACTTGCTTTGTCTCCTTCCACTGCCATCTTTCTTATCAAATCCTTGAGAGCAGAGTGAACATGCAAGGTGATGAATGAAGGTGTTAAGAAAAGAAGCCAAATACCTTAAATGAACACATCTACAAATGAAAATGTGGATTAAACCTAACAAACTTTCTTGCAATAGAGAGTACTGACTTCTTGCATTCCCTTTGCCTATAATACTTTTTGGCTCTCTATTTCAAAGAGAATCCATTTAAACAATTCTTCTTGTACCATAAAATGTTTTTTGCAAGGTTTTAAAAGCTAACAAACTCCATATAACTCATGAGTCTTTTATACTAATCCACATTATCTAGTCCTCTCAGTCCATGGATAGATGTCAGGAATTTTGTTTAAGTAAATGTTTTTGTTTAAGTCGGCTTTTATTATAGGGAGCAAAATGCAATACACACCAGACATATTGACATGAAAAAAGCACTTATGGTCTGAAGGGTTGAACTCATGGTTGGAACTAGAAGGAAGAACCGGAGTAATGAGTCTGTGTTATATTTTATCTATAAGCGATGAATCAAGGATATGTCCATATTTTGAGAGCTGAAAGGAAGGGGAGATTAACAGAAGAAACTCTTGGAAATCAACTCAAAGGAAGTAACACTTAGTAGGCTGACTTTGGATAATGGAGAGGAAGGAAGATCGCAGCATTTCAAAGACTGAAATGTCAATGAGTGGAGAGATCAGGCATCCAAAATGAGTTCAGACTGTGCAGTTTTTTATATAGCATCAAAAGTAAATTCTGAAGAGGAAGTAGAGACGAAAGAAAAAAGAAAGAAAGAAAGATAGGAAGGGAGGAAGGAAAGAAGGAAGGAAGGAAGCAAGGAAGGAAAAAGCCCCCATATAAAAATCCAAGTTCCTCCATGTTCTTAACAATCAGACCCCAAGTGTTGGAGCATGACCCAGTGACTTACAATGCCTCATATAAACAATTAAAACCTTGTATCTTATCACAAATGGCCAGTCACAGGAGAGAAAAATAATATAAATTTACTACTGTCACATAAAAGAACAGCTCCTACCTCAAAGGAATAAAAGACTTGGTTTATTCAGGAGTGTATATGAATGACCACAGCTGAGGAACACAGACTTAGGTCACCCCAAATTCCATGATCCAACATGGAGGCAATGCCATGAAGTTTTATAGGTTTACAGAACAAAGAAATTTATAAACCAGGGTGAGCTTAAAATACATTGGTGGGTGCGTCACAGAGGTAATTCCAGAAAGATTAGGGGAGTTTTTTTATATATATAGATAGATGCTATTATATAGATAGTTTTTAGAAAGATGATATATGATGACATTCTTAGCTTTTAGAAAGATGCTATATGATGACATTCTTAGCTTTTTCTTAGCTTCCAATTTATAATGCTGTTCTCATCGTTGGACAGTCCATTGTGAGGTCAGGTCACAGAGACAGGTCTCATCTCTACATGTAACTTTGCAATGCTGGCCCTGCCCCTGGGCAGCCCTTCCTGGTGTCTGGTACATGGACTGGAACCTGAGTATTATGTTCCCCTAACAACTCCAGATTCTGATCAGTATTTTGCCTGGATGGACACTGTGCAGTTTTGAGTCAAAGTATGCTTGTTTGTTTGTTTGTTTGTTTGTTTGTTTGTTTGTTTGTTTTTGTTCATTCCCATAAGCCAAAGGAATTCTACTGGTCAGAGTTCTGCTGATTGACTGGCACTTGCTCTGATTTTCTTAATAGTGTATTTCATGAGTGGTCTCGGGGCCATGAAGATATCAACTGTGGAAGTTTGTTTTTTAAAAAATGGCCTAAACATTTTAATAAGAAAAACACACTGTGACTAAAAGCACAGCAAAGAAATCATCAGAGGGAGAGTGTCTCTCTCTTGTGAGGGCATGAGTTTTTACCTGGCTTTGCCTAGTACACCTTTCATGCAGGGTTGTATTTGAATAGATAAGAGGCGGGCTGCTAACTAAAGTGTTCGATACTGTGAATGAGAATTCCTGGAGAGAAGCTGCGTCTGCAGGGGCTGATGGACTGTTTAGAACAGCAGAGCTGTGGAGAAGTGGGAATGTTGCAGGTCTGGAGTCTTATTATTTCACATTCGCCTAGTTCTAGCCTCACCTCCTTGCCCACCTCTATGTCTGAACTAACACCTTGTGATTAATAGGTTTTAGAAAAATCTTTTGGGATTAGCAGACCACTAGCTTCCACCAACCCAAGAGCTAAAAATGTCATCCAGAGAGACATCAGTTCTAAGAACTGACTTGTGAAATACTATGTACTGATGGGACCAGCATTTATGGCATGAACTCAACCTCACAATGGTCTGCCTAGAGGTAAGAATAGCATCAGCTCAGCAACAGAAGGACTATCCAGATGTGTGGTCAGTATCTGTGACCTGACCACCCAGGGACATGACAGGCATGTGGGAGCCCAGGAAAGATTGCTGAGAGTAGAACTTATAATAACAACCAGGCAAGACTGCATTCATCTCTATCCCTTATTCACCCTTGACCCCTCCACATTTATTTATTCCTCTATATATTTAATATTTAATACCTACTTACTAGGCTCTCTCTCTCTCTCTCTCTCTCTCTCTCTCTCTCTCTCTCTCTCTCTCTCTCTCTCTCTCTTTCTCTCTCCCTCTCTCTGCAGGCACTGATCTCCCTCCTCTGCCTTCTTATTTCTATTTTCTTTTTTTCTCTTCTTTCTTGTTTTCTTTTCATAGGATTTCCAGAACAACTAGACTAACTGGTTTGTGGGTTCTCTGTGCTTAGTATCTTAAGACCTGAGTCTTGTGTGGATTGTCTCATTGCATTTCTTTCCTTTTCTTTTCATTCTACCTTTAAGCCCAAACTCTTTCTCTCCTGTAAGCCCCGCTGTCCCCTTCCTTCTATTTACTCTTCTCTCAATTCCATCCATCTCAAACTATTCACTAGACTCTGTTTTCTGGTTTGATTTATATTTGTATCCACAGAAATTAAAATCTGAGTGTATACCACACTATCTGTGTTCTTTTAATTCTTAAAATATCGGTGTGTCAAGTGTGATTGTTACTCAATCACTGCAGTACCTTGACAGTGATTGTTTTGCCAACAATATTCTACTTTTATGGGAGGACTGGAGACCGAATCCAGTGCCTAAAATACAAATGTGTCAGAGAAAAATGAAACCTCAACCTGGCTACAGCCTCGTCCCTCTTAAACATGAAAATTATTTTCCTTTAAAGAATTGGACCAGGTGGTGGTGGCTCATGCCTTTAACCCCAGCACTTGGGAGGCAGAGGCAGGTGGATCCCTATGAGTTCAAGGCCAGCTTGCATACAGAGTGAGTTCCAGGACAGGCTCCAAGGCTACATGGAGAAATCCTGATTCGAAAAACAAACAAAAAAAGAATTGGAAAGAATATCAACCACTCGCCTAACACCAGAAGTACATTATCTAATTCCAAATCACCAGAGGTGAAAAAAAAAAAAAAACAAGCCAACATGAATTCTACCAAATTATTAATCCCACAATATTGTCTTCTAATAAAAATGAATTAAATTCTAGGCACAGGATTTAAGGGAAAGATTATAAGTATGTTCAAAGAAGACATGAAACCAATTCCAGGATGAATTCTAAGATAATACAAACAACTGAATAAAATAAGGAAACCAATAAGGATATAAAAGTAGAATTCAATGAAGTTATAGAAATATGCAAAATAACCAGGAAAAAAAGGAAAATACGAATTTAATATGTCAAATAAAACTCTCTGTGGAAAAAATCACCAACATAATGAATCAAGAGAAGGACAATACACCAGGGCTTTAAGATAAGAGAGACTGATTGGAAAACTCAGGCCAACAGTAAGTTACTAACAGAATTTCAAAATCTATATGACACTAAAAAGAGTGGCCAAAGTTATTAATAATGAGCACATGAGAATAATTTCTTGCTAAAGGCTTAGCAAATTAGTTAATTACAATTATAACAAAATATTTCCTAAATATTTTGGGAAATAGAGGCACATCTAGATATCTAGATACAACAGGCCTGTAGAATACCAAAGAGTTAAGGTCAGGGAAGAACTTCCTTCCTCATAAAATAAAAAAACCCACTAAACTAAAACTATAAAGCTAAATATATAGAACAAAAGAGACATATTTAAAGTCACCACAAACACCAAATCAGACATATAATCAGGCCCATAATAATAACAGATTTCTGGACAGAAACTTTAATATCCAGGAAGTTTAGGAATGAAGTACTTCAAGCTTGGAATGACAACCTCTATTTCTATATCCAGCAAAACTATCTGCTATATTTGTAAGACAAATAAAAGCTTTCCATGATAAAGCAAACCAAGGGAATTTATGATCTCTAAGTCAGCTCTATAGAATATACTTGAATAAATCGCTAGAATAAAGAGAGAGAGGTGCATACTCGAGAGCTGAAGAGATTTTAGCATCTATTACAGTGACAATTGCTCTGATTTTCCTGGGAGTATGATTCATGAATAATCTGAGGCCATGGCTGTACCAACCAATCAAGGTTGTTTTAAAAATAACCTAAGCATTTTAATAAAGAATACACTATGGAGAGAAACACAATACTCAAAGAAAGAATTATTTCCCTGTGAGGAAATGGGGTTCTCAGCAGTTAAAAGAAGTTACCTGGCTTTGCCTCAAAGGCCCTTTGATCTTGCCTCCATATGAAAATGAACCTATATAATCCGAACTTACGTGGAATGTACATTCTCAATTGTCTGAGGTCTCATTTTCTGAAATGATGACATCTTCCCTCAACTCCATTGAACTACAGGGAAGAACAAACCACATTGGGAGAATAACTAAGAAACTCAAACACTATAAAAATCAACAAGGATCAATATAAATTTTTTGCATGTTGATAGTTTAAAGGCCCTAGTAGAAAGATAGAGCTAGCAGATTGGATTTATTATCCAGCCGTTGCTGTTTGCACACCACCCATGCCTCCTATTGTGTGTGGCAATGCAATGTGAAAATGAAGATGAAGTCACTGAAGAGGGCTAGCTTACTGTCTACTAAGCCTGTTTATTTAACCTTCCTTTAAGAGAACAATGCAATGGTCAACCTTACTTGTCTTCGGTTTTCCATGTGATCAACTTTTACAACCTCAGCTAATGTATAGCTGCAATCTTAGTTTACACACTCTTCAATGCCCCTGACCAAGATAATTCGTGTGTATTGTTTGATGAAAGCAGCAAGTACAGAGGTGCTGTGGGATGGTCTGTATGGCAAATGTGTTGCTCTGATTGGTCAATAAATAAAACACTGGCCAGTGGTTAGGCAGGAAGTATAGGCAGAACTAACAGAGAGGAGAAAAGAAAGAACAGGAAGGCAGAAGGAGTCACTGCCAGCTGCCACCAGGACAAGCAGAATGTGAAGATGCCGGTAAGCTACGAGCCACATGGCAAGGTATAGATTTATGGAAATGGATTAATTTAAGCTATAAGAACAGTTAGCAAGAAGCAGGCCGCGGCTATACAGTTTCTAAGCAATATAAGTCTCTGTGTTTACTTGGTTGGGTCTGAGCGGCTGTGGGACTGGCGGGTGACAAAGATTTGTCCTGACTGTGGGCAAGGCAGGAAAACTCTAGCTACAAATGGCGCCCAACGTGGGGCAAGAGTTTCCACCTAAAACCTGAGAAAAAAAAGATTCTAAAACAGAGCTAAAAACAGTTCCTAGTTGTTTCTCTCAAGTTAGTGGCAGCCTGGGTGTTTGAGCTACTATGGCAGGTTTCTGGCATGTGTGCTCGACCTGAAGTTTGGCAGGAATGAGGCCTTTGCAAGTGGCACATTAAGCTGTGTTCTGGATTTAGCCTTTGCTAGTACAAAACAAAAAAAGAGGTTTCTGGGCTACATGCAGCTTTGATGGAAGCATAGACCCACTATTTCTGAGAGTTGATGGCTCCCAGAGCTGACAGAAAATGCACCACCGCCATGTTGGAAAGCTGAAGTGGGTGGAGCCAGCAGCCACAGCACCCATGGCCAGTGTCGTTTCAGGCTTAGAATGCTACAGTTTAAAGCAATAGGCTCAAGATAATATGAAAAATAAGCCACATAAAGATGGCTACCACACAGAGAATCTGGATTATGTTCTCTTTGATATTTGTAACTGAAGAAAAACATTTGATTGCAAAAGCTGTTGAGTTATGCCAAAATGTGTATTTTAAAGGTACCTTGACTTCAAAATTTGGATGTAAGTATATGTTTCTTTGGAAAAGAGGCTCTGCTTTTGTTTCTACAGAAAGCCAGAGGCTATGGATTTGTTCCAGATTAAGATATATCAGGTTTGACCAGCCAAGACCACCTGAAAGGTCTCTGATGACACCATGGCCCAGATGATCCAAATTCAGAATTATTTCAAGGCAACTGGCTCAGATGATACAGCCTCACGGACTACTCCATGATCCTTAAATTTTCTTTGTGTCCCCATAAGATACAGCGCCCCCCTCCAGCAGAAAGTAGTAAGAGAAGCTACACTCAAATTTCCAAATATACCAAGCTGGCTTTGGAGATGTGTAAAACCTTCCTTTTTGAAAAAAAAAAATAGGGGAAGTGCTGTGGGATGATCTGTATTGCAAATGTGTTGCTCTGATTGGTCAATAAATAAAACACTGATTGGTCAGTGGCTAGGCAGGAAGTATAGGCAGGACTAACAGAGAGGAGAAAAGAAAGAACAGGAAGGCAGAAGGAGTCACTGCCAGCTGCTGCCAGGACAAGCAGAATGTGAAGATGCCAGTAAGCCACAAGCCACGTGGCAAGGTATAGATTTATGGAAATGGATTAATTTAAGCTATAAGAACAGTTAGCAAGAAGCCTGCCACGGCCATAAAGTTTGTAAGCAATATAAGTCTCTGTGTTTACTTGGTTGGGTTTGAGCGGCTGTGGGGCTGGCGGGTGACAGAGATTTGTCCTGACTGTGGGCAAGGCAGGAAAACTCTAGCTACACAGAAGTTTAAAAGCAACCTCCTAAAGTCCACTGTGATGGGCATTGGTTGATAAACAATGATGTTTGTTATCTGGGTCCATGGGGATCAGTTGGTTCCAGCAACTTAATCCCTTGTAAAAAGTCTATTTAAGATTTCTGTGAAGTATCCCATGCCTTCTCCTATGTGATGCTTTCTGTGCAGTTCAATAAGTAGTGAGAAGCTCTTGGTGAGGAAGACAGAAGACAGAGGGAGCATGAAATAGAGAACTTAAATCTGGACTCATTCTTGTTTAAATGACTCTACAAGTGCTTTTATCTCTTTCCTTAATGTGACACTGATGGATTACTGGTGACTCAGTTAATCATTAATGCATTTAATCCACACAACTGTGCTGATTTGGGTCTGCTTGGAGCCTGAACCCAGAGTTCCAACTTCAGGTAGAGATACCCAGAACCACTTTTATCACCTCCTCTTTCCCACTTCAGCCACCCCACCAACCACTGGCCCCAGGAACAAGACCACATAGAGCTAAACCCCAAACCCTACTCAAGAGACTCCCAGAGTTAGAGCCATTCACCCATGGAAATTAAACATCTGACATAAGATTAGTAGTAGCTAATGTATACAAAGAACTAAAAAAAAAAAACTATACATCAAACAAAACAACCTAATTTAAAATGGGGTATAGAACTGAATGAACAAAGAGTTCTCAAAAGATGGAGCACAAGGGCTAAGAAACATTTAAAACTGTTTAACATCCTTAACCATCAGGGAAATCCAAATTGAAACTAATTTGAGTTTTCATCTTACCCCAGTCAAAATGGCCAAGATCACTGAAACAAATGATATTTCATGTTAATTAGGATGCAGGGAAAAGGGATTCACTGCTGGGAGGAGAGCAAAGAATACAGTCACTACTAAAATCACTGTGGAGTTTCTTCATAAGGCTGGGAATAATCTACCTCAAGATCCAGCTCTACCACTCTTCGATAAATACACAAGGGCTCTACGTCTTACTACAGGGATACTAACACACCCATGTTCATGGCTGCTTTCATCATAGCAGCCAGAAATTGTAAATAGCGTGGATGGCCATCAACAGAAGAAAGGATTATGAAAATGTGGTACGTTTACAGAATGGAATATTGTTCAGCTGTGTAAACAAGTGAAATGTGCAGGTAAATGATGGAGTTGGAAACAACTCCTGAGTAAAGTAACCAAGACTCAGAGGGACAAAGTAGTGTACGTTTTTCTCTTTATTCATGGATGTTAGCTTTTAAGATTCAGGTTTGTGAGTTTCATTTATAATATCCACAGAAGTTAGATATTTAAAAAGGGACTGGGGGTAAGGAAGCTCTTCCAAGAAGAATAAATTGAATACATTGTTATAAACCAACACAGGGAAATTAGAAGAAGAGGATTTAATGGGGAGGTGAGTGGGATGGTAGGGGAGTATATGGGGAGGGATAACTAACACTAAAAACACTTTGAAAAGATATATGAAAACCTGGTGCTGTAGAAGCTTCCTGAAACATACATCCAAACTAGACATCATATGCTACCAAATAAAACTTCCAGGACTAAGAATATGGTGTATATTATATCTTGTTGAATCATTGCCTAAAGGACTCCTATAGCACACTAACCCCCAAATATCTCGTGCTATTGTTTAACCTTTACAACCTGATGGTAAGGCTCAATTGCTGAAGATACAATAGAAATACTAAAGGCATCAAACATGGAGAAATTGATGCTCATCTAGAAACACCACTCCTACTAATTAGCAGTCATAGTGATGGAAGGTGCTATACACCACCAGAGGAGAATAAGAATCATCAATCTCACTTCGTCATGAACATTAGAGATACAATAGAGAACTTTCTGCAAGACATGCTGCTTGTGCAATAACGGTATAAACATTATAGGGGTAACCAACCATTATTTTGATTGGATTTAAGGCTTGGTCTATTAGATGGAACCCATACCTTATACTATTAATGAAGCCAAGAACATGAAAATAGATAGGCAATGGGCCCTAGAGGAAAACACACTATTATTCTGTTCAATAAAGATAACCACAGAACAACATTTAATGACATATTGCTATAACCATAGATCACTGGTACATTGCTCAACCATCATCAGAGAAGTTTCTTCTTGCATTAGATGGTAATTAACATAGAGACACATACCTAGTGTGTGAAATGTGAAATGTGAAAAATGGGTTGGGTTTTTTATGGGGTTTTGGTTTGTTTATTTGTTTTTACTCTTTTTTGAGTTCTTTATGTATTCTTGATATTACTCTTCTGTCAGAAGTATAGCTGGTAAAGATTCTCTTCCATTGATTGTTTCTTATCTATGTAGAAACATTTTAGTTTTATGAGCTCTCACTTGTGGATTGCTGGCCTTAATTCCTGGGCAAATGGGGTTCTACTCAGAAGGTCCTTTTCTACATCTGTATTATATCACCTGTTTTCTTCTACCAGTTTCAGTGTTTGGGGTTTCATATCTAGGTTATTGATCCACTTGGAGTTGATTTTTGTGAAAGGTGGTAAGTACAGGTCTAACTTTATTCTTCCACATGTCGACATCCAGTTTTCCAAGCACCATTTATTGAAGATGCTGTCTTTTTTCCCAGGTTATGTTTTTTACATCTTTTTCAAATACTGGATGGCTGTAGTTACAGGTACTCATGTTTAGATATTCAGTTTTGATCCACTGATCTATATGTCTGCTTTTGTGCCATTACTATATTTTTGTCTTTATTATATTTTCATTTTTATTACTATGGCTTTGTTATATAACTTGAGATATGGAATATTAATCACTCTAGCACTATTCTTTTTTTGCTCAGGATTGCTTGGGCTATCGTGGATCTTTTGGGGTTCAATACAAATTTTAAGACAGTTTTTTTTTCCTGTTTCTGTGAATGATATGGGAATTTGGATTGGAATTGCATTGAAACTGTAAATGGATTTTGGTAGAATAGCCATTTTCACAATATTAATTCTACCAATCCACAAGCATGGGCCCTCTATTTTCTAGTGTCTTACTCTATCATTTTTCTTCAGAGATTATATTCATTGTTGACGTCTTTCATATTCTTGGTTATGTTTATTCCTAGGTGTTTTATTTTCTTTGATGTTATTGTAAATGGGAGTGAGTCAGTTTTCTCTTTTTGTGTATATTTGTTGTTGGTATATAAAAGTTGATTTAAAGTTGATTATGTATCCTATCATTTTTATGAAACTTTTTTCTAGAAGTTTTCTGGTAATATTTTGTGACCTCTGATGTATGCTATCATATCACTTAAACTAGGAATAGTTTGATTTCTCTTTTTCCTCTTTGTATTTCTTTTGTTTTCTTCTCCTGTCTTATTGCTCAAACTAATGCTTTGAGTACAGTCTCTAAATGAAGTGAGGATAGTGGATAGTGGTGTTTTATTCCTGATTTCAGTGGAATTGCTTCAAGACAATAAATATCTAAAAAATATTTCTATACCACCAATTATTAGAAAAACCCAAATTAAAACTACTTTGAGTTTCCCTATCACTCCAGTTAGAATGGCAGTCAATTAAAAAAAATATAAATACTGACAGATATGAGCAAAGAGGAAGCCTTATATAACATTGGAAGGATTGAAACTAGCCCAGATGTTGTTAAAAGTGATATGGATGGTTCTTAAACATCTAGCAATAGACATAGTAGATGATCCAACTGTACCCTTCCTGGTAGTTTTACACAAAGGACACATCACAAAGATTCTTTCACATCAATGCTTACTGCCAGACTAGTCACAAAAGCTATTGTTGAACCAGTAGAGGTGTGAAACAACAAAGAAATTAATAAAGAAAAGGTGGTTGTGATGGTGAACATTGTATTTAGAAGATAATTTATTGTGCTGGGAAGATTTGTAAAAAGAAAATTATTTTTAGCTTGTAATCCACAAAGAAGTTGCTCTTCTCTTGAGAAAAAAAAAAAAAATGAACCTGTCAGCTAACTGGCCCAAAATGGATGACTTCCTGGAGACTTGGGCTAGTCTTAAAAACACTGACTGCTGTAAAATCTTTCATTGCTTCAGCTATTCTTATAAGCTATGGGTCTCAAGGCCAACAAGCCAACTGCTAGTTCCACTTTTGTATGAAACTCTTGCTTCCTCAGGATCCCTGAAGCATCTGCTGGATATCGCCTGCACCCAGACACCCAGAGTTAACTCAACCCTCCTATACACCCCCAAACTGTAACTTTGTGGGGTTTGCCTTTAAAAATCCTTCAACTAACAATAGTCGGAGACTTTCCTAGAAAATTCTGAGTCTCTGGTTTGGTCCTGGCCAGTATTTTTAATAAATCTTCTTGTTATTGAAGTCTAATTCGTTGTCAGACTGATGAATCTCTGAACAACCCCAGAGCCATGAAATGGTTAAGTAGGTTTTTAAGCCATAAACGAAGTTATGTCATTTATAGAAATATGACTGTAAGTAGAAATGACCCTATTAAGTGACTTACACCAATTTCAGAAAAACAGTGTTGTTTTCTCTCATAAGTGGTTTTATTTATGTCCATAAAATCTGTATGCTTACATGACATGAAATGAGAAGCCAGACTGTCTAGGGGACAATGGGGAGTGGGGACTTACTTACAAAGAAGAAGACAAATATACGGAGGTGATATGCTCAGCACACAATATGCCTATCTATGAAAATGTTCTTGCATGACATAATACAATATATGATAAGTAAATTTAGTGGACATTTTAAAAATTGCAGTAAAAAAGTTATGTCAGTTCTTGTCTGGCAAATTTTTACCCTCAATGCTTGTGCTCATTGTTTCTGGTACCACAGAGATTCTGATGGTCTTTCTGGATAAAGGAACATTGTCTATATAGCAACTATGCAGCTAAGACAGCCAGACACTGCCCATAGACTACCATACACTACCTTTAATACCAAACACGTTTAGACCTCAATATTTTTACATGCTTCTCATTCAGCTGGGAATTCAATGTATTTCAGCAAATTGCATGGAGGGTCATAATTAGCATTTCTATGGAAGCATATTGTAGGGTTAAAGAGAGAACTCTGTGGTAAAACTGTAAGCATGAGGACTTGAGTTCAGATCCTCGATACTCATGTCAGAGCTGAGGACTACAGCTGTACTGTAACCCTAGTGTTGGGCAGAACAAAGCCATGTCGCTTGCTGGGCAGTTAGTGTGGCTAATCAGTGATCTCCAGCTTCAGTGAAGACATCCAATCACGAAAAAATAAGGTGGAAAACCATAGAGAAGGACACTTCACCTCTGGCTTCCACACACATGTGCACACACACAACAGAGAGAGAGAGAGAGAGAGAGAGAGAGAGAGAGAGAGAGAGAGAGAGAGAGAGAGAGGGAGAGGGAGAGGGAGAGGGAGAGAGCAAAGACATACACCAAGATTTACAGAAAGTACAGACACATAAAGCAAAAGACATACACACACACAGTAAACACAAAGAAATAACAAACATGAACACACATACACACATATATCAAATACATACATACATACATACACACACAACAATTACATACACAGCAACCACATACAAACACAAACAGAGGAAATACACAAAATCAGCAAACATTCATAACATACACACATACAACCAATATTTACAGCAAACACACATCCACCTAATCAGCCAACATGCCCATACACACACTTACTACTCACAGCAAACAAACACACACAAGCATATTATAGTGACATTTTATGCTGACGAATTGAAAAGTGCTTTCACTAACAGTGTTAGTTAGAAATAAGTCTTCTAAATAAGAACTACATGGACTGGTAAGAGCTCAGAAGGATAAGGGATGTAGGAACACCTTTAACAGAAAGAACAACGTGTTTGAACCCAGGTCTGAGTCTGAGGCTTCTGCCAACTGCTTTGTCTATAGGACCATGATATGGAAACAGGAAAGGGAGAGAGAGAGGAGGAGGTAGAGAAAGACCCAGTGAGCCAGGGAGAAAACACCAAAGGTATCTGGAAAATCATGTTGTCTCTCTCTCTCTATTGTCTAGTAAACTTCTGATTGTCTTTCCTGTTTTCTCTTAACTGGTTATTTTCGTTTCAAAATAAGAATTACACAAATCTCCATTTGTGCAGAAATTTAGCAGGCTTTTTATTTTATTGAAATAATTAAATACATTATTTAATAGCCTATTTGGAGTTTCTGCTGAATATGAGAAAAGCTAGGAAACATGCTGACTATAAATCATAAAAGGAGTTGTATGTTGACATGACACTATTCCAAAATGCTGACACAGGAGTCTGGGTCATTGGGCTCCGCTGTGAACCTAAGCCAAGGTTCTAGCTGTGCATTTATGATTTGGACACTAGCTTGTGGCAGGAGCAGGAACCTGAGGGCTAACAACCTGAACAGCATGCAAACTGGAAATGGCATGAGTCTTTTCACTTTCAAAGCCTTTTTCCAGTAACACACTTCCTCCAATAAAGCCACTCCTCCTAATCCTTTCCAAACAGTGCTACCAACTGGGAACCATGCATTCAGATGCCCAAGACTATGAGGGGCATTTACCATTCAAACCACCGTAGCCACTCCTAAGGGCAACAACGTCAGTAGGAATAGCAAGTGTATCTGTTCTGGAATCCACAGATGCCCTTTCTAAGAGTGACTGGGGAGACCTGCGGAGCCAGCAAACACATTCCTTTTATTTTACATAATAAGGAAAAATAAGTAAACAATGAAAAAGAAAATAAAAGTGTATCTTTAATCAGCAGCATCTTCTAAAGGAAAGAACAAACCATTCCCTCAATATGAATTGAATTTCTAAATTGGGCAGTCCCTCCAGCAGCCTTCTTTTTCCCAGTCTGCCCATCCCAGTAACTGCAAGTTGCTTGGGCAGCAGTCAGCTTCTTCAGCCCAATGCAGGCATGTCTGCCTTACCTGCCTGAGCTGCACTTCAGCATCTGGAGAGCTTCATCAACAGAAGAGCAGGGCTCCGCCCTTCTCTCTCTAACCTGTCAGTGAGGCCAGGCAATGGCTTTACACATCCACCCACGCAATTTCACTGTTCCCGGGTTTTGGACACGCTGGCTTAACACGTCTGAGATCCCCTGCAGTTAGCAGACTCTGCAATATTTACCTGTCCAATCTCAAGCCACGGGTTAGGACTTTTCTCTCCAGCTGAAACCACAATCCACTCATTTTCACTGTTTCCTTAGTCTGTGTAATAGATTTGGAGATTTTAGCCATTTCATTTCTAAGTAACACCTGGTACGTGTTTATACCTAGATTTACATATTCAGTCACAGTTGCTACATCTCCATAAGACTCTAATTTTTGTTGTTGTTGCTGCTGCTGTAGTTTCTGCTTCCCTGATAACCTGACAGGAGCTCTCTGCAATGTTGCAATTATTTCACTTAAATAAATTCGGCTTGTAAATACCACACCCCAACATTCAAAGATAATTACAGCCATAAAAGTAACATTAGAAGGAGAGCCAGTTCAGATTGAAATTTAAATGCTTACTTCCCCCGTCTCTCTCCAATTCTGATTGCTTAAGGAGAAGACAGGAGCTGGCCGTCATGCAGGGGAGGAGGCATTTGGGCTCTGCCCCTCCTTTGGGTTAGGAAACTGTGGACAAACCTGACCCAAAGAATTAAATTTCTGCCTAGAATTGCACACGGGGGAGAGGGAGAGGGAGGGCCCAGGGCCTGGTGCAGCAGAAGAGGAACTTGCCTCCGAGGAGGAGACCTCACATAGCACTCAGGGCTTACCTCAGTTAACACCAGCTTCCCCTGGCTTTTGTCTCGTCTTTTCTGTTAAATCACAACACTGCCACAGACCAGTCAGAGAGAAACTCATTTTTCTCTTTCCTGGTTTGGCCAAATTGTAAATCCAGTTTTCTTATTTGGAGATACAAGGAAAGTCTAACGCTGCCTGTACCTCTAAGTGCCACAGTGACAGTGAGTGGAAGAAGACAGTTTGCCCCACTGAGAGCAGCCTGGACTGCAGGAGGGTGGCGGACTTATTGCCAGCCCAGGCTTTTGTGTCTGAGCAAGACAGATGCTCTGTGTGTGCAGATGGGAATTCAGGGTTTATAAAGCAACTTTAATTAATAATTTCATTCAACCATAAAATAAGGGCATTTTTGTGTATTGCAAAACATGCTTGGAGCCTATGGATTATAATATGCTAATACCTGTTTTTCTTTAATGAAAGTCCTATTCCTGTGCAAGAATAGCTTTTGGAAAACAAATATGTTGTTAGTGGCAACATGTTGGCAAGCACATGGGCCAGCTTGGAGACACCGGCCATTATCAGGAGGAGCAGACAAAGTTGCTGTGTGTTTACAATTAAGTTAAATCCAGATGGAGCTTCACCGCTACTGTTCTTTTGGTTAAAATTACCACTGTGCTATCCAAGATTGTAATTTAATAACTTCTAAATTTTAGCAGGGTTTACACTTCAGTTTTATTTGAGACTCTGAAACTGAAATAACATCAAAGTAGTATTGTTTTTCAACTAGTTCATTTTAAAAAGATGAAAGCTGTATGTCAACTTATGAGCCCCATAGTGTTAAGATTGTAGAATATTCAGACCACAACCCATAGAACCATAGAGGCTATATATATAGCATGGAGGTCCCTAGGACAACTGTGGCTTATAATAAATTTCAGTTTTACTCAATTATTGAAAAAAAAAGTAGCCAAATGAATGGAAACACATGAACTATGAACCAAAGGCTGAGGGGCCCCCAGCTGGATCAGGCCCTCTGAATAGGTGAGACAGTTGATTGGCTTGATCAGTTTGGGAGGCAACTAGGCAGTGGGACCAAGTCCTGTGCTCATTGCATGAGCTGGCTGTTTGAAACCTGGAGCTTATGCAGAGACACTTGGCTCAGTCTGAGAGGAAGGGACTGGACCTCCCTGGACTGAGTCTACCAGGTTGATCGCAGTCCTCGGGGGAGGACTTGCCCTGGAAGAGGTGGGAATGGAGGGTAGGCTGGGGGTAAAGGGAGGGCGTGGGAGGGGGGAGAATAGAGGAACCCATGGCTGATATGTAGAACTGAATGGTATTGTAAAATAATATATATATATATATATATATATATATATATATATAAAAGAAAAAAAATAATAAAACACTGATTGGCCAGTGGCCAGGCAGGAAGTATAGGCGGGACTAACAGAGAGAACAGGAAGGTGGAAGGAGTCACAGGAGCCGTTGCCATGACAAACAGCATGTGAAGATGCCGGTAAGCCACGAGCCACTTGGCAAGGTATAGATTTATGGAAATGGATTAATTTAAGCTATAAGAACAGTTAGCAAGAAGCCTGCCATGGCCATACAGTTTGTAAGCAAAAAAAAAAAAAAACTTATTTATTACATTAAAAATGTAAGCAAGCATCCCCTAGCCACTGAACCAAATCACAACCAATCTACCTTATTAAATCTTTTGGCCCAGTAGTGAAGGATGTTTAAGAAAATGTATTTGCTAGCATCGTTCATCTGTACGTTAGGATCTCAAACTTTAGTGGCTATGACGACTACATGTTCATGTTCTTTACTACTTAAAATAGGCACAAGCTATGCAATCTATATGTGTACATATGTAAAGCAAAATGCTAGAGCCCATGGTATTTCCTGTTCTATTCTGGTTTAATTTTTAAATATTTGATTATCCAAATTAGTTCCAGTACCCAGTAGTTGGTTGCTACCTTCAATGGAAAAACTGTTTTAAACTTCATTTTATGGCACAACTGGAAGGAAAAATGACTCTGAAACAATAGCTTTGTATCATTATGATGTCACAGTTAAAAGATGAGACATTAGTTGCTTAGCTCAAATGTAAAGGGTCCTTAGAACAGACATGAGACCACATATTAATACTTGCTAAAACTGGTTTAAAGTATTTCTATTATTTTACCAGTATTATTTTGTACTAGTCTTAGAATAAATTCATGTAAATGTTAATGCTAAGAACACATTTCTTAGTGATGTTTTACTTGGCAGAATCAGAAACCTCCAGGAGGCTCTACTTTCTCCCCTCTCCCCTCGGTTTTGAGAAACGATAGGTCCATTTTGTGCAATTGTGGGAGCTTTATTTTCCAATCATTCTGGAGCCCAGGAGCGGGCAATTCTGTATTTTTCACACGTTTTCTTGCTTAAACTGAAGCTGCCCAGGTTTCTCAAGATAGTCTTCCTGTGAAGAATGAGACTAATGAGTCCTCTGGGGCTGCACCAGTGGAACAGCTTAGCATTGAGCTCAGTACAAATCCTGAGGTCTGTATGTTGCGATACCGGCTCTCGAGCATCTGGTATGTGTAAAGTATATCCGTTCTGTTTGTGTGTGGCGACTGCCTTTTACTGTCCCAATGCTTTTTCTCTCCTTTATTAAATAGGTAACTGTGGACCCCAAGTATCCTATCAACTTGGGTCTCAAGCATTCGTTCTCTTCTGCTTTAGATACCACGGCAATGTGCTCATGGAATCATGGCTTTTCCAGGGGTTCTTAGAGTCACATCATTCGTGTTGTTTTTTTTTTTCCTGGTTTATAGCTCTGTTTCTAAGCCCACAATGTTAAGGGAAGTTCAAAGAACTATGAAGCATGAACATAGAATAAAATCTATTGGTTTCCTCTGTCCAAACACCTGGTTTTGATTAGTTTGTCTTTTGTTGGTGAACACATACCTCTGCATGTACGCAGGCATCTGGAAGGTTAGGCTTCACCAAAGATGCTGGAAGTACATTCTGTTATTATCTTATTATTATGTTATCTCTTCCACTGGGTGATGCTCAGGTGGCAGGCTGGCATTGCCTTCACAAGTGTCTCCTGTGACGTAGCCTCTGACCCTACACTCCCTCAAGTTGTTGAGGCTCTTGCCTTCTTCTCCCAGCTACATTTCTTTATTTGGAAACACAAGGGCACTGATGACTAATCCAGCCAGTGTCACAAACCTCAGGACATTCCTTTGTCAGCTTGAGGAATTCCATAGAAGTGTCACGATAGATTTGAGCTGAATTTTCAGATTGATGCTTTTACTGCAATCATTAGGAGCTAGGATTAGACCTGCCACATTTACCAGCCACTCATTTAATATCAGAAACTTTCTATTCAGACTTGCAGTAGCTAAAGATATATAGATGATTTATGACATTTTTTAAAAGTTCATCCTAAATAATTAAATTGAATATAGTTTTAAAATACTTAATAAGACAGTGATAACCAAATACCTAGTGTAGTGTTGTATACTTTAAATTTAAATATGTGACTATAATTTCTCTTTTCTTCACTGGTACAATGTCTTTTAATGCCTGTGTATGTATTTTATTTTTCAATAATAGTAGAATATTAAAATAAAATGTTATGTTTGTCCTGTGACTTGAGTGACTAAATAAGTCATTGTACATAAAATCTAATGAAACACAAATGCTAAGGATACAAATTAATACAAAGTCTGTAAAGAATATAAAAGAACTTTTGAAAGTACAATGTGATTATTTATTGGACAGAACACTGGGCACATGATGTTGTGTATCATTAGTGGTTATCACTCATGGAAGGACACCAGATACCTTTCATAGTTTCTAAACTTGCTGCTTTTCCTGCACTGTCCATCTATCACTTAAAGTCTTTAGTTAACAGCTGTTGTGCATTTATTCCTTGGCACCTTCCTTGCTTCATCAAGATAGTCTCTCTTCCATACGAATGTCTGTTCTGCCAATTCTTGTGGCATGGACTATTTCATTATAATGCATATATACAAAATTTCAAATGGCTACACATCACTTATGGATATGTATGCACAAGTTTATTTGTGACAGGGCAAAGGTTCCTCCACCTTGTCTCAGCTGCAGCCTCTTAGATTTAACTTAAAACCACTACCACCACCACTAGCCCCTTTTCTACTTCCACTGTGAAAAGTCCTGTGGAAAAGTACCCAACCCTGTTCTAGAAACTCAGGGTCAAAATGCCCCAGCTAACTGCATATTTTTGGCTTCTGTTAAATTGCTTGCTTGCTTGACTTCCTTCTGCAACTACCAATAACCAACCAGGATATATGTAGTTTCTCTGTGTTGTTTGACTTTAAGAGCTCCCTGTAAAATTCACTGAGGGCTGCTCTGTGAGAAGTGCTTCTCTCCAGGTAGCTAACGGACAGCCTTAGTACAGACTAATTCAGATTTTGGTCATGATGAGTGGTCTTTGGGTCTCTACCCTGCAACATACTTACTGGCTGAGAATTTATAATTAATAATAAGTCTCTGTGTGTTTGTTTATTTGGGAGCCAGTGGTCCTGACACAAAATTCGGCCTACAGAGCATCTCAATAGACATTTTTGTAGAGTATACACCAACAAAAGATTTAAGGAAAGAAAAGGTGAATCTCACTAATTACCATAAAAAATTTAAATTAAACCACAATTAATCACTGCCTCACACTCTTACCAATAAATAAATAAGTAACATCTAGGCTGGAGAGATAGATGACTCAGAGATTACGAGTGTAAGAGCAAATACTGCTCTTGTAGAGGAGCCGGGTTAGGGTCCGCACCCACAATGCAGTGCACAGCTACAGCTCCAGAAATTCCAAGGCTGTCTTTAGCCTCTTCAGGCTGCTGAGCACATGTAATGTACATAAACTCACACAGGCTCACACATATACAAGTTAAAAATAAATACATAAATACTTTAAAGATGATAGAAAGTAGTGAGAACATGAAGGGCAAGGACCCTTGCACACTTAGAGAGAAGGAAACTTGCATAGTAATTGCAGAAACCATGTGAAAGTTACACAGAGTATTGAATAAAATTAGCAATATGACCTAGTAATTGGCTCCTCGGTGTACTTCTACAGAAAAGGTGGGTATGAGGAAGAGATGCTCACGTTGTAATTTGTATAACTTGTAACAGCTAAGATAACACACACCATTAAGAATACCAATTCATTGTATACTTAGGAATTACAGTGAATTAAACATCACCATCCATTGCAATCAATGCACGTTCACAGATAGGAAACAGAAATGCAAGTTTGATAAAATAAAAACTTTTTTTCTTTTATTCATAGTTCTTTTCAGCTAGGGCAGTAATTAAGTAGAAATTGGAACTAGCTTTGATATTACCTGGGGAAAATTAGCAACAGATTTATTATAGTTTTCTGATATCATCTTTGTTTATACTGATATCTTCAGGAATTGAGTATTTTCAGGAACCATTGTTGTTTCAGAATTTCATTAGGAGAATATGTGGTAATAACACAGGCTGCTCCTTGGAGGTGGAAAGAATCATTTAGTGGGTTACCTCATTGAAAACCATGACCTTGAAGATTTACCTTATTGCCGTCATATTATCAGGAATTTCTAAGGTTTATAGAGGCAGGTTTCACTCCTGGGTGACATAGAGAGTTTTACCGGGTTTTAAATCTGGCATTCAAGAAGTGTTTGGGATTCTGTACCACATAGTAATAAAGTGTGACACAGATCACTGTACACACAGGGAAAGTCTTAACCTGTCAACTTTCCAGCCAACCTGTGCAGATCTTATCTGCTGGACCTGGGACCTGAGGACCTGAAAGAATGGGGCAGGCTACAGTCTAAATCTGTAGACACCTTACTTCAATTTCAGTGTGCTTCATACATGAATGAATCAAAGAAAGTAATGTCTGAGAAAGGTTGTTTGAGTTCAGAAAAACATGTAAATAAACTCTAGTAAACACATACTAAACATTAACAGAGCAGCCCTTTCCCTGAACTTTCTCAGGACAGACCAATTTAAACACAATTGCCTGGCACGTACTATAGATTATATCTGGGGAACCACGAAAGCAAGGCAGAGGCCATATCCGGATTCAGGATGTGCTGACCAGAATGGGTTTCTATAGCTATGTTCTGACATCCAACAAGAATAAACATGTCTTATAAATTGAATGTAAATGTTCCACACAGGAGGCATGAAATCACGTCCAAGAACAATCCAGGGGACAAAATGTCCTCTGCCTTTTTTCCTGGGGCCTCTCTCACAGTTCCCCAAGGCCTTGTCCACCATGCATCATTCTTTTGAGCGTGTTCTGACAGTAACCAAAGCCTGCTTCTCAGAAGTGCTAACATCTAATTAAAAGAAAAAACAAATCTTTTGTTTTTAATACCAATTTTCTTCTATTATTAATCTTAAGAAAACGTCAACATAAATGTGAAGATTTTAAAAGGGCACAGAAAAACTTCTTTCCATCTCTTTTAAAACTTAAAAAAAAAGACCAGAATCAAAGGCAGACTTGCTAAAAGGTAGGACATGTCTAAGGCAAACACTTCCCATAGTACTTCAAGCAAATTCGGACAGCCTCCTAAATGCACACCACTGGAGTGGTCCCCAGTCCGCCTGCTGCTCTCCAGCCCTGCTGGGCATAGTGCATAGTGCTGGTGCTGCTCATCTGTATGTGATTTCTTAGGAGGCCCCTTTGGAGCCCTTGGCACCAGCTGGTTCCTTCTTCCTTCTGAATTGTTTTCCTCCTTAATTAGAATTTTGGTGGTTGTACATCTGCTCATCTGGATTAAGTTTAAAGTCTTTACACGGTGTCCACAAGACTTCACTATTTGCCATCACTATCCTGAGTTCATGCGATGGAATCTTCATCTGGGTCTGATGATAACCTTAGATTGTAGTGGAGAGCAAGTTTTAGTTATTCATCTTTTCATCCCGTTGTCTTGGATACTTCCTGAAGCAAGAGTCACATTTCCTAACTAGTTAATAATTATGTACATATTAATTAACATTAAAGCATAGATGTTTAGAATAATAGATACATAAATATCAAGACATATGTAAAGTTAGACATTTATATAAAAAAAAATCCTGGACCAAGTTTTCTAATCTTTGGAAGTGCCACAAGAAAAGGTACAGACTGGCTCCCTGCTGTTGGATACGTCCCTCGCTTCCTGTGTCTCATTGTGAATCAGTATGAAAAAAAGGAATTATATTTCCTGATGAAATGGAATTCTGACGTTCTTATCAGGCTCAAATGAGCTAAAATAAGCAGCTTATTAAAATTACCATTTTGCATTTTACAATTTAGGTAATAACTAGTTCTGGATGCAAAACTATTTCATGTCTATACAAGCAAAGTGTACTAATCCCAAAGATTTCCAGATAGGTAATTAACATTTGTCTGTTTCCACATGTTACAAACCTCACCAGGATGTTTTTGAGGATTAAAAATATTCCCATCTTTTATGTGTACATAGGAAAGCATAGCAGAGATACTTTCATAAATACAATTACTTCCCTAAACTTCCATAAACAAAGATATTACTGCTTCTCTTGCAATATAATACTGTTGCATCCAAGCCTCCTGGGTTTATTCTGAATGCATCTAATTAATCTCTTTTCACCATGCTATCCATAACTGTTATGGGCTAATTATTTGTCTTGTTTGGAAGTTGTAGAGATGGTGCAAAGTGACTTCGGATGGTCAAATGCAAAGCTCGTGACAGTCTCACTCACCGACATGATCATTTTGGCCATCTTAAATCAGTCCCGATGTCTTTTCCTTTTCAACTCTTCCTTCATTAAGTTACAGTACATGCATGATTCAGCCAGCCCATCCAATCATCAGAAAATGTTGTCTCTGAGAACTGGGGAAATCAGCATGGCTATATTTTTAGAGGAGTTGATCAGATCTTTTGGCATGCTCCAGTCTGTCTAGACTCATGCAGATCATCCTGCTGGCTGATGGGAAAGTGGGGGGAAAAAGTGTGAGGCTAGATTTCTTAAAATCCCTAAGGCGCATCTATCTTCCACAGTGAAAGAACTATATAAAACCGGTGACATTTCCCTCTCAGGGTTATCCAGACAGATTCTCCTGAGACAGTGTGTATTTTCTTCACTTTCTGTGGCATGTTGTCAAGATCCAATAGATACAAAGGCTTATTAAAACAATGTTTCAAGGTGGCTCAACTTCTAGACAAAAATAAACTATAGCTGGACAGTGGTGACTGCCACCAATGCAAAGGCCTCTTGAGGTTTAAAGACAGCTCAGGTGTCTACTCGAAGAGAGCAGAGATCCCTTTATAGTCAATTACCCATATTTATTCCTTAAAGGATATTAAAATGATGTGAAATTTCTATTTATATAATGTATTTCAAATCATACAACTATACCATACACATTAAACACCCACATGTCTGCTAGGCTACCCGCTGCATACCCCACTGATTCTTGTTTCAGAGACACCTGTGTGAGTCACTAGAAAAACTGTTTATCTAATGATCTCCTTTACATCCTCCTATGTTTATTCTAGTATTTTATCTCCTGATCACTGTGTTTACTCCTAATATAGATCTGTCCAGATCCACTTATATATATATATATATACACACATATATATTGGCCTAGGTCTTCAAACCAATGAAAACGGAGAAGCAAACTTCTAGAAGTTCCAATCTCTGAGTGACTAGTAATCTGAGTAAATCACATCCCTCTTTGAATGGCAGAAACCAGCCCTGTCAGGTGGCCGCCACTCTCCTACACAACTGGAGTCCTAAAATTTGGTGTGGTTCTACTCTCATACTTAACTACCAACCCTCCATCTGTAATTCTCACCCAACAAATACAGAACTGATCAAAAATGCCAGATCAAACTCCGCTGAAGCCTGGGTAGGGAGACTGAGAAGGCAGGATCGTGCTAGAAATGTTTCTGCTTCTGCTCTTGGCATCTGCCATTCAAACCAGGAGTCTTGACTGGGCCTGACATTGTTGTCACCAGTTAGATTTTTCTCTGCTTTATTATTTTTCTTTTCTTGCATTAAAACCCTATTCAGCCGGGCGGTGGTGGCGCACGCCTTTAATCCCAGCACTCGGGAGGCAGAGGCAGGCGGATCTCTGTGAGTTCGAAGCCAGCCTGGTCTCCAAAGTGAGTTCCAGGAAAGGTGCAAAGCTACACAGAGAAACCTTGCCTCGAACCTCCTCCCCCAAAAAAAACCCTATTAAAAAGAAAAGGACAGTTTTTGACATATTATTTTCCTAATTAGCCTGCTTTGCATCCTGGCTAAACTCGGGGTGATGTTGCACTGTGTAATTCTTTAGTTAATGTTAAAAAGAGCTATGCCAAAAGGTGCTATTCTAAAATTAATAGGAACATGTAAAACCTACATGTTTTATCAACGCTTCTTAAAAAGGCAACTATATCAGATAATTTTAAAAAACTGCATTTTGGGGTTTGCAGTTTGACTTTCAAGTATTGTTCTGTTTTGCTTTCTGTTGCTGTGATAAAATGCTGGCTAAACTAACTTAGGGGAAAAAAGGATTTATTTGGCTCACGTGTCTCAGTCACAGTTCATCTGAAACTGTAAGTGAGCCACCTCAATTAAATATTGTCTTCATAAGAGTTGCCATGGTCATGGTGTCTCTTCCCAGCAATAAAAACCCTAACTAAGACACTCGTCAAAACAACATAGTTATAGAAATCTAAAGACTTTGGCATTTATCTGTTCAGTAATATGCACTCTGTACATTGATAGTAAGGATATTCTAAGAATTTATTTCTTCTCTCATTAGTGTCCTCCTAATAAAATGCCGAGACTTTCCTATTCCTGCCTAACCAATTGTCTTCTCCCTCCACCTTGTTCCTCCATGTTCCATTCACAGGCTATTCCTCAGGGTAATGCTAAATTACTCTCTTAGGGATTTAAGTTGGGAACAGGTAAGCAAGAGTGCTTTCAGTGAAAGTGTCTGTCAGCTTTTAATGTTGTTGTACTGATGTTCCCCATGGACCCAAATACAGAAGCTAGGATTCATAAAGTGAGGGGTAAAACAGCCATGCCAAATCAGAAGATGGGTTAGTAAACAATTGGTTTCCAAACTCATTCTATTCAAGTTCCAACATACTGGCAAGATATGTGTTTTTGACACAGAGTCTCATATAGACCAGGATGACATCCAACTCTCTGTGTAGCTGAGGCTGACACTGAATTCCTGATTCTCCTGCCTCCTCCCCCTCCTCCTCCTCCTCCTCCTCCTCCCCCTCCTCCCCCTCCTCCTCCTCCTCCTCCTCCTCCCCCTCCTCCTCCTCCTAAGTGCTGGGATTATAGACATGTGTCATCATGCCCAGTATACAAACACATCCTAATTTTGAAAATGTTCATTTTAATATTGATTTGATTCAATCCAGTCAGAATTTGTTTTCTTTATGATAGTGTCATTTACATTTACTGAAGGCGCAGCTGTATTTACTCTGGTTTGATTTTTTTTCTAGTGGATGCCATAATTCCATTTTATATTCATATTTTAATATTCACTTATTTTTCAATGTTTTTGTCACCAAATGGCTTGTAGTATCATTATGCTATTTTATGTGTGTCTTTATGTTTTCACACATAGTTGATTTTATAGTTTTGTAAAATTATGCTTTCAACTTGCTTTTCTGATCAGAACATTAGCTAGCTTGTCGTGTCTCCATTCTATATTTAGGCTGGGTGTATTGTTCTTCCATACCCCAATCTGAAAGACAAAGAAAAGAGCATTTATGGAGTGTATAACCTCTCATCTCCACCATCTCCATTTTGTTGCTAATCTTGTGAATTATATAGAATCAAGGTTTGTAAATATTCTGCTCAATAGTAATGACTTCAGGTAATTCAACAGATTGTTGGTATTTCAACAGATTGTTCTTGCCAGTAGTATTTTATTATCAATTTCCCCCATGCATCTGTCCATGCAATTTCATCAATGGGTAGCCTTTCAAAAAGAATGGAATATTGTCCTTTATCTCGTTTTCATTCAAAAATATGTGTGTGTTTCTACTTCTGAGCCATCGGTGAATAGACTAAATAAATACACAGGGTAAAGGTTGGGAAGGAACGGTAATGGGCACATTGGAGTTCATTGTCATGATTCATTTCTCTAGTTGGATGCCACACGATTGCCCTGACTGTGTCTTTACCTGTAAGATCTTTGCATTTAACGATCTGTAGTGAGACTTACATATCTATTTTTACTTATATTGGCAGATACAGATCTTCATTCAAAGACTCAGCTCCCCTCCTATCCTGCCTTTATCGTACTTCTTAAGTTGCTAAACAGGGTCACATGTTTGAACATCCAGGTTTGGCACCAACATGATGGTGACATGGCTTCCTTGTCCAGCGTCTTGTTGCTTTCACGCACCCACAATACTTGATGTAGATCTTACTTCGTCTATTAAGTTTTGGAATGGTACTTGTTGTGAAAGTTCTTTGAAGTTGAGTAGCCTGTGGGGGTCATCTCTTTTTGTAGTTTGAAGTTGGCCTGAGAAGGGGGAAGGTAGAAATGGCTTCAATTTTCCATTTTTATCTGGAAGTCTCCAGATTGCTTCTTTAAATGAGTCATGTAAGAAAAAGATAGTTGCTTGGGAACAATTTAATTACACACTATATATAAACTAGTAACTGAATTTTCTTTGAAGTTAAGTTAAACAATATAATTAATTGAAAGTAAAACATACCAATTTCCGTTTAGTTCTGAGAGCTTAAGCCTTTTTAGGCAGGGAAGGAATATTTAGTTTCAGAAACGAAATCTTTTTCTCAGTTTAGCTGTCTTGATTCATCTTTTCTCAGTCAGGTCTCTACTGAATCTTGACTTTCATCCTGTGTTTCTTAGAATGCAGAGATTCTGGACTCTCAGTAAGTCAGTGTCTCATCTGGGCATCAAACTCCAATGCGGTGACTGGAAAGATACATTGTTGTATATGCATGCTTGATCTGTGAGCATGAGGACCTGAGTTTAAATCTCCAGCACCCATGCAAAAAGATGGGCATTGCTGCCCATGACTGTAACCCCAGCATTTGGGGACAGTGATAGGTGGGTCCCAAGAGCTCACTAGATGAAGTGGAGGGTTTTTGATTCAGTAAAACAATCTGTCTCGAGGTAAGACAGCAAAGAGCAATAGAGAAAGCTGCCCAGAGTACTGCTCTCATTCTATATGCATATTCCCAGGCCCACCGATACCCACACATGTATGTACGTGCACCACAGACAGACAGACAGATAAACACACACACACACACACACACACACACACACACACACACACACACACACCACACCACACACACACACACACCACACACACACACACCACACACACGCACACACACCACACACACACACACACACACACACACACACACACACACACAATCCAATGTGTATAATAAGCAGCAGAGAAAAGTAAAAGTAAGTATATAGGGGAAGAGGTCGAGGAATAAAAAGGGGTTCACTGTGACAAACTGAAGCTACTACCCCCATGGATAAATAAAAACAACTACAGTCAGCTCTCCTGATCACCAGTGGGTAAGGAATCAGGCATCTGGCTGCCAGATTTCTGATAAGTGCAAAAAGCAGATGTGAATACTGCCTGTTATAAAATGTCACAGATACATTTTTAAAACATGTAGAACAAAATGTCTATGAAGCAAATGCATTTGACCTGAGAGATACTTGTGCCCTCCTCTCTCACGGTCACTGTTATTTCTGCCAGGACTCTGGTAATTCTATATATACTTAAATATATTTTTTCATGCTCTTATCCCTGTGTGTGCCTGGCTTAGGCTCAGAGCCTACATACCCAATTCTTCACATCCCATCTTTCGTTTTGCAAATGTGGTCTATCCAGTTGGCCATAACATTTTGTAATATAGAAGACTTCTCCCTTGAAATATTCAAACATCTTGAATTGTATACACTCTGGAGCTCTTTCTTGGATTCTGCATTTACTAGTTACTTAAAATTTTTAAAAATTATTTTCTTTCATATGTTTGGATATTTTGCCTACATGTACATTTGGTCTGTGTATCATGTGCATGCTAATTAATGCCTGTAGATGACTAAAAAGAGCATATGATCCCCTGGAAATGGAGTTATAGACAGTTGTAAGCCATTGTGTGAGTACTGAGAATAGAATTTGAGTCCTCTACAAGAGCAGCCAATGCTGTTAATCACTGAGCCATTTCTCCAGCCCTCCCCAACTCCATTCTGGTTATTTTCGATATTGGTGTGACACAACATCATTAAAAAGCAACTTAAAGGGAAAATATTGACTTGGGCTCATGCTTTAAAGCAATATACAATCCACTATGGTAGAAAGAAATAGGGGTGAGAGTATGAAGCAACTTATCACACTGTGTACACATTAAGAAACAGAAAGCTGTAATGTAGATACCTATCACACTTTCTTCTTTTTCTTTTAATCCAATCTGGGACCCCAGTACATGGGATAGCAGTGTCCGCATTCCAGGTGGATCTTTCTTCCCAGCTGAACTTTTTGGAAACATCAACACAGACATGAGCAAAAGTGTGTCTGCCAGATTATTTCAAATCCAACCAAGTGGACAATGAACATTAACCATAGCTACACTCTTTGGTCAGCTCATGGGCACTTTCAATGTTTCTATGGCTATGTGCCAGCAAAACTAAAAAATATATTTCAGATGAAATTTTTCATCCTCCCTCGCTCTGGTTGTAAAGAAAAGCTTGGTGATGTTTACTAGGGAACAGCATGAATTTACAAGAGATCCATCTAGTTTCCTTGACAGGTGACATCACACACATCAGCATCATCAGATGGCAGTAACAAATTCTTCCCATTAGTTCTTGGGGGTTTCTAAAACTACTTCCTTTCAAAAAAGTCCAAATAAACACTTGGTTTTGGATTTCAAAACACATTCCCCAGCATTTAATCTGTAATGTTTATTCTGTATGTTAAGACACATATCATTTTCTTTATTATTCATATAATAGAAGTTTTTATTAATGTAAGACAAAGTTCATATTTTCTCAGTAATGCAGATTTTTATATGCTTAACTTTGTGAATTACATTAAAATAGTACATGTTGCTGAGAAATATATAGCAAGGATATAAAATCATAAACCTATTTAAAGAGTAATACTTCAAGCTGTGGGTTATACGAATGTTTGAATGCTTCATGGTGACAGTTTGGTCCATTTTCCAGATGTTCAAACTACTAACATTTTAAAGTAAAAATGTGGCATAAGATGAGAGAGCATGATGTTTTCCGCTGAAAGTCTAGAAGTAGGTAATGAAAACTTTTATAAAACGCATTCTCTATTTATCCGAACAGAGGATGAGTGAATAGGGAATGGGGTGGTGCCTTCACTGCCTGTGAGTTATGAAGTTATGAAGGAGAAACAAGACACCAAGGGCCTACGTATTGGCTACAGAGCACTGTCCATGAGACTCCTGCTATGAAGAAAGTACCCTTAGTTTGCATCCATATTTTATTCTCAATTACTTTCTGCTTTGCTTTGCTTCCCACTCATCTATTTGCTTTACATTGAGCGATAATAGTCTTGCAAGTCTTAAATTACAGGATTAATATTTTTATTCTGAAATTACATTTATTATATGTGACTTGAAGACAAAATATGTATACTGAATTTAATTTTTTAATGTTCTATGAACATGAAACCTCTTCATTTTAAATTTTTAGGTGCTACATAAAAGTGTAAAAAGTATATGGACACAAGACTGATTAAGAACGTTTATTGGACATAAGATAAAAATGTTTAAATTGGTGTTTAAAGAAAACCTTGCAACAGTATGTGATTATAGTGTACAATAAATGAATTGAATGAGCCAAGTGCTACAATGGACAGAAATGTAAACTGAAAATGTGATTTGAAAGGATCTGAATTACTTTTGGAGCATGCATTGTTCAAAACCACGATTTTATTGACTATAGTTGCTTATTGCAAACTCTAAGCTGACAAATGAAAATATATTTAAAAGCATATGATTGACATACCAGGAAAAGGGACAAAATGTCAGTACATAAAACCCTCAAGTTAAAACCAGCATAGAAATAGGCAGGGTTTTTTACAAAACTACAGACAAAGTGGATATAAATCCAACTATACCCACAATGATTTCAAATTGTTGTTAAAGGATGTCTAAGGGAACCACTGAAAAAATAATCAGTGTATTTCTTTAGAGACTCAATTTTATATTATTTAAACTAAATCCTTTGTTTTTATTTTAATGTAAATGTAATGTTTGTTCATAGTGTGGGGTATAATATGATCATTTGATACCTGTATATAATGTCCAATGACAAAATTAACATGAGTAGCATTCCCCTCTTCCTCAGCTGACTCTGCTGTGTGCCAAGAGACTAACACTTTTCTCTAGTTCCTATGAGATGTTGTTCATAGTTACCCTATGGTGCTCCACAAAATCAAACTCCCCCATCGGTTCAATACTCACCCTATATCCCCTTGCTTCTCTTCTGAGCCTTTAATGGCTTCTACTTATATGTGATCAGTTGTTTCAGCTTCCACAAAACAATATGAACATTCAGTATTTGTATCCATCGCCCAGTTATTTCACTTTACTTACCCTCTAATTCCATCCGTATTGCTAATCTTATGATCTCATTTTTATGTCTGAATAAACGACATGAGGTATATATCACATAATGACATAGTTCAAATAAATTCATTTTAATTTCAAAGACACAAAAGTAAGACATACCAAAGGAAGAAAGAAAATATATTATGCTAAAATAAATGCAAAGACATTGGAGAAAGTACATTAATTTTAGACAGACCAAACCTCAGAAAATGAAAATTATCAGAAGGGAAATGGAGGAATGAATTATAACAATTTCATCTATTTCCCAGCAGGACAGAATTCATAGCAGCATGTATGCAAAGCATGAAGCACCAGAAGAAAGTACTTACCATAATTTAAGTTATAGACAAATTATAAAAATTAAGCAAATTTTGCTGAAAATAACCACTTCTTCCTCATTCTCAGCCTCTTAGTTAACTAGAAAAAGACAAACACAATTGTGTGGCCTTTAAGTTGCATAAACCACTTAGTGAAATCAGTAAAAACTAGGAAATTGAAAGAGAGAGAGATATAAGACATGTGCTAAAAGTCATACTATTACAATTTATTTCTCTAAAATAGAAAATGTTAAATTTTAAAAATGATGTGTCCCTCAGGAATTGACATACCCATCAGGCTGAAAGTCTGTTAAGTCATAACAAAACTGAACCTATGAGTCCAAAAAGTCTAAAGGGACATGTATTACCCTAAATGCAAATGAAAATTCAGTCTACCTATCTGTGGTGGTTTGAAAAAAAAAATGGCCTCCAAAGGGAGTGGCACTATCGGGGGTGTGGCTTTGTTAAAGTAGTTGTGGTCTAGTTGGAGGAAATGTGTCACTGTGGAGGCAGACTTTGAAGACTCATATGCTCAAGTCATGCTCAGTGAGTCAGTCTACTTGCTGTTACCTGAATATCAACATGTAGTAGCTCCTTCTCCAGCACCATGTCTGCCTGCACATCATTGTGCTTTCCACCTATGATGATAATGGACTAAATCTCTGAAACTCTAGCCACCCCCTCCATTAAATGTTTTCCTTTATAAGAGTTGCCATGGTCACAGCAATAAATACTCTAACGAAGGCACTATCTATTTATCTAGCTATCTACCTATCTATCATCTATCTATCATCTATCTATTCATCTATCTACCTATAATCTATCATCTATCTATCTACCATCTAACAATCATCTCATGTGAGATTCAATGAAAGCAATATTTAAAGGAAATTCATAGCTTTAGGAATATATATTAGAAAAATAACAACTCCAAAGTCAACTAACCAAGGTTCCACACAGGAAGTCTAAAGATATGCTAGAGAATCACAGCCATGCCAGCTTCAAGCAAGTTGCCAAGACCATAAGCACCCACTTGGCATTCTCTAATCAATTCAGTTCTGGCTCCATCTACCTAAAGTCAATATGAGATTCCAGAGTTACTCAGTCTTATAAGATATCCAGCTTCATATTTACTGAACTCATAAATTCAGATATCCCATGGCTCCCTTCTCATATTTGATTAATCTGCTAAAGTGATTCTTGGAACTTAGGAATCACTTTATCTACATATATTGGTTTATTAAAAGACTATACCACAGAGCCAGGCGGTGGTGGCGCATGCCTTTAATCCCAGCACTCAGGAGGCAGAGTCAGGCGGATCTCGTGAGTTTGAGGCCAGTCTGGGCTACCAAGTGAGTTCCAGGAAAGGCACAAAGCTACACAGAGAAACCCTGTCTCGAAAAACCAAAAAAAAAAAAAAAAAAAAAAAAAAAAAAAAAAAAAAAAAGACTATACCACAGAAAACCTAACGGGAAGAAATACATATGGGGTAAAGTTCAGGAACAAGGAGCTTCCATTTTGCTTCTTGGTATAAAGTCTCCTCAGCCTTCCACCTGCTCATCGATCCAGAATCCATCAAATCATGTTGCCATTTTATAGTTTACTCTCCAGCTCCTTCCCAGAGTGGGGCTTAAGATTCCAGCACTTCAGCCATGTGAACTTTCTGGTGAAGGCCCTAGTAGTGATGCCAGTGAGGAACAAGGGAAACTACAAGCAGGGTGGATAGAAGATGTTTTTCAGAAACAAAGGCCAAGCCCTCCTACCATGGAGGACAGGAACTGTGAACACCCCATGCAGTGGCACTGCCTTCCCTTGTGTGTGTCGAGAATAAAAGTTTGTCTCTAACAGTTTCAAGAGAAATGGTATGCCATTTCAAATAGGGTGCTAAAAGCACACATGAAGGATAAATTTTAAATTTAAAAAATTAAATGCTGAAATTTGGGGCAGCAAAAGATTGTAAATGTCTAATTTTCACCAAATGGTTGCCATTAATTACCATTTACTCCAAAGGACACACAGGTATGCCACTAATGACATTAAACAGAACACACAGTTCAGCTAAAGAAGCAAGTGTCTTTGGCTTCAGTTACTAATTTTGTATCAAACAGATGTTAAAAGTGACAATTTAATACATGTACCTAAAGAAGCTGCATGTACTTATTGTAGCAGAAAGCAAGACAATTTCTTTCAAACAAATGCAAATGAGTCTTTTCTAAATGTCCTCTACCCATTTTCTACTCTTAAGTTTTCTTGCTATGATGTTGGTTTTAGTCACAGAAATGCATGAATAATTAAATGGTGTTTGTCTTATGTCAATCAAGACACGTTTCAAATAGTTGATTCATGGAAATTACTTTAACAATGGTTGTAGCTTATTCTTTTGACGATCAAATGAATAATATTAACCTTATTACAGATGTATAAATGTAACTATACATGAATAGCTAGCTATAGAAAAAACCACTGGAGTTATTTTAATGTTTACATGAAATACATGAAATGAAAATAAAACTGTCAGAAATCTATGAATATGAATGCAGTGATAATGGCACCTGTAATCTGACAACTGTTATGCACATCAGGGATCCACAGCAAAGAGCTATTTGGGGCTTCGATAAAACTCAGTCCCCACTGTTGACACAGCCTACTTGAATTGCTGTCATTTGTCTGCCCATCTATCTGCCCATCTGTCTGTCTGCCTATCCATCCATCCGTAACTGATCTTCCACCCCAGTTTGGCTCTGTATCCCTCCACAGTTCTAAAACGAGTTTCATTAATATCTAACCAGTGTGTCAACTACCTTCACACCTGCCTCAGCTCTCTGACTCAGGCCTTTTGAAGTCCTGGAACTCTGTTGTGGTCTCTTTAACCCTCTTTCTGCCATTCTGTCACACACACACATATTTAATTGCGGTATTAACATGTGATCTAAGCATTAATATTAGTAATTAAGATGACAATAGTAGACCCACGTGAGATTTGCAAGGGCCAAGTACCAAATCGCAAACAGTGAAACTGACTTGGCTTGTGAATTCACTGTTAGTCAAAGAACTCTGACATTTTTGGAAAGACATAAACTTCTATTTTTCTGACAGAACATTTGCAGAAAAGTAACAGTAAAATTTTTTTAAAAAAATCACCAAGAGGGAGACATAATGAACAGGTGCATGTTATGTGTGATTTCCTTTCCAGTAGCTCAGCTCTAGATCTAAGTTTAGTTTCTTTCTCATCGTGCCCAAAGAAGTCTCACTCTAAAGGTGGTCTGATCTCCTGGTCCACACTCAAAGGCAGCTTCTACTAGCTCTCTTTGTCTTCCACCAACCTGGAGAGCTAAGTTAATCAATACTGTAAAAGCACATTATCTGTTGCTAAAACACACAGTTGCCAACTACTATGCAAGCCTTTTGATAATAGGCTTCTTTTCTTTTTTCTTTCTGTGTAAACTTAGAAAAATTTCTTTTTTAAATTTTTTTATTATTATTTTATTTTATTTTACAATACAATTTAATTCTACTTATCAGCCACGGATTCCCTTGTTCTCCCCCCTCCTGCTCCCCTCTCCTTCCCCCCAGCTCACCCCCCCCCCATTCCCATCTCCCCCAGGGCAAAGACTCCCCCGAGGATTGAGATCAACCTGGTAGACTCAGTCCAGTCCCCTCCTCCCAGGCTGAGCCAAGCGTCCCTGCATAAGCCCCAGGTTTCAAACAGCCAGCTCATGCACTGAGCACAGGACCTGGTCCCACTGCCTGGATGCCTCCCAAACATATCAAGCCTATCAACTGAATAGACTTCTTTTTTAAAAGTGCTGTGCCACTAATAAAATTATTCTGTAGCAGTGGTTCTCAACCTGTGGATCTCAACCCCTTTGGGGGGCGAATGACCTTGTCACGGGAGTTGCCAAAGACCATTGGAAATATTAGATATTTACATTATGACTCGTGACACTAGCAAAATTACAGTTATGAAGTAACAACAAAATAATTTTACGATTGGGAGTCACCACAACATGAGAAGCATCTATTAAAGGGTCACAGCATTGGGAAGGTTAAGAACCACTGGTTTACACTGATTGGGAAGATCTGACTGACTGCAGTAAGTGGTCAGCAGAATTTAATCACTAGATCCTTGTCACAATTGGACCAGATGAACTTTTCCTTCAACACTTCCTAAGAGTTGAAACCCACTGAAGAACTTGGACTCTCGGTTTGCTGTGAGACATACTGTTAATGATGATGCACCATGCAGAGCTTCCTCTACTTTGTATTCTTGCTGAGGACATTTCAGATTTAACTAAGATTTGACCTTTTTCATGGAGAATCCCACGGAAATTTATCCAACTCTTATTTTAGGACCCCAGGGTCAAGATGCCCCAGCTAACTTAGCTTGGCTTCTGTTAAGCTACTTGCTTGTGCAAAACCCCCTCCTGCAGCTGCAGAGCAAGATACCAGGACTCAGTTTTTGCTTTTGAAAACCCCTTACTCTAAATACTCAACACTCTTTATAACCCTACTGTTTTGGCTATGCTCACTTTCTTGGTCTCTTTGTTCCTCATCCCCAATCTACCCCATGTGTGGTGGGGGGAGGGTATCTGTCTGTCTGTCTCTCTCTATCTCTATCTCTTTCTCTCTGTCTAAGTATCCATCTCTTTCTGTCTCTGTATGTGTGTCTGTCTCTGTCTCTGTCTCTATCTATCTATCTATCTATCTATCTATCTATCTATCTATCTATCTATCTCTATCTCTCTCTTTCCAAGTCTCCACTCTGCTTCTGTTTCGCTCATGGTCAGCTCCAGTCTGCTGTCCATGGTTAATCTACTTTCTCTCTCTGCTCTCATCTGCTCTTCCAGATGCCGCTGGTTATTCTCTCCCTTTATCTACAATAAAAATCTTCCCCCTAACCATACCACGGAGTGTTCATGTCATCAGTTTATAAAAAGACTTGCCAAGAATGTGCTCTGGAGAGATAAAATTGAAGTATGGTTTCATTCTTACAAGTTTAGGTATTTCACATTAAACTCTGCAAGTGATTCAAAACATTTTACTTTGTAAGGTGTTGTCACCCCAGAGATAGGAATATAGCTCCACAACACACCTCCAGCTGCCTGAGTTGTTATCAGAGGCCTCCACCCAGGCAAAACCAGGATCTGAGGCCTTCAGGAAGAAGTCCCTTTAGAGCAAGTCAAATATGAAGCAGTCATATTTATTAAAAATAAGAGATGTGCAACCAAAAAAAAAAAAAAAAAAGACAGGCAGTTGCACATGCCTTTAATCCCCCAGCACATAGGAGGCAGAGGCAGGCAGATCTCTGTGAGTTTGAGGCCAACCTGGTCTACAAAGAAAGTTCCAGGATAGGCTCCAAAGCTACACAGAGAAACCTGTCTCAAAAAATAAATAAATAATAAGAGAAATGCTTCAAGAGAAGGTAAAGCACACCAAAAAAGGACAAACGTTGGATTTTAACAGAAAATTGAATTAGACTCTGTCAAAAGGGTATCTATGACATTTCTTTTGCTCTCAAGTCATCTCCAAAGGTTGCTAAGAAACCAACCCCCCTCTTTCTAACATTGCCTGAAGAGTGTAATTTGCAACTGGGTTAAAAGTTAAAGAATTTTATCCAGTAAACAAAGACATAGGGTGGATTTATAAGAGATACTGATAAGCTTTAGGAAAAGGAGGAGAATGCTGGGAATATAAGGTTATGAAATAGAAGAAACTCAATGTAATAAAATTGATGTTGTAAAGGTGTTACCAATAAATTTGCTTAGGAGACATTAAGTCACACAAATGGAATTTAGTTTTAGTAGCACTGCCTTCAAAATGCAGTAACAGTAAGTAGTGTACTAACCAGGCCTGTTAGAGATAAGTGAAATTTAGGATGCTAGGATGCAAATGCTTATTCACCAGGGTTGATCAGCCATTAGGGTCTATGCACATAACAGAGGAGAAAGCATTGGCTAACAGCCAGCCATTAGACCCCATTCCCATACCAAAGGCTTACTGTAGCTGGAGTTTTCTCCAGTCCTGCTCAGATCCGAGTAAACATACAGAAGCTTATATTAATTAAAACTGTTTGGCCTAGGCTTCTCGCTAGCTAAATCTTACACTTAAATTAACCCATAATTATTATTATTTATGTTCAGCCATGTTGCTTGGTACCTTTTCCCAGTTCTGCGTTTATATCTTACTTCTCATGGTGGTGGTGGCTGGCAGCATCTCCTGACTCAGCCTTCTACTTCCCAGAATTCTCCTCTCTCCTTATCCCGCCTACACTATACTTTCTGCCTGGCTACAAGCCAATCCGCACTTTATTTATCAATTAATCAGAGCAACACATTCACAGTGTCCCCAGCAGCGTGCATCTAATGGACAGCTCAAGGCCAATAGCATGGTCACAGCCATCATTAAATTCTAGTCTGCTATAAAGTCTCCTGTCCTATTCTTCCCAGGTGGGCAAGATGACCCTGAGTAACAACTATTCATAAAAAAAAAATGACACTGGCATACTTAAAATAATTCAAGCAGTATATAATTTCTTTACAGTGTAAATCTCCCATCTGCCTAAGCAGCCAGACTTGGGGTCTCCTGCCTCTGTTTAAATTGTTCGAAGTGTAATCTGGGGCTATGACCTGAAAGAAATATAAGAATGACTGTACTTGTGCAATGTCCGAAGTGTATGTAAGCTAGGAATACCTTCTGTTCAAGGCTCACTCTTCCTTTAGCATTAGCCAAGAGCAAGATAAACACTATTAAAGAGCTTTCCCTTCACATCTAAGTATGCAGAGTGATTTCTCACTAAGAAGGAGTATTGTTTCTATTATAGCTACACATTATTTTCTCTAGGCAAACATAGCTAACTACCATCCTGGATGTCCTTGATCATGGAATCTTTGGGAATGTATTCTCTGGCTCTAAGTGAGAACAATGTATTTATTGTCTTTGACGAGATAGCTTTTGTAAAATGCATACTGCCTGGAGGAGGGGTATTGGGTCCTTACTAGTGAGTCTTCTGCCTTTTTCTATGGTAAAAAGAGACTGGATCTGAGGAACAGAGCCTCCTTTTTTCTCCCAAAGGCCTCATAATTCCCTGTCTTTCTATCCTGACTCAGTATCAAATGATTTAAGTACTTGTATAGGTAAGAGAGTTTTCAAGACAAGGTAATTTATTTAATTTATAAATGTGCTTTATTAGACTTGCAAGAATTGATCTGATATCTTTAATGATTTGATTGTTTTACAAACTTTTAAGATTAAGTTATTATTATTAGTGTATGCACTATGCACATAATATATGTATAATATATGTATGTGGGTGCAAATGCTACAGCCTATATGTGAAGACCAGAGGACAACTTTGGAACTGGCTCTCTCCCTCTACTTTTATATGTTGAACCATCTGGATAGCCCTAATTCCTAAGTCCTGCAAGTCTCTAAGTCTCAAAGCTGGAATCAGAATGAAACTTCTTTTCCATAGTTTTACAGGGAGCCCACCAGAGATTGCCACTCAGTTTATAGCAAATTGAAAGTCTTAATTCTGGTTGGCTTTTATTACACTCAGGTATTTGGACTAAGTGTAGCACAAAGTGTTCAGAGAACAGGTTTTCTGAAAGCAGAAACCATATCCTGGTGTCTTGCTCAGCAGCTGAGGGGAGGGGAGGGGAGTGGAGGGGGAGGATTCACTTAGGCAAGCTATTTAACAGAAGCTAAGGTAAGTGGTTAGCTACAGGCAGAGGTTTGCACAAGCACACAGTTTAACAGAAGCCAAGATAAGTTAACTAGGGCATCTTGACCTCAGATTCCTAGAATAGAGTTGGATAATTTTCCATGGGATTCTCCATCAAGGAGATCAAATTCTAGTTAAACCTGAAATGGCTTCAGCAAGAATTCAAGTTGGAGGAACATTTGTACCACCCTGCCCTGTCAAAATAGAACTAATTTGACCCTCTGAAATTGTATAAATTAATCAAAATTATACTCACATCAATTTCATGGTATAAAGACTCATCATAGAAAGTAGCTGTTTCCAGTTTTTATTCTCATACAATTTGTTCAGTTTTCAAAGTGTAAATACCACACATACTGTTGATACTAGAAGTTAGATTCCCTGGTAGACAGACAGATAGGGAGAGGGGCAATGGCTAGGTAATAAAAGTAGTGAATTTCCAAGATGGCGAACTTCTTCTTCACCCTCCTTACCTAAGGCAAAAGTTTGGCAGTTCAATACAAAGGCATTGCAGACATTTTTTCTCCCACCAATAGTCCTTCTGTTGATGGACTAGCTCCAAAAGTTCAAGGCCTGATCAGGACATGTGACACAACAGTTGTAGGCCAGTCAGTGGTTCTATCTTTCTTCAAACTGATGAACCCTAAATTAGGGAAGGAGACTGGATTTTTTGGCAGAGGATGTTTTCTCTGTGCGTCTGCTGCATGCATGTCTTTCCTCATTCTCATAAATGCCTTTCTTCAACTGTCGATCCTGTCTGCTGTTGTTTGCTCTGTTCAAGATTGCTCTTCTGTTTTCGAGATTTCTTCTCTGTTGCCTGTTGAGCTCAAGATTTTTTCCTGCCTTTTAATTCTTTAACTGGCAGAGAAAACTAACCCCATCAACACTCCCGGACTGCATCACAATTATTTATATTTTTATATCTATGTGTTATTATTTATAGTTTAATTAATATTAAGATAACTTAATTTCAAACTTTATCTTTGTCATAAGCAATGGTTTCATTGATATCTTGGATCTAATGTACTTTTTCTTTTTATAACATGATTTTAAAAATAAATGTATATTTAAAAATATATGTGATTGCTAGTTGGTAGGCTACAATGATATTACTAACCAGTGCATAACATTCTTCATTGACTTAAATAAAAAAGCAAAATTCTTCCTCAGTGAACAAAAATCACAATAACAGAGACTTCCAAATGCTTGTAAATTTATGATCATTATATTTTTTTTAACTCCAAGTGAGTATGGGACACAGAGGATGTAATTCTAAAAACCAGACCCTCACAATCAAACAATAAATGTAAAAATACCATGAAAATAATTATTTTATTCCAATAAGCTTATAAATTAGAACATGTAGACCCAACAGTTTAGAATAGTGACTAGCTTCAACATGTAACAGTCTTCACATAGATGAAAAATTACTTCTAGTAATTGGTAAATTATGAAGAAAGAATATATTTTGGAAAACTGAGTCATCTTAATTTTTTTTTATTTAATTCATGAGATTGTTATGGGTCTGGGGTCATTCATCGATTCACCAGTCTGACCACAAATAAATTTAACAACAACAAAAACAAGGCTTTATTTAGACTGGCACCAGGACCGCACCCAAGAGTTGGGAATCTTAAGATACAGTCTTGAGCCACGTTAGTTAGCAGTTTATAAAGGCAAAAACCACAAGGTATGTGCAAGCACACATCCTGCGAATGTGCAAGCAGGGGGCTCAACTTAGCAAACAGGTGTCTTTTTTATCTAGGGTTATCTCACACAAGCAAGCTTGTTTACAGAAGTGGAACACATGGTTAGCGTTGTGATTGATCTCTTGCATGAACAACAGTTTAAATTTTACAAGACGAGGCAATTCTAGAGCAAGTCCCGAGAATTCCAGGAAGCCATCTATCCTTGCACAAGCTGGCTGACAGCCCTGTTCTCACGGGTATAGGTTTTACAGACTAGAGATATTTGTTTGCTCTTTAGATCTTTCTTAAGCCCAGCAACTTATAGGAATTATGGCTGGGCCAGAGACCAGTTTTACCCAAGATAATTTTGGCACTTAAAATATTCAGCAGCCTACTCAAGATAAGTTATTTACCTATTATTGCTTTTGTTAATTGTTGAGAGACATTTAAATGCTACCTTTCTGTGATCTCTATTAGCTAAGATTCTTTTCTCTTTGCAGTTTACTCTGCATAAGATCCTATCGTGTTTGTATTAAGTTATTCTATATTTAAGAACTGAATATTGTGCCGACTAGACCAGATTTTAAAAACAAAATTAGTATATACAGATAGTGTATAATTACAATGGTTGATCTTCATTGTCAATTTGAGTTGACTTAGAAAAACCTAGGAGACATCCTGCTTTGTGTGCCTGTGAGGACATTTCTAGAGAAGTTCAACAGGAAAGAAAACTCCACCCTGAATGTGGACAGCACCACACCATATACTAGGGTCAAGACAGCAAAAACTGAGAAAGTGACTGACTAGTGTGGATAATAGCCTCAAGTCATGAAGAATTGAGTCAGGCTGTATTAGGCAATAGCCCCTAGCCATAAAGAATGTCTTAGCCCCAGTCTGATTGTTCTGCTCCACTTGCAGAAACAATATGCCCAGGTATCAAAAACTACCCACCTTGCTTCAAGTCAAACCACACACACACACACACACACACACAGAGAGAGAGAGAGAGAGAGAGAGAGAGAGAGAGAGAGAGAGAGAGAGAGGGAGAGGGAGAGCTGTAACTTCCTGATAGCTGTCTATGTGTATATACATGTCCCCCAGCCCTTCTAGGTATCCTCAACTGTGGTGGTATTGTGTTCTCCGAAATATTGTGCATGCTATAAACTTATCTGGGGTCAGAGACAACAGCCACAATATTAAACATAGAGGTTAGGCAGTGGTAGCACACACCTTTAATCCTAGCTTTCCAGAGGCAGAGATCTACCTAGATCTCTGTATGTTCAAGGATACAGCCAAGCATGGTGATACACGCCTTTAATCCCAGAAAGTGAACCTTTAATCCCGGGGAGTGATGGTAGAAAGTAGAAAGGTATATAAGGTGTAAAAACCAGAAACTAGAAGCTTTTAGCTGGTTAAGCTTCAGGCTTTCGAGCAACCGTTCAGCTGAGAGGCATCCAGTCTGAGGAAACAGGATCACCTGAGGAATTGGTGAGGTGAGGTAGCTGTGGCTTGTTCTGCTTCTCTGATCTTCCAGCGTTCATCCCAATAACTGGCCTCGGGTTTGATTTTATTAATAAGACCTTCTAAGATTCCTGCTACACTCAACCTTCACCCCCACCCCATAAATGTTAGGCCAATCCTGTTCCCATAGAGCAGTCTTCGACTCAAGTCTGTCTGCTTCTCTGTCTCATTTTTCTTAAAACTAGAGGCTAACATGAATCTTCCTTCACTTCCTGACTGTGGATACAACGAGATCCGTCACTTCATGTTTCTGACAAGGTGAATTCTATCACTTTTAATCATAAACCAAAATATACTTTCTTTCCTCAAGTTGCTTCTCTCAGATATTTTGTCACAAGCATGAAAAACAGAAAAAAAGAAGAAAAGACTGACAGAATATTGATTCTAAGGAGGAAATAAGATGATGTGATGAGATGAACTATGTGTGTGCAGGTCTTTAGAACTGACTTGTAAGTAGATTGTGGAAGAGCTTGAAGCTTTGGGCTGGGGAAGCCTTAGAGTGCTGAATACAGACCTTGACAAACCACTGGGGTGGGGTTCGGGCAGAATGCTGAGAGCGATGTGAACAGTTCTTGGAACTAGTCTAGAAGTCATTTCTGGTAGAAGTCATTTCTGGTATACGTCCTGGAAAGGTGAGTGAGGAAGATATAAAGGAAATGGATTGAACTATCTGGAAGGCCAAACTCAAGGTAGCAAATCATGCAGGCTCAGCAACCTCCCTTCTTCCCTCACCTCACACCCTTCCAGCTCTGATCCTTCTTGACTGGACTTTCAGGTCAATGTTTGTTTTTCTTTTTTGTTGTTGTTTTTTTCCTGTTAGAATATATGAGAGAGAATAAGAGATTCTTGCTGTGCCTAGATTACTTTCACTAAATGTATTGGAATCCTGTTCATCTATTTTGGGTACATGCCAGAATTTTATTCTTTTTTATGTTTGGATAAACAGCATTTGAAGTGCTTGAGGTTTTCCTTCTGACCTAACACCAGTGTCTCAGGCAATATTCTATTGCTGTGAAGGGACACCATGACCAAGGCAATATTATAAAAGAGAGCATTTAATGGGGGGTTGGCTTACAGTTTCAGAGGCTGAGTCCATTATCATCATGGAGAAGGGCAGGGCAGCATGCAGGCAGGTATGGTGCTGGAGAGCTACATCCTGATCCACAAGCAGAGAGTACTTTCACATGATGCCTGCTGTGGGGCTTGGCAATTTTTCTTTGAAGTCTTTTGTTTTAAGTAATGTTGTTTACATTTAACTTCATATACATTTTAAGTAATACTCTGAAGCAAAGAATGCTCTTTTCTCTAGGGAATGCCATAGTGATATGAATGGTTGAATGAAAAATAAATCAGCAGTAAATCTATCCTGCTACTTTCTTCTACATCTCTTGATGCCCCATTTTCATCATTAATATAGCTTAGATCGCCGTCTCCTGTAGTGTGAACCATTTAGCTGTAATTTATGCTATCATCTCAGTGTGGTGAATTAGCAAGAACTGTCCCATAGCACAGCAAATCCAATTCAGTAACCAAGTAACCAGACTGCTCAATGTAGATACTTGCAGGTATGGACATATTTTTTTTATGCACAAGACTACATATTCGTTTTAAATAATACTGCCTAAAAGACTTCATTTTCTTCTTCTATTGCTTTTTAATGACAAACTTAATGGCTTAAAAGAACGCACACTTATTATCTTAGCTTTAATTCTCAGTTTGGCACAGCTAGAGTCAGTCTCACAAAGCTAAGGTCAATGTGACGGATGAGAAACATCCTCCTGTATTGCTCTAGCATGTAGCTGGCTGGCACAGTCCAATTCTTTAAGGTCGGAAGCCTTCATTTATTTCTCTGATGCTTGCTGTCCCTGAGTGCTCTCTGCTGAAGGAGGCTGCATCCTATCCTCACCGTTTGAAACTCTCATAGCATGGCAGGTTGCTTTATAATTAATGGACAGCCTCCAAATTTCTCCCCATTTGACACACATGTGGGTACTTCCTTCTGGGCATAATTTCTATGGTTACTAAAGGGAACAGAATCATGTAGACTATGAGCACATTTTAAAAATAATAAAGTATTTTTGTCGTCTCACTTCCATTGCTTGACATAATATGGGTATCCCATTAAGTATTTCTATGTGCCAGTGGTCAGTCCCTTTGCTTGCTTTATATTGCTAGGTATTGTGCTGTTATGTGGCCATACTATAATTTTTGCCCATTTTCCTGTCCACAAACATGATCTATGGATTGCTTTTCATTTTGCTGAGGTAAATACTATGGATTAGAATTGCTGCCTTGACTGGACTTGGATACAGCCCACTAAAGCCTACTTACAGGGAACATTCTAAAAAGGATTGCTATTACTAGGGATGAGGGCACGCTGGTTTCGTTTTCTCTCCTTTTCTAGTTCTACATTTTTATTCCATTTAAATTTCTACCATAACTATAATAACCCTAATTAATATGTGGGCACTGTAGTATTTCTACATACATTAACTGAATATCAAAGTATCAAAAGACTTTCCCATTCCAGCCCTAGGAGCTATATAGTCTGGCAACACAAGAATGCTCAGCCACAATCTCCTCAGCTGACTGTGAGAGGCATGGAGTCACACAGCTTCCTGCTATGCCATCAGGGCACTGAGAGCCACAAACAATCCCTATAGAGTTAGACCCTGACTTCATGGTACAAATGATCCCCAAAATGGAACAGAGAGTGCTTGAGGAGGAAGTGAGGCCTTAAACCTGGATGAGGCACCCAAAGAGCCAACAGAAAGCTACGGGTTCAAGGAGATGTTCTTCAGGAAGATGCCACATGTTCTAATTGAGGTGGGTATGCTGTAAGTTACTCTGCCATTCCAAGAATCTGGTTGTCTTCTCCCCATCAAATGGTACATCTCAAAATGCTCCCGAGTAACCATGAGCCCAAGTGTGTTAGTGGTTATTGTTTTTGCATTTTGTGATTATGTGTATCTCTGTTGTGACACCTGTTAGTTTTGCCCTGCCTTCCATCTAGACCCAACTATATGCCAGATATGGTGTTTGTGAGATCCAGTGTGTGTGTGTGTGTGTGTGTGTGTGTGTGTGTGTGTGTGTGTGTGTGTGTGTATGTGTGTGTGTGTGTGTGTGTGTGTGTGTGTGTGTGTGTGTGTGTGTGTGTGTGATTAAAGGTTAAAAAGAAAGAAAGCATAACAAGAGCCCAAACCAAACAAACAAATCCTTAAAGATGATTAATTAGTGTCTTAATTATCAGGAAACCAACTCAGTGGCTTTTAGCTGCACATTTTTCTTTTAAAATAAAGTAAGATTTCTCAAACTGTACAGCAGACTATGCAACTAATGAGGATCCTGTTGATCTTTTTTAATGCTTCATGGTTAATAAGCTAAAAAATTTCAGCATCCAAAATGTATTTGAAGAAAATGGTGGGCATTTTATTTCTGACCTGGGTCAATATACACAAACGCAGCCTCTTCTCTGAAGGAATGTTTAGAGTGACTGATTAAAGTACTTCAACAAGAAAAGCATGCTACTACATTCCTGGAAAAAATTGGAACACTGAAAATGTCCAGGAAAAGACCATTTGTCATCTGGAATATTTTAAAATTAAATCTTTTTTCAAAATATCTTAAATTTTGTACCCCGAACTTATGAATTTTGAACACGGGTAATGAATATTACCATTAAAAAAGATGTGTTGCTCCTTCAATTTGTATCGGAAGCTGACTTCACAAGGACATCTGAATTTAGATGCACAGAGCAGTATCTATAAATACTTTGGGCCCATGAGTCATATTGCAGGGGCAGAAAATTGTCCCATTTACACTCCTCCCTTAATCATTGCTGTAAAGAACTACCTGTCTAGATTGGACCAGCATGAATGACAGAAACTCCCTGTTTCAACTTTCCAAATTTGTCAAGTGTAAGTCTTCTTCTTTCTTCATTAATATTAATGAAAATATGAATAAATAACATACTCAACATAGAGAAAGGAGGCCCTGAAAAAGCTCTGGAATGTCACTGTCCCCTCTAAAAGAAGTGCAGACCAGAGGGGGGAAAGGAAAAGGAAACATGTTCTAATAATGTCCGATATATACTGAAGACTGAAGAGGACAAATCTCTGACAGGTCAGAGCCCAGTACAGCGCAGGGAAGAGGGAGCACTGTAAAGTTCAAAGGGAGCACCATGGAAAACAAAAGCTTAGTTTTAGTGATATTACCACAGGACGAGGGCAAACAGCAGACACAGACAAGCCCAGCTCAGTGGAGACCACAGCTTGCATAGGTTGCTTTGTAACCAACCTCTGAGAATAAATAAGGACAAAAAGTAAATCAAAGGCAAAATGTAGTCATTGTTTATTTGGCTGTTTTTTGTTGTTGTTGTTGTCGTTGTTTTGTTGTTGTTGGGACAGAGTCTCTACTATATAGCCCAGGCTGGCCCATGACTCAATCCCTCTGCCCTAGCCTCCTGAGTTCTGGGGTTAAATTATTGTAGGTTAACCATAATAGTAAAAGAATTTATTTGCAATGCAAGCTATAGAAGGAGAGAAATATAGAGGATGCATAAAGATTAAATAGTAAGTTTATGGATATAATAATTGACAAAATGATTATGTTTGGCTTGAATATATTTTGGAAACTAGAAATCAAACTTAAGAACAAAAACATGTCCACTGTCTTCCTTAAGCCTCAGGAACTTTGGAAGTAAAAGTAACAGATATAAGAGAAACATGTATTTCAGCTAAGTGTGCTCAGGTCATAGATGGTCCAGAGCTACCTTGTCACAGCAGACTCACAAGATGCAGGGAACAACTAGAAACTCAACACTGCTATTCGTGAGTTCTTCAGATTTTCTCAGTGCTGAACAGTGGATGGTAGAGTGGACAGAGTATTGTAGGTGAGGAGAAGGGGAAGCAATAACTGAACCAGAGAAAGGATAGAACTGCCAATATGAGGGAGGCAGTCGAAACCAGAAGACACTCATTAAAAAAAGCAATAGCCAGCAAGGCATAGTGGGGCTCCTGCAGAGCATCTCTGCCCTTGACTGTGATCAGAGTTGGATCTCTCATTCCGAGGACAGCAGTGAGAAAAGGCATCTTTCCAAAGGGATGTGCTCCTGCATTCCCCTTCAAGGCCTGTGCATCTGCATCCGGTAAGAAGATGAAGACTGGATCCTAAAGGGCGTGGGGTATACCAAAGGGAAGGGAGGGGCAGCTCTCTTGGGGAACTCTCTGGAAAGCCAGAATTGCTCTGATAGTTCACTAGTTTTTACTAAGGTCTCATCCAGCGAGGAAAGACAGGTAGGATTCAAAGGCAAAGGGACAAACCATCAACCAACCGAAGCTGTTTGCTGTGAGCCTCAATCTTACTCTCTAACAGCAGTGAGAGAGCTCCAGGGCACATGTCATTGTGGCTCAGCGCCACCTCCTCATGACTGGAAAAGCTGCTTTCTTCCATTTCCAACATAAAGCCACTGAGCAAGCATACTCATGTGCTAAGATATAAAAGATGCTGTCCTCATTATCTCTGATTGGATAACCAGTTGTCCCCAAACTTAGAACACTGAAGAATCATCTCCTCACACATGTTATTGGCCTTTGCTGGTACTAGGACTGACCAAATTGTTACTTGCAGCTTAAGTTCACTTTTGAGAGGATAGCCAGAATGCTTCCAAGGCTTCGTGCTCTCTCAAGTTCTCCTGGGATGAGCCTCCTTGAAGCTTGCTCACTTAGCTATTGACAGGACTCACTGTCTTACAGGCTGCTGGGCTGAGGACTTGAATTCCTTGCCAACTGAGGATCTCTCAGTTTCTTGTCACATGGGCCTTGTTACGGAGCTTCACTATGTCCCTGCCAGATTCATGTTTGTTCCCTAGACCCACCTCAAAATGTAACTGCATTGTAAATGGTGCCCTTAAAGAAGTAAACAGATTTAAATAAGTTTGTTAGGTGGGCTCTTTCCCATCTAAACTATCCCTTTAAGAAGCGGGAACTTGGATGTGGAGCCACGGATATGCATCCACAGAGGGACAACCTTGTCATAAGGAAGTAAGAGTGGCCTGTCTGCAATCCAAGAAGACTGTTTTCAGGTCAGGACAACCCTGACGTACCTTACTATAGTATGAAATACAATACAACCTTGATGTTTAAATGGCACAGACTGCAGGGTTTTGTTATAGTGGCTCTAGCAAATAAATACGATTTCCCTCAGCATAAGAGAACAAGAAAGGACATCTGACATGAAAGCCACACCCTTCTGGTACCCTCACCTCAGAAGCAACTCTAGGCTGCTCCTGTTACAGCTTATTCCTGTTGCAGCTTGTTCTTTTGGAAATAATGAAAAAACTCAAAGGAGATGAGAGGCAGATGTGAAACCTTGAGGTAGGGGCAACAGGGGAATTCTGAGAAGCTGCTTTGCTGAGATACCAGTAGAACAGCTGTAAAGAAACAGACTGCTACATGACGCAGGAGGCCAACAAACTGAGCAAACAGCCTCTATAGGTATCAGAGTGGAGCTTCAATTGGAAGAGAAAATTGAAACCCAGGGTATCCGAAACAAGGTTTGTCACTTGAGATGGAATGTGAAACGGTATGCAGGTCCCTTGTCATCATCATACTGGCCATTAGGACTAAAGCCATTTATTATTATTATTATTATCATCATCATCATCATCATTATTTTGATATCACCACTTTATTATTCATTATATATAAATATTATAATATTTAATATGCTAATATACAAATATATATTATTATTATTCGATCTTACTACTTATATCTACTGTCTTTTCTCACATGCAAGGATAAGGGTAGAAACAGTTTTTACTGGGTGAATGTTATCAGTTGCCCTTGAACTTCTACTTGAGTTCAGTTTCACTTTTCTTCTTGGCTTCGTTTACACCTCTTCGTGAGTAAAGTCTGCAGTCATGTGACAGTACCAACTACTAAATACTACCACCCTAAATATATGTTCAAATTAATGGTTACATAGCGGACATTTCTAAAGCAGAGCATTCCTTTTTAAACAAACACAGCCCAAACCAGCTGGAACATTATTTTAGGTTCATCGTCCTGCCTCTGGACCATTATTAATTGTTCAAGACTTTTTCTTTCTTCAAAGATTCACTTGGGGACAAAAAAAGAAAGAAAGAAGAAAAAAAGAAAGGTAAATTTTCTCATAATCAACCAAGTTAAATACATACTATAGAGACGGAGGAAACAGTGCTGAATCTCAGTCAGTCTTTAAGTTTAGAGTATTTTAAAATGTAAAAAGATCACCTAGGGCATACTTAGTATGCTGATAAATAGATAGATAGATAGATAGATAGATAGATAGATAGATAGATAGATAGATAGATAGATAGATAGATGATAGATAGATATAGATGACAGATATAGATAGATAGATAGATAGATAGATAGATAGATAGATAGATAGAAATCATACCTAGATAACAAGGAGGAAGAGGATAAATTTGGAGAAAAATGGCAATTGTAAGTTTTATCCAGGTACCATTATTTTTTTAATGAATAAAACAATATGTAAGTTGAAGTTCTGAACTATTTGTTTATATAAAAATATATTCAAGAAATTATTTATACTGGAAATCTGGCACATGAGGAACTGCAATTTCTGGAGCTTCAAATTGGTATTAGGAGATTGGGAAGTTTACAATTAGCCATAATGGGCACTGAAGATTGCTGACATACCCTAGTCTACTTCAGACTCATCTCAAGTGTGTCCTATCCATCCAGTGTCAGAATTATTGAGAATGTTGAGACAGCCTGACTCACTAGGCTAGCTAGTTTGATCCAAACTCAGCCCTTCATTAACACATACAGCACATTTTTGAGATGTAATTCTTTAACCTTAAATCAGGGAATAACAAGGATGTTATAGGATATTATGGTTAATGGAAAGCTATTTAAATGAGAATGGCCTCCATAGGCTCACATATTTGAATGTTTATGGACTCTTTAAGAAGGATTAGGAGTTATGGCTTTATTAGAGGACGTGTATATTGGGGGTGGGCTTTAACGATTTAAAAGCTGACTCCAGGTCCCCCCGCCCCCTTTCTCTCAGTTTCTGGGTCAGATGCAAACTCTTAGCTACTGGCCCAGCATTATTCCTTTATTCCATGTACCCCTCCATGATGGTCATAGACTCATCCTCTGAACTGTAAGCAAGCCCCTGACTAAATTTGTTTTATAAGTTGCCTTAGTAACAGTATCTTTTCACAATAATAGAAGAGTAACTAAGACAGAAGTTGCTGTGACAGACCTGACCACACCGTTCTTTGGAGATATATGGAAGACTCTAGAACTTTGGATTTGGATAGTGCTTGGGGGAATGCCTTCAGGGGGATTTAATGGGCCATTCTAGTAGGAGCTTGGAAGACAGTAGAGCTGAGAGCTATACAGATTATGGGGGCTGAACTCAGGAGATTCCAGAAGGGAACAGTATCACCAACTTCTCTAGAGATCACAAAATATCAGTCTTGTGATATTTGGCAAAGAATGTACCTTGTTTTTTATACTTGGCCTAATAATTTGCCTGAGACTAAGTTGAAGAGTTTGGACTAATCTCACTGGCAAAGTATACTTTAAGACAGTCTAGTGTTGACTGTGTCATATGGTTATCAGTGATAACTCTTCTGCAGATCTACAATGAAAAAGAGGAAGCTGGGCAAAAACAAATGCAAGATGTACAGTTTGAGAGGAAAAAATAACACCAGGAAATGTAAAAGTGAAGCCTAGAATGTGTTATTGACCCTGAAATGTTGAAGATGCCAGAGCCAGCTGTGGGATATCTGCTGGGGAGAGATGGATACAAGGGGTGGGCCACCGCAAGAGAGAGAAGTGTGTCCAACACAACAAAGCTGGAAAGAGTGCAAGACCTGAAGAATCATCTAAGACTTTTGGCATCATGTATAGAGCTATAGGATTTTGCAGTTTGCCCTGCTGGGTTGTGATCTTGCTTTGGTCCAGTATTTCTTCACTATTCCCCCTTTTCTTCCTTTTGGAATGGCAATGTATAATGTGTGCCATTGTATCTTAGAAGCATATACTCTGCTTTTTTTATTTTACAGGGGGTTACAGTCAAGAGATTGCCTTGAGTCTTAGAAGAAACTTGTACTTTTGACTTTTAATCTGTTGAGACTGTGAAAGACCATAAGGAATTTTGAAGTTGGAATAAGTGTGTTTATATTATAATATGGCTACAAGCTTATGGTGGCCAGGGAATGGAATGTGGTGGTTGGAATGAGAATGACCCCCTTGGGCTCATGTATTTGAGTACTTGGTCTCTAGTTGATGGAAGTATTTTAGGGAGTATTAGGGGGTGTGGCTTGTTTGAAGAGGCATGTTACTGGAGATTGACTTTGAGGTTTCAAAAGCCCTCATCAGGCCCAATATCTCTCTGCTTATTGGTCAGATATAAATTCTTAGCTACTGCTCTAACACTGTGCTCTAACATGCTTCCTGCCATGGTAGTCATGGACTTAACTGAACCTCTGAACCATAATTAAATTCTTGGTCATGGTGTTTCTTCATAGCAGTAGGAAAGTAACTAAGACAGAAGGGGACTTTTGATCTAGACTGACAGATCATAAGTGCTTCAGCCAGGACTATTATTAAGTCATTTGACTTTTATGAACTCTTCAAACTGTCAACTTGTCAAGTGCATCTTTTCCTTCACATTACAATTGAAATAGTCCTGCAGTAGGTGTTTTGACCATATGTCCTGTAAAATCCATCTTCACTTCTCAGCTCTCTCTAATCCTGCCTGTTTTATCATGTGTGTGTGTGTGTGCGTGTGCGTGTGCGTGTGCGTGTGCGTGTGCGTATGCGTGTGTGTGTGTGTGTGTGTGTGTGTGTGTGTGTGTGTGTGTGTATTCTGTGGCTCTCCAAGTGATCTGAGCTCCCTGACCATGTTGACAATGATATTTTCTTTGAGTTCCACATGGTGGGTGCTCAACCATGTTTATGAAATTAATGAGTATCACATGCTGAGATGACATTTTCTTACAAAGCATATGTTAAGGTTGATTGAGTTATATTAGCTAGCAGCTTTGAATGAAGGATTAAGAAAAACATCCTATTTAAAAAAATCTTGAAACAGTATGTTCTATATAAAATGTTAGTCATTTACTGATATTTTGATCTGATTGGACATTTTGATGAGGGAGTTTTTTTTTGCAGACTTCATGTTGATGCTTCTCTGTTCACAGGGGCTCATTGGGATCTGTCATACAGTCATTTGGCATTTCAAATTATTTATTAGAGTTGTGTTTATTGGATCTAGATAAAAATAGCACATGGATATTTAAGAGTAGTTAAGAATATTTGCCATTCATAAAAAGCTCTTGAACACTGGTACCCAGAGAACTTGCTTAGCAAGCATTGTAGCCTTTTCAGGTAATCACATAATCACTATGGTTACAGTGATTGACAGCCATCCTGATTCACAGGGCAACCACACTACCCATTCAACCACAGAGGCAATTGAACACATCCTTGCTATCCACAGTCACATCATTCATCTGAAGGGCAATATGTCAAAGTGTCTACTTCTAATCCAACCTTTGGTGACACACCTTCTAATTAGTGTTACATTTCTATATCATTACTAGATCTTCAGTGCTAGCTGTAGAAACCCTAAATATGGAGCATTTTCCAAGTCAGCAATATTTTGCAATATAAACAAGATTCTTTTTTGAATACAGATTTTAGCTTTAAAATGTAATGCAATTCAATCAGCTTAATGTGTTTTCATGTAGAATAGTAAGTATCAGTATATACAACACTATAAATACTCATCTTTCACTTCTAAGTATATCTATGATTATATTTAATGGCTTACACTGCCTAAATCAGAGATTATATATCACATATATATATATATATATATATATATATATATATATACACATATATATAAAACTAGACATCGAGGAAGCTTGTATATATGAATTAAACTGAGTATAGTGACTAAGAAATTTTTTGATCAAAACAAAATTGACTTTAATATATTTTTTCATATTTTTTTAAATTTTATAATTTAATTTAATTTTACATATCAGCCACAGATTCCCCTGTCCTCCCTCCACCCATCCCCCCCCTCCCCCAACCCACCCCCCATTCCCATCTCCTCCAGGGCAAGGATTCCCCTAAGAAATTTTTAATTAACTTTTTAACCTTATAGCCAATCATAACCACCAACAGTTCTTTCAGTAGCTGATAAGAGAAAAGTAGACTGAACTTCAAAAGGAATCTAAATTTTTAAAGCTCAAGCCCCATATTTTGATTCAACCTTTATTTTTATAGCTATGAGTTTCTTATCAAAACATTGTAATAGAAAGTACAAATTGTGTGTGTGTGTGTGTGTGTGTGTGTGTGTGTGTGTGTTGTTATCTTTTCATGATTATTTTTCATCAGGAGTCTTCCACTTTCATATCTTGTCCTTATAATCAAAGAGGTAATTTTTTTTTATATTATTCTTACTTAAAGAGTCAGGTAACCCTATAGACATGGAAAGCATAGAGCCTGAGACAGGGAGTGGAGAGTTCTTCACTTTCAAATACATTTAAACTTTAATGTGTGGAGGCCGGGTATTGAGACAGGATCTCTCTACATAGCCATGGCTGGCCTGGAACTCATTATGTAGATCTGGCTGGCCTGGAACTCACAGAGATCTGCCTGCCTCTGCCTCTCGAGTGCTGGGATTAAAGGCATGTAGCACCATGCCTACTGACACTTAAACTTTTTACCAGTACAAACCACTTGCTGGTGCTTTATAGGTAACTGTATTTATGAATACTAATGTCTTATAATAAAACCCAGGACATCTGGGAAATATTTTTAAATACATTTCAAAGATTGGATGATATGGAAGTCCAAATTCACTATTTAATGTCTTCCTTCTCATAAACATGGTACTTGACTTGCAGAAGAGTGCTACCCTCCAGAAACTTTGCACAGGGCATGGCACTGTCAGCATCACTGTCAGGAACACCAAAAGCAGGCAGGAATTTGGGATATCTACACCAGTGAGGAATAGGAAGCACACACAAGGATGTGAATGCAGGGCCAGCCATGATTCTGGCTCAAGTTTCAGTTCCTGTTCCAAACTGAGGCCATCTTCTTCCATGATGCCAGGATGATTTGTCCACACAGAACTGGCTTCTTTGGTTTCAATGTCTACCAGTCTGATGCTAGATCTATATCACTACATGTCTCTTGCCTTTCTACTTTGGTTCTTCCATTAGGAGTCATAAAGCTTTTTGATAGTTTTGCAAGAAGTCAAGGGAAGCCCTTTGTACTATCTAAATTCCAGAAGCTGATTATTCTTTGGCTATCCAAGCCCTGTAAGCATTGAGCCTCTGAGTACTTTTGACACAGCTAATGGCCAGCACATGTGCAATCAGGCTTGGTATGTCAGTTTATTTGGTCAATATCTGGCATGAGAAACTGTAGTGATAAGTTCACAAATGAGCCACCATCCAGCCAGAGCTGAACCTGCAACAACCCCAGCAAAGTCCATCCCCAATATGGGCATATCTATGAGCCTTTTCTCTATGTGTTTCTGTCACTGAGCTTGTCTGATTTTGTTTGCACCATCATACTGAGCAGTATCTTCCTAGATAAATTCCTTCTTATCTTGCCCGGACTTCCCTTCTGGACCAGAGGTGAGTGTCCTGGCTCAGCCTGGACCCCATCCCTGGGCACCAGCCACTCTGGGAAAGACCTGCCCAACTTGGCCCCAGGTTCTGGCCACCGGGCAGGTTCCCCTTCTCCAAGACCCCCGGCAGACCCTGCAATCTCCATGGCCTGTCCCCATGCCCATCTGCCCGAGACCCCAGCCACTTCCTGAGACTTAGAGACTGGCCCCCAGTTCCCATCCTGCCCCGACTTCCCTTTTGGACCATAGAGAGAACTCCCATCCTGTCCCGGACTTCGCTTCTGGACCAGAGAGAGCTCCCATCCTGCCCCGGACTTCCCTTCTGGACAAGAGCGCCCATCCTGCCCCGGACTTGCTGTCTGGACAAGAGCTCCCATCCTGCCCCAGACTTCCTGTCTAGACAAGAGCTAGCTCCCATCCTGCCCCAGAGTTCCTATTTGGACAAGAGAGCTCCCATCTGGACAAGAGAGAGAGACTTCCCGAATCTGTCAGCTCTGTCTGAACCAAGTGCGCTGATAAGACAAAGAACAAACCACAACGAGATGGGCAGATGTCAAGGCAGAAGTACATACAACAAAATGAAGAGCAATACAGCATCACCAGAACCTAGCCCGCCTCCAACATCTAGACCTGAACATCAAAAATTAGAAGAAGCAGAAGAAAACAGCTTTATGAATAACATCATGAAGAAGATAGAGGCTTGTGTAGAGGAAAAGACAAACAAAAAATGGGAAGAACGCTATAAACAACTAGAGGAAAGGGCAAACAAATTAGAAGAAAACAATAATGTCCTGGAAGAAAACAATAAAGTAATGAAAGAAAATCATGAAAAAGCAATGAAACAAATGAAGGAAACAGTCCAAGACCTGAAAAGGGAAATTGAAAAAATGGAGAAGACGCAAACAGAGGGAATGCTGGAAATAGAAAATCTGAGTAAACGATCAGGAACTTCAGATGCAAGTATAACCAACAGAATGCAAGAGATGGAAGAGAGGATCTCTGGCATTGACGATATAGTAGAAGAAATAGATTCATCAGTCAAAGAAAACACTAAAGCCAACAAAGTCATGAACCAAAATGTCCAAGAAATTTGGGACACCATAAAAAGACCAAACCTACGAATAATAGAGATAGAAGAAGGAGAAGAATATCAACTCAAAGGCACAGAAAATATATTCAACAAGATCATACAAGAAAACTTTGCCAACTTAAAGAAGGAAATGCCTGTGAAGATACAAGAAGCCTATAGAACACCAAACAGACTAGACCCCCCCCAAAAAAAGTCCCCTCACCACATAATAATTAAACAACTAAATGTACAGAATAAAGAAAGAATATTAAGAGCAGCAAAGGAAAAAGACCAAGTGACCTATAAAGGCAAACCCATCAGAATAACACCCAATTTCTCAATGGAGACTTTGAAAGCCAGAAGGATCTGGACAGATGTAATGCAGACACTAAGAGACCATAGATGTCAGCCTAGACTAATATACCCAGCAAAACTTTCAATCATCATAGACGGAAAGAACAAGACATTCCAAGACTAAGCCAGATTTAAACAATACTTACCCACAAACCCAGCCCTACAAAAAGCACTAGAAGGAAAATTCCAACCTAAGTAAGTCAGATACACCCTCAAAAACACAGGCAATAGAAAAAGCCACAGCAGTAAACCCCAAAGAAGAGAAGTACACACACACTACCACCAAAAATAACAGGGATGAACAATCACTGGTCATTAATATCCCTTAATATCAATGGACTTAATTCACCTATAAAAAGACACAGGCTTACAGAATGGATACAAAAGCAGGACCCATCTTTCTGCTGCATACAAGAAACACACCTCAAATACAAAGATAGACACTACTACGTAAGAATAAAAGGCTGGGAAAAGACTTTCCAATCAAACGGCCTTAAGAAACAAGCAGGTATAGCCATTCAGATATCCAGCAAAATAGACTTCAAAATAAAATCAATCAAAAGAGATCAAGAAGGGCATTACATACTCATCACAGCAAAGGTCCACCAAGATGAAGTTTCAATTCTGAACATTTATGCCCCAAACACAAGGGTACCCACGTATGTAAAAGAAACATTACTAAAGCTTAAACCACATATAAAACCCCACATATTAATAGTGGGAGACTTCAATACCCCACTTTCATCACTAGACAGATCTCCCAAATCTAAACTTTAACAGAGAAATAAAGGACTTAACTGATGTTATGACCCAAATGGATTTAATCGATATCTACAGAACATTCCATCCTAACAAAAAAGAATATACCTTCTTCTCAGCACCCCATAGAACCAAGTTCATGTTCTGTAATAACCAAGGTCATTCACTAATGCCCTGCTGTTCAATATTGTACTTGATGTTCTCAGAAGTGCAATAAGCTGAAAGGAAAAAAAGAAGAGAAAGAACTGATTAGGAACATTAGAAAGAAGGGTATATATTATAGATCAGAATTGTTAAGTAAGTAGAAAAGTCATGGGAAGGAATATATAAAACTTAGTTGTACTTTTACACACAAGAAAAATTAACTGTGAAAGGAAAACAAAATTTTATAATTTTATAAATAAGTTTATACTTTGTAGCATAAAATTTGAAGAGTATTTGAAAAAAGATACTATAGTGAAAAATAAATGTAACACATGTCTAAAACATTTACATTTAAAGCTATAAAATATAGAGCAGAAAACATTGGCGAGCAAGAGGGTGAAGATTAAATCTAGAGTTTCATGAATGCTAGGGATGGTGTACACTCGGTCACTGAGACCCTTCTCCAGCAGAAGGAAATAATTTTTAAAATACCAAATAATGGCCAATGAGATGACTTCGAACAATGTAATATTCTAATAATATCTCTTACATTTTAAGAGGCTCACAGCCAAAGTTAATAATAAGCCTTGAGGTCACTTAGACTTTATACTGCTAGCCTACTGTCTACTAAGTCTGTTTTTTTTTCTTTAACATACCATTAACAGAACAACGTAACAATCAACTTTACTTACCTAGATTCTCATGAAATCAATTTTTACAACCTAAGCTAATGTATCGCTATAATCTTAAATTATGGACTCATCCATGCCTCTGACCCAAAGTACTGCATATATATATTATATATATACTATATATATAATAATATATATATATATAATTTGCTGAAGACAGAAACACAGAAATTGAAAGCAATTTTCTAAAATCTACTATAAAGGTTTTGACAGCAATTGTTTATAATGATGTTTGTTGTCTGAGTCAGTTGGGATCAATTGGCCCCAGTGACTAAATCCCTTGTAAAAGTTAAATTTTCTGTACAGTATCCCATTCTTTCCCCTATGTGATTTTTATGCCATTCAATAAACACAGAGCAAAGCCCTTTGACAATATACTCCCTGAAATGCTAGAGCTGAGTAAAAGACGTGGTCAAAATGTTCATAGCAGCTTTGACTGAGTTGATATCCTGCTAAAGCAAACCCAATGTTTCCCAACATACAAGGGACAAATGGAAAATAATAGAATATTCATACAATTCAATGTTGCTCAGCAATAAGAATAATGAATTATTCATACCAACACTATTAATGAATGATTAAATAATGAGCTTAGATGTAGAAGGGACATCTCTATCAACCTACCCCATTCAAAGCTTAGGGAACATTATGGAAGAGTAAGCACTGTATGGGAATGCTGATATTTGAATGGAAGGGAGAAATTTATTTACTGAGGTATGTTTACTATATAATGCATGGTATAAAAGAAATAACTAATGAACATTAAATGTTGTGCTGGAATGTTTAGACAGACAATCCTATGTCTTGACAAAGTTGTGAAATCTCAGGATTTCATATGCTGATGTTGAGAGCGTGTGTTAGTATCACAATGTTGGGGAACAGCTTGATAGCACCCATTAAAGCTAAATGTATTCTACCCTATATCATAAACAAAACAGAATAAACCACTGGAATGGTACAGGTAATAAAAGAATATATCATATATATGATATATAATTCATATGACATGCTCAAAAATAGGTTAAAACATGGTCTAAACAACATGTATCAGAGGGTAAAGACTTGCTGACAAGCTTGAGACCTGAGTTACATTCCTACATTCCTAGAACTCACATGGAAAGAACAATTTTAACAAATTGTCCTCTGATCTCTGTATATAGATACATACACAAATATACACATATCCTTTTTAATAAGCAAAAGTAATTTTTTAAAGAATAGGTTTTTCTCACTATATAATTCTAAAATGTATCATTGTTGGTGAATAAACTTATTTTTTAAACATTTTAACACAGTAAAAATGGTAACCTTACCAAAAGCAATCTACAGATTCAATGCAATCCCCATCAAAATACCAGCACAATTCTTGACAGACCTGGAAAGGACAATACTTAACTTCATTTGGAAAAACAAAAACCCCAGGATAGCTAAAACAATCCTGTACAATAAAGCCACCTCTGGAGGCATCACTATCCCTGACCTCAAGCTCTACTACAGAACTATAGTAATAAAAACAGCTTGGTATTGGCATAAAAACTGACGTGGGCCGGGCGGTGGTGGCGCACGCCTTTAATCCCAGCACTCGGGAGGCAGAGCCAGGCGGATCTCTGTGAGTTCGAGGCCAGCCTGGGCTACCAAGTGAGTTCCAGGAAAGGCGCAAAGCTACACAGAGAAACCCTGTCTCGAAAAACCAAAAAAAAAAAAAAAAAAAAAAAAAAAAAAACTGACGTGGACCAATGGAATTGAATTGAAGACCCTGACATTAACCCACACACCTATGAACACCTGATTTTTGACAAAGAAACCAAAACTGTACAATGGAAAAAAATCATCTTCAACAAATGGTGCTGACATAACTAGATGTCAACATGTAGAAAATTGCAAATTGATCCCTACCTATCGCCATGAACAAAACTCAAGTCCAAGTAGATCAAAGACCTCAAAATAAAATCAGTTACACTGAACCTGATAGAAAAGAAAGTAGGAAGTAGTCTTAAATGCATTGGTACAGGAGATCACTTCCTAAATATAACACCAATAGCATAGACACTGAGAGCAACAATTAATAAATGGGACCTCCTGAAACTGAGAAGCTTCTGTAAGGCAAAGGGCACAGTAAATAAGACAAAACAACAGTCTACAGAATGGTAAAAGATCTTCACCAACCCCACATCTGACAAAGAGCTGATCTCCAAAATACATAAAGAACTCAAGAAACCAGACATCAAAATAACAAACAATCCAACTAAAAAATGGGCTACATAGCTAAAGAGAGAAATCTCAACAGAAGAATCTCAAATAGCTGAAAGACATTTAAGGAATTGCTCAACATCCTTAGTCATCAGGGAAATTCACATCAAAATGACTCTGTGATACCATCTTACACCTGTCAGAATGGCTAAGATCACAAAAAGCTTATGTTGGAGAGGATGTGAAACAAGGGGAACACTCCTCCTCTGTTGGTGGGAGTGCAAACTATATACAGCCACTTTGGAATTTGGTATGGTGGTTTTTCAGAAAATTGGGAATTAATCTTCCTCAAGACCCAGCTATACCACTCTTGGGTATATACCCAAGGAATGTTCAATCTTACCACAAGGATACATGCTCAACTATGTTCATAGCAGCATTATTCGTAATAGCCAGAACCTGGAAACAGTCTAGATGCCCCTCAACTGAAGAATGGATTAAGAAAATGTGGTACATATGCATAATAGAGGACTACTCAGCAGAGAAAAACAATGACATCATGAAATTTGCAGGCAAATGGATGGAACTAGAAAATATCATCCTGAGTGAGGTAACCTAGACTTAGGACAAACATGGTATGTACTCACTCATAAATGGATACTAAAGCAAAGGATAACCAGACTAAAACCCACAAGTCCAGAGAAGCTAGCTATCAAGGAGGACCCAAAGAGGGATGCATGGATCATCCTGGGAAGGGGAAATAGATGAGATCTCCATGATTAAACTGGGGATGAGGGGTGGGCAATGGAGGGTAGGGAATAGGGGATGAAAACATAAGGGAATGGGATGGTCAAGCTAGAACAGGGATGGAGTGAGATAGCAATGAAAGAGATATCATGACAGAGGGAGACATCATGGGGATAGAGAGAAACCGAGAGCTAGGGAAGTTCCCAGGAATCTCCAAGGATGATCCCAGCTTAGAGTACTAGAAATAGTGGACAGGGTACCTGAACTGAGCTGGCTTACCCCAGTGATCAGATCAGTGAATACCCTGTCATCATAGAGTTTTTCTCCAGTAACTGATGGAAGCAGATGCAGAGATCCACAGCCAAACACCAGGCAGAGATCCAAGAATCTAGTCCAAGAGAGAAGAGGGAATCTATGAACAAGGGCATTAAGATCATGATGGGGAAACCTGCAGAGATGACCAAACCAAACTAGTGGGAACTCATGAAATTTGGATCAACAGCTGTGGAGCCTGCATGGGACTGGGCTAGGCCCTCTGCATAGAGAGACAGTTGTGTAACTTGATCTGCTTAAGGGACTCCGACAGTTGGATCAGAATCCATCTCTGGTGTAGACTTTTTAGAGCCCACTACCTATGAAGGGACACCTCACACAGCCTTGAGGCAGGGGGAAGGGCTTGGACTTGCCTTTACTAAATGTACCTCCCCATGAGAGGCCTTACCTTCTTGTAGGCGGAAATGGGGGAGTGGGTTGGGAGGGGAGGCTGGAGGGCCTGGAGGAGGAAAGAGGGTGATCTTTGATTGGTATGTAAAATGAATAAAAAATTTTCTTAATATAAATAAATAAATAAAATAAAAGCCATCAGCAAAAATAACCCATATTGATAGATGCCAGAGTGGGGCTATTTCTCAGTAGACAGGAGTAGACAGGAAGCGGCTCTGGAGAACCTCTGGGATTACTGAAATGTCTCAATACTGATGGGGAAATGAAAACACAGTATGAACATGATTAAGGTGGTTTTGAAGCTATATGCCTTCAAGGCTTGTATGTTTTACTTTATGTGCTTTATGCCTCAAATACAATTTTCAAAATCCTTATGGAAAATTTTGTTTTGAGGATTTCATATATGAATATTGTATGTACATTATTTCTGGCCTTCCTTCTCCATCTTCCAACTCCTCCCATGTCAACCCCCACTATCTTTCTCTGAAATTCATGTCCTTCCCTTCTCTAATAATTTTTGTAACACATACACAGACCTACTATGTCCATTTAGTGCTGCTCATATACACATATGTTTAGGTCTGACCACTTCAAATTGAAAAACTTTTCAGGGGGCTTGTTCTTAGAGCAAATCAATTCTCCATCTCTCAGCAGACATTGATTTCCTGTAGCTCTTCATCTCAGGTGAGAACACCTGGGATTTCTTCACTCCACACTGGCATGTCAACTGATATTGTCATTAAGCAGGTGTACTGGCTGGTTTTATGTGTCAACTTGACACAAGCTAGAGTCATCAGAGGAAGGAGTCTCAGATGAGGAAATGCCTCTTTGAGATCCAGCTGTAAGGCATTTTCTCATTTAGTGATTAATGGAGGAGGGCCCAGTCCATGGTGGGTGGTGCCATCCCTGGGCTGCTGGTCCTGGGTTCTGTAAGAAAGCAGGCTGAAAAAAAGCCATGGGAAGCAAGCCAGTAAGCAGTACCCCTCCATGGCCTCTGCATCAGCTCTTGCTTCTGGGATCTTGCCGTGTTTGAATTCCTGCCCTGACTTCCTTCAGTAATGAACAGCAATGCTGAAGTGTAAGCTTAATAAACCCTTTCCTCCCCAACTTGCTTTTTTGGTCATGGTGTTTCCTCACAGCAATAGAAACCCTAACTAAGACAGCAGGTATTGTTTAGGAGATCATATTTTTGAGAGTTCATGGGTGTGTCTTCCTTATCATGTCTAGAAAGCACTGTCTCACAGCAAATGTCCTGGTCCTCCAGCTCTTAAAAACCTCTTCACCTGTTCTCTGCACTTTGACCAATGGTGGCTTTCTGTAACAGCCTCTATCTGCGAACAAAAGAAGCTTCTTTGATGAGAGGTGAGAGCTAAACTTCTCTGTGAGTATAAGGGTAAGCATTTAGAAGACAGTGAGACATTATTCTGGCTTAAGAAGGTGGCAGTCATACATTTTTCTCTAGAGTCCATGACCTCACCAGCCATGAGTAACTGGCTAAGCTTACCACATTAGGCATGAATTCCCTCCTACTGAATGGGGCCTTAAGTCCTATGAGATGGTTGTTTATTGCCTCCAATATGTAAGTGCCACCATTGCACCATGGGGTATATCTTGCCATGTTGGTCATTGTTGAGGCTCACAGGCATTACAGTTGGGTAGGATTACTGATTGCCTTTCTTTTGCTTTGCAGTTTGCATAGTACCTTTGGATAGTATGAAATCTAGTGCTCAGGGAAGAGGCTTCCAGATCAACTATAGCCTGATTCCTCCAAGTCTTATGTCTGAAGTAGGTAGTGTCCTTGGCAGTAGAGTTTTATTTTGAAGTTCTGGGAAGCAACTAAAGGCAGTGGTAAAAACTTATATTATTCTGGGAGTCTCTTAGATTCTCCTGACTAACAACTTGAAGGTCTTGTAAATGTTAGAAAATATTTTGCTGTTGGGAATTTAAAAAAAAAGTGAAACACTTTCACAACCACTATTGAATATTTATAGCAATGGGAAGAATAAATGTGACTTTTGAATCCCCAGTCTGTCACCTTAGACCACACCCTCTGGTCCAGTCAAGTTCCTGCATGTTTCCATTACATGGATTTTCTTGAGACTTTGGCTCTTCATCCTCAGTTTGTTCTATGTCATTTAAATCTTTGCCTTACATTCATATGTGGCACATAATGTAATCTCAAATAAATCAGGACAAACGAAGTATTTAAAAATAATTCTGTTAGGACAAATGATTCCCAATTTCTATTGGGAAAATCCAAGAACCAGTTTCTCAATGAAGTTTTTAAATCATGTTGCCAGTGGTTCAACCTATACTAGGTGATATTATTGTGTCTACTTTAAATCTCATCAAAGCTAGGCCCTCATTTTCCCTTTTTGGATTATTTATTCTAGCGAAAGGTGTCATATTTGCCCTCTCCTGTTTGGGTAGTATTTTTTCTTCTATCATCAAAATACACTCAAAATGCAATTTTATTTCCCCTGTTTCTTTGAACTTCAAAAATTGTTAATAGAAAAAAAATTCCCTTGCTGTCATCGTCATGAAAAATTTCCCCCAGAGTTCCCATTTTCAATTCAAATTTGTTTGGTTACACTTTGCAATGTTTTTCATTTATCATCTCATTTGTTCCTGCAACTCCTGTTGCTAATACTAGGATCCATTTTCATTTGCACACTCTGTACATAGTGAGCAGTCAACGAATATGTTCTGGTGAGAATAAATGGGAAGAAAAGAAAGTTTTATACATGGAGGGGGGAAGCAAAGACACTTCACTTTCTTTCTTCAAGAAAAATGGGTGCTCAAAAAGGATGCTCAGAAGTTTTACCAGCTGGGGAACTCCTACTTAGGTAAAAATGTCTTAAAGCACAGTTTTTTACTGTTCGGGTATTCTATAGATGGTGGCATAGCTATGCATGATCTTAGAAAGCAAACAACCTTAGTTCTTTACTATTAACTTGCTTCCCTAAGGTCAGTATCTCCAGAATGAACGTCTGAAAATTGGAATCAGAGTAAGATGCTGGGTCTTGTGTGGGCCTTTGAAACCTCAAAACCCATTTCTAGTGACACACCTTCCTTCTCCAATAAGACTATAGCTCTTAATCTTTCCTAAATAGTCTCCCAGCTGGGAACCAAACATTCAAATTTATGGGCCTATGGAGACCATTATCATTCAAACCATCACAGAGAGGAAGGCATTTATTTGGCTTATGTGTCCCAGGGTACAGGTCCACCACAGAGAGAAAACAGAGCAGGACCTGGAGCAGAGCAGGAACCTGGAGACAGGAAGTAAAGGAGAGACCAGGGAGGGATGATTTGTATTGGCTTGCTCTACCACTTTCCTTATATAAACCAGGACTACCTGCCCAGGTGGGCTGGGCCCTCCCACATCAATCATTAACCACAAAACTGCCTGTAGGTTCACCTAGGAGGCCAGTGTGATGGAGGCATTTCCTCAATTGAAGTTCTCTCTTCCCAAATGACCCTCTACTTAAAAAAATTAATCATCACATTGTATCACCATTACCCATTGCATTATCAAAAGCATATTATATCAAAATGTCACATAAATGAAATTCTTACATGCTTTAATATAAACAAGTATTTAGGACAATTACAAGTATTAAGGTTTGCCGTTAAAAGCTACAAACTTTTATATCACAACTGCTCTTTCAAGTCATTCTGAAATCAAGTTATACCAAAATAAGTTATACCAAAGCAGGATGTTTATTTGCTTTTCTTCACTAATACATATACAATAAAATATTAAAGACATTTTGTTATAGTGGCAATAAAGACCCATTAAAGGAAAACTCATGGCCAGGAGAATAGACTCTGTCCCAAGTGGAGACCTAATGTTCCAGGTGTGGCAAGTCAGTCACCTCACAAAGACCACCCCTACAAAGACAGCTTCGCCTTAAACCATCCTAATACATTACACAGAAAATTGTTTTCATGAGATGCTGTACTTTTCTTACCCACAATCCCCACATGCTAGAGCAGTCCCTTACAAGTCAAGTAACCACAACATTCAGCAGAGTTTATCCACCTTTCTGAACCCAACTTTTCCATTTTCTTTTATTCTGTTTCATTCTTTTGGATATTGGCCAGAACTGAAGAATGCTTTTCCTGATACTTTGGGCTTTCTTAATCATAATAAATGAGGAGATTGAAACAGTAGTAAAAAAGGGGGGACCTTCCAAGATTGAGTCACAGTAGAATACTATGAAACTTTCTAAGAATCTCTACAAGTCATTCTTCTAATATTTCTTAAATTGGTCAAGAAAACAATAGAAACAGAAGTAGCACTCCCAAACTCCTTCCATAAAGCCAGCATCACTCTAATACCAAAACTAGATAAAAATATGAGAAAACTACAGGCCAACATCCCTATTGAACACAGAAGCAAAATCCTCAATAAAATACTTGTATACTGAATGAATAAAGACATATACATAAAACAAAATTATCCACCATGACCAAGTTGGCTTTATCCCTGAATTCAAAATACACCAGTCAATAAATGTAATAAACTACATAATTGAATTTAAAAGACAAAAGCCAAATGATTATCACAACAGATGCAGAAAAAGCCTATGCCAAAATTGAACATGCCATCATGATGAAAGTTGTAGAGGAAGCAGAACTAGGGTGAACAGCACCCAGTAATAAAAGTTACATGTGTGTAACCCATAGCCAACATAGTCGTAAATGTAAAAGGCTTGATACAGTCCCACTGAAATCAGGAATGGGAAAGGACTATCCACTGTTCCCACTATCTCAATATTGTGCCTGAAGCACTAGCTAGAGTTATGAAGCAAAAGAAGGTAATTATAGAAATACAAGTAGGAAAAGAGAAATCAAACTATTTTATTTGCATATGATATAATATTATATAAAAGAGATCTCAAAAATTCTACTTAAAGTACTTCCAGAAATGATCACCAATTTCAGCAATGTAACAGAATACAGAATCAATTTGCAAACATCAATATATACCAGCAACCAGTACACAAAGGATGAGATCATGGACACATTCCTATTCACAATAGCATCAAAGAAAATGAATTATCTAGAAATAAACCTAACCAAAGAAGTGAAGGATCTCTATAATGAAAACTTTAAATCTTTGAAGAGACATTAGAAAATGGAAAGATAACTAGAACTAATATTGTGAAATGAACATTCTACAAAGAGTCATTTACAGACTCAATGCAATCATCGTCAAAACCTTCATCTCGTTCTTTGCACAAATAGAAAAAAAACTGTCCCAAAATTAATATGGAACCATAAAAGACACAATATTGGAGGAATTACCTTTCCTGACCTCAAGATCTCTTTCAGAGCCATAGTAATAAAAACAATAAGCTACTGAAATAAAAACAAACATTTAGACCAATGGAACAAAATCCAAGACCCAGACATAAATAAATACACATAGCTACATTCATCTAATATTAAAAAATAAACAGCAAAAATATACACTGAAAAAAGACAGCATCTTCAACAAATGGTGCTGAGAAAACTGGATGTTCACATGAAGAAGAAGAATATTAGATGTGTGTGCATTAACCTGAAGAAAACATAAGCAATGCCTTACAAGATGTAAGTGTGGGAAAGGAGGACCTTCTGAGTAGGACCCCATTTGTCCAGGTACTGAAGCCAATAGTCATAAAACTAAAAATCTAGAGAGGAAATCAATTGAGTAAAGAGGAAGCCAGCAGAATAGGAGAGAATCTGCCACTTATAATACAACTGACAGATATCTAATATCCAGAATATACCAAGGACTCAAAAAACAGAGACTTAAGGCCCATTCAACAAATGACCCATTCAAAAACTGGGCTACATGTGTGGACAGATAATTCTCAAAAAAGGAAAGAAAGAAAGAAAGAAAGAAAGAAAGAAAGAAAGAAAGAAAGAAAGAAAGAAAGAAAGAAAGAAAGAAAGAAAGAAAGGAAGGAAGAGAGAGAGATAAAGAAGAAAAGCTAAAGAATATCTCAGAAAATGTCCATCATCTCTAACAATTAGTGAAATGCAAATTGCACATCAAAAAAACTTTGAGATTCCATTTTACTCATTCAGAAGGGCAAAGATTTAAAAAAAATGTCTCAATACACTCTGGAGAGGATGTAGGTACACATCCTAGAGTGATGACATAAAACAGGAAAGCAAAGAAGGGCCATGACAGAAGGAGGAGGAACAGGGTGGGGCATGGCAGGCATGAGAAGTTTGTAGTGGGTAGCCATTCCAGCTTGGATTTGGAAGTTCCAACCCCCATTGAGATTCGGGCAACTGTCACACCTATGAGGCAGGGCCAGGGGAGGCGCCTGGAGACCCGAGAGCTGGATGGGCCAGCGCTCTCTCTGTATGCTCTCTCTGCTCAGTCCTGATTGAAGACTAGCAGTTATAGTTACAACTTAGTATATATAATATCTTAGATAGAACATATTAAGTATTAGATTCAGGTTCTTTAGGATAGGACACCTTTGAATGATCTTTATAACATGCCATTTACCTATGCTCTATACTTCTCTGGATTTTAGTATGGGTTTCTTGCGTGATATTCTTTGCATTGGTTGTAGTTCCATCTTATCTGGGTCATTATCCCTCATTATTCTTGGACAATATTTGATAACCATTCCTTTGTATATAGTCTTGTATTAGTTTAGAACCTTCTTATTTAGACAAAAAGGGGGAGATGTAGTGGGTAGCCATTCCAGCTTGGATCTGGAAGTTCCAACCCCCATTGAGACTCTGGCAACTGTCACACCTATGAGGCAGGGCCAGGGGAGGCACCTGGAGACCCGAGAGCTGGATGGGCCAGCGTGCTCTCTGTGCGCTCTCTCTGTGCCTGGACCCTGAGCCGTGGAGGTGAACCGAGCAGAGCTCCAGAGAACACCGCTGGACTGTGATACACCTTTCCCAGACCCTGCGACCTACCTATCACTTAATTTGTGAGTTACACCATTAAATAAATGTCCCTTTAACTATGTGGAGTGGCCATAATAATTCACCAATAGAAGTTGGTCAGTGTTGTTGGTCAATGTTATCCAGGAGACTCTCAAACATTATAGGCTATTGTTGTTGTCATTGGTTGCCTCCTAGACATTGAAAGTGAGTTACTATTGTTGAAAATACCAAGACCCAGACAACCCTGACCTTCATGTACAATAAATGCACACAAATAAGGGTTAACAAGATGGTTCAATGGGTAAGGACACTTGACACCAAATGACCTGAATTTGATCCCTAGAAATTTCAGGGTAGAAGGAGAGAAATTATTATCACAAATTATCCTCTAACATCCATACAAACACTACTGCCTGGCCCCTATGTTTAATCTAGTGGCTTGTTCTGTTCTCTGATCTTCAGGAAAATTTTATTAGGGTACACAATATATCACCACAGTTCCCAATATTATGCATAAGACCCGGTGTATAGCTAAAAAGCTTTTGGTCTTCAGTTGACATTGGGAAGCTGGAGAAGCTGAGTTCTGGTGAAGGATGAAGTTTGAAGGCTGCAATAACAATGGTATGGACGCAGTTAGGAGCAAGAATTAGGGCAGACAAGTAAGCAGCAGTAATTTTCCCTCAAACCTCTGTATATGTGGGCCACAGCAGGAGATGCCACCCGATCTGGGCCTTCTCCCCTCAGTTAATCCTTCCCAGAAATGGCTTTCAAACCTAGCTGGAGGCAAGTTTGTTACTTGGTTCTAGGTTCTCTCAAGTTGACAACTAAGATTAATTCTCATGGATTTCTATGGATTTCTCTTCTGCTAAAACCACAATCAGCCAGTGCCGAAAGTCTACATGTAACATAGCATATGTTCACCTGACCTTTATGAATTCAGTCCTGCGTCATGCCTCTTGCCACTCAGGCGTCCGATTAGATCCACTGAAATTGAGTTATTCAATTGAGCAGCCCCAATTCCAGTAGTAACTTGCCAAAAGACAAGAACAATAACACAGATCTTCAGGTATGCTGGTGTCTCTCTCACAGATCTGTTTCTTATAGCGAAGGCAGTCTCTGCAGAGCTTCCCATTGTGATTGATGCATTCGTTTTACATGACGAATACACTCTAACCTGTCAATTTCTCCAAGCTTTGGATCATTTCTGTTAAGTTCAAAGGAAACTCCCAAACCCCCTAAAAGGGGGCAGGCCCACTAACTTGGTCCAAGATGACAGTCTAGACTGAGCTCAAGCTGTGAACTATAGAAGGATTGCCGGCAGATGGATAAAAGCCTACAGTCAGCATTCCTCAGGAACCTGGAAACAGGTTTCTGCTGGCCAGAAAGGGCCACTTCCCTAGCTTATACCTGTGATTATATATCAAAGACCAAAACTAACCCCCAGCTTCTTCTGGTCCTAGTAATATGTACCTGTTATGAATAGCAAAGCCCCTACCTATCCTCCTAGCCATTCTCCCCTCCCCAACTCTACCTCCACTATGCTAGTTCCCAGGCTGTTCCAGATCATAGCTCACCCCACAGAAGCTCTACTCTTATAAAAGCAAGGTGATCCCCCTACCTCCCACTTCTCTTCCAGCTATTTTCTCTGCTCCCAAGAGATAGCAATTGTAAGTCTGCTTGTTCTCTGTCTCATATCTACAATAAAAACTTTCTCCTCAACTATGGAACAGTCATTTTGGTGGTTTCTTCACAGTGCCCTTGCTTCTAATTTCATCGGCATTTAGCTAAGAGACATCATGCAGCTCCAGATTATTAATAATAGGCTATCTTTGACCTATGTACTTTTGTCAATCAATCAAATGCATTGTTGCCACCAATTTTAACTGCACAAGCTATAACATTAAATCCAGAATCTTGCCCAATCTACTTTATGATTCTACCATAATCTACCATTATCTCTCGCTATTAGAATCCATCCCTGTGCATTTTCCCCAAATTTCTGCTTTTATCAATTAAAATTCAGTAAGTTTTCTTGAGTGTGGCATACCTGTTTCCAAGTCGCACTTGTATAAGAACCTCAAGGTTAAGGGATGCTTAGATTTGAGACTTGTAATAAGTCTGGAGATGGGTGGGCATTGAGGAGTACTGGCAACATCTTGCTTAGCATTTTCTTCAGGGAAGGTCATTGTTGGTTCCATAGATAAAATACAAAGCTAATTCCTCTAGGCAAGGACTGAAAGGGCAACACTTCAGGGAGCCGGGATGAGGATGCACCTACTGCTAAGGGCGAAGCAACTACTTCTTCCAGCAAAACAAACCTGTCAGAATTTGAGACTTTGAGACGTCAATGTCCTCAGCCTCCCTGGGGTCCTCCTACACGTACTCATTCCAAGTTACAGAATTTCACTCTTTTGAGTCAGTATCCTCACTTTAACTGCCAACAACCTTCTATTCCTGGACGTAGACTTACATCTAAGTAAGCCAATCCTATGATGTAGGTTTGGTTTTGGTTTGCAGCAGTTTGAGTCATCTGGCAGCTAGAGAGAAAATTCTCTTCCAGGACACACTTAGAAAGCTTTAAATGGTTTGTGCACATTTGGGTCTGTGAAATTTTGTCTCTGAGCTCATTGTTTTCTTTTGTTGCTTTAAAGATGCTGGAATCAACCAGCTAGCATCCTTATATTACATGCTTTCTACACAATTGTTCAAAAGTTTTCTATCGTCATTGAATTCCTAGCTCCTCTCAAGAGGTTAATGGGTAGCATCAAATGTATTTACCTTTGAGAGTTCTGTAAATAGTTTACAATATGGATAGTCAGTGCTCTCAAAAACATTTATAGTGGATATTCATTTTATAAAGTTGCTTTCAACCACTTTGCTGTATCCATAACATTTATACACACATGCATTACTCATGGATCAAGGGCATGGAAGAGTATGTAAGTTAAGATTACAGCTATGCATTAGCTTAAGGTTATTTCATGGAGAATCTAAGCAGGTAAAATTGGTTGTTTCATTGTTCTTTTCAATGGAGGTTAAGCAAAGCAGCTGAGTGCAGTGTAGGATAGCATTCTTAAGTGACCCAAAGGTTCATTATTAACTCCGGGTGTAAGGTCTAGAAAAAGTGCCAGTATCTAAGAATGTAAGAGGTATTTTCAGAGTATCATATATCTCCAGAGGATTCTTACTGATAAACAAACTAAATGCTTTTAAAGCTATAATTTTTTTAATATTAATTGATTTCTATTTCTTTAAATTTGATAACTTTGCTATGATGATTAGCACCTCATTTTGAAAAACAAACAAACTAATATCAAACAACTTTCCCAGAGAGACTACATATGTCTTTCCTCTCAGAAGTATAGTATAAGTCCCTATGCACTCTGACTGGAGAGTGATCTAAATTTACATTTGAACATAGTGAAGTGTAGCCACGGAGATTGCACAAAAATGCTTGTAATGATAGTGATTCCAAGTTTGGCAACAGAAAATAACAACTCTCAGTCATTTCTGAGGCTCTTTCATATTCTTCCAATAGTATTTGCTAGTTTTTAAAAACTGTTCTGTTCATAAAACTGCTCCATACCTTTCAGACTTCCAATGCCTTAAACCAAAATGGAAAAACTTTTAAAAACACAAGCAAAAACTCTTAAATAATTTAATGCAGCCAGATCACATTATAATTTTTCTAATGAATTTAAATCTGAATGTATTACATTGATTTAAACTTACCCTAGGCTGGAAAGCAGAGTGGCATCAGACACTGTGGCAGTACTTCTCAGGTGTTAGGGTGTGCATGGCATCTGTCATCTGGGTTGGAACAGTGGGGATTTAGCATCCCACTATTTATGGAGGTAACAGATATTTAAATTCTCAACAAGTCCCCAAGTGATGGCATCTGCTATCACAGAGGCCACACTTTGAATATAAAGATCTTAATAAATGGTGGCTAAATTCCCTTGACAATACCACAGAAGCTTGGAGGATTGTCTGGCTTTTTAGCTGAATTTTCCTATTTAATTGTATTTAAAGAACAAGTAGGGATTGATGGAAATAAATTTCTTTAAGAAATTCTTTTAAAAAATTTCTTTAAGAAAGATAAAAAGAGATTCTGTTGAATCCTTTCTTTTCTTTTTATTATTAAATATTTTCATTTAATTTACATATCAAACCAGTTTCCCCTCCTCCTCTCTTCCCATCCCCTCCCCCCACCTCTCCTCTTCCCTCCCACCCCATCCACTCTCTCCCCATTCAGAAAGGGGCAGGCCTCCCATGGGAGTCAACAAAGCATAGCACATCAACTTGAGGCAGGACCAAACTCCGGCCCCTGCATTAAGACTGAGTGAGGGAGGCATCCTAGCATGGGGAATAGGTTTCCAAAAGCCAGCTCATGCATCAGGGGACAGCCCCTGTTAGGGGCCCCACAAATAGACCAAGCTACATAACTGTCAATCACATGCAGAGGGCCTAGGTCGGTCCCATGCAGGCTCCCTAGCTGTCAGTCCAGAGTCCATGAGCTCCTACAAGCTTAGGTCAGCTGTCTCTGTGAACCCTTTATTTTCAGTTTATGTTGGGTTTTTTTTTTTTTTATGTGTCTTGTAGCAATGAAAGAATCATGGCCAGTTTCCTGATAGAGCACTTTTCTGTAAAGTAGAAATATTATCTTTGACTTCACAGATTTTACTCTAAAGTTCCTCTGGGAAATGGCTTAAATTTGTATGTTCATAAGTTTCTAATTTCACAGATGTAGTTAATGGATTTGGTTGGATTCACCTCCCATCTCTCATCATCCCTACACACACACACACACACACACACACACACACACGCACGCACGCACGCACGCGCCCTTCTTCCTAATAAATCCTCCTACATACATATCTTTTAATTTGTTGTTTGTTTAGTGACATAATGAGTTTAATTAGAGTTTCTTGCATCATCATAGATGGAATTCCAGTGCTACATCACTGAAGAAAATGAATACACTTGGACTATCCAGATGACTCAGTGGATAAAACCGCTTGATGTCAAGTTGCAAACCCTGAGTTGAATCTCCAAGGTCCACATAGTGGAAGGATAGAACTGACTCCTAAAAGTTCTTCTCTGACCTTTACATGCATGCTACAGTATGCATACTTAAACACACACACACACATATAATAAGGTAAAAATATTTTATTACCTTTTTAAATTTTGTGTGTGCGTGTACATACGCACATGCGTGTGTGTGTGTGTGTGTGTGTGTGTGTGTGTGTGTGTGTGTGTGTACAGTACCTGTGGAGACCAGAAGGGAACATGAAACCCCTTAGAGCTGGAGTTATAGGCAGTTGTCAACCACCTACTATGGGTTTCAGAATCAAACTCTGGTCCTCCAGAAGAGCAGGACATGCTCTTAACCACTAAGCACCCCCCACCCACCCCACACACTTTTTAAAAGAAAGTGGCTAATTCTGCCACAGCAGTCATTAACTGCAAATATCTCCTCAGCTAGGTAAAGGGCTTCATGAGTCATTACCCACTTTGTGATAGGATAGTAATAAGCCCACTTTGTATACAATTTGTGTAGTAAACTGCAGATGCTAAAAATTTATGAATGCAACATCAATATATTATGTCTGAAAAACAGTGTTTCACAGCTCTCCTCCTATCCTCAGTTCTTACATTTTTCCATACCCTCTTCCATGTTCTTCACTGATCCTTGGAGGGTGTAAAAGCTGTTTAATAATCCTTCTATACACTGTGTAAATTACTCTGTAATTGGTTCAATAAAGAAGCTGATTGGCCAATCACTGGACAGGATAAGGTTGGTGGAGGGGAACCAAACTAAGCACACTATGAAGAATAAGAAGAAGAGCAGAGTCAGAGGTGTCACCAACATGGAGAGGAAACAGGAGGTGCAAGATAAAAGAGAGGTAACAGCATGTGCCAGAATGTAGATGAATAAAAATGGGTTGATTTAAGTTGTAAGAGACAGTTAGTAATAAGCCTGAGCTATTGACTGAGCATTTATAATTAATATTGAGTCTCCATGTCGGTTACTTCGGAACTGGTGGGTGGGAAAGAAAAGTCTACCCACAGGTGAAATAGATGCATTGCTTAGGACTGAGTACTCAAACATCACTTTCTCTCAGTACTTTGAGCAGTTGTGCATCTCTACATTCATTAACTGTTACCCATTGCAAACAGAAGTTTTTCTGACCAAGGCTGAGGGCATCACTCATCTATGAGTATAAACACAAATGTTTGACAATGTAGCTAGAGTTTTCCTGCCTTGCCCACAGTCAGGACAAATCTTTGTCACCCTCCAGGCCCACAGCCGCTCAGACCCAACCAAGTAAACACAGAGACTTATATTGCATACAAACTGTATGGCTGTGGCAGGCTTCTTGCTAACTGTTCTTATAGCTTAAATTAATCCATTTCCATAAATCTATACCTTGCCACGTGGCTGGTGGCTTACCGGCGTCTTCACATGCTGCTGGTCATGGCGGCAGCTGGCAGTGTATCTGCCTCAGCCTTCTGCTTCCCAGAATTCTCCTCTCTCCTTGTCCCACCTACTTCCTGCCTGGCCACTGGCCAATCAGTGTTTTATTTATTGACCAATCAGAGCAACAGATTTGACATACAGACCATCCCACAGCATGACAACATGTTTATTTAGCCAAACATCAGTAGTAGGTCTTTGACCAGGTTTCTAGTCCCCTGTATGAACTCCTATGAAGTTGGCCACAAATCTAAAAAGACAGCCACATGCTATCCCCATAACAGCTGTACAACTGCTGCAGCAGTGGCTTGGCACGTTGGTACTAAATGTGATATTGTCTTAACAGCATGTAAGGTCCACTGCTGGGCGAGACTGTTGATAACTTTGCTTTCTCTGAAGCCTTCGTAAGACCTTCTACCGTTGGGAAAGCTATCCAGCAGAGAGGAAACTTTTGACTTTTAGGAAAGCTTGATTTCTCGATGCCCTATAGCCAAAGTGTGTGGTGCCTTCAGCACTCATGACTTCCCACTGAGTTCTTGTCAACGAACTTAGGAGCTTAAAGAAGTTGCAAAGAGATGGCTCCATCAACTTAATGAGAATAGCAACACACACCTGAGTGACACCCAAGAAGGTATAAACATGTGACTGAATGAAATAAAAGACAAACTAGGATTTCAAATTTTCATTCATTAAAAAAGATAGAAATATTGACATGCATTCAAGCTGAAGTAAAGACAGGGTTAAAAAACACAATAACCCCAGTAAAAAGCTCAGGTGAAAGCCACACAAGTAAAATAAATCAAATAGAAGACAGAATAGATATCTCAGGACTTGAGAGCTACCTTCCAGCTGAAGGGATGTTTTATGTTTTGGATTTTATTTGTCTGTGTCAGAGGGGAGTGATGGTCATGACTTTGTTATTTCCGTTGAAAAAAAAAATTTTTTTCATGATTTTAGCTCTTATTCATCCAGATTTCCACCTACTGAGAGATAACCAAGGACAGTTTGTCTGGACTATGACACCAATTTTTAGCTTTTAGTTATCATTTCTAAAATATCTTACAATAGCATATAATGTTTTCCTTTAATATAGCTAACATACATAGTTCCTCATATGATGTCCAATTCCTTATCAGATGTCCAACATTCCATAGAAAATAAATGTAAAAATATTATATCTTAGATTTAGAAGGACAAATAAGAGTGTCCTTAGCTGAAGAAGCCAAAAGCATTAGTCAACTTTGATAATTTATTAGTTCCATTTACTTACAGACCCATCAGTTCAGAGGATTGAAGATCATAAACACAATAGAAATTTTGTACAATAGGCCAAATTTTACACATAGTTTTAAATATTACACACTAAAATGCCTACTGGGTAACTTAGTAAGAATGTCCCAAGAATGAATAGTTATTTCTAAATTAAATTTAAACTTGGTGGATATCCAGTAAGTGAAGACTTTAACTCAATGGGGAAACTAAAAATTAACTTTCTGAATAAAATCTAATCACCAGGTTTTAAATGCCCCATTTAGAAAAAGAAAACATCGATCCTTGTTCTCTGGCCCATTTTTCCTGTATTTCTTAGAGAAATCAATATTTTCAGAGAAATTTGTTCTTACAAACAGAGAATGAGGTACCAGTTATACATTATTAAATTCTGATCTTGGTAATTTTTCAGCTTGTATTGATTCTTTGAAAATTTTATAGAGTATATTTTGGTCATATTCACCCCTTAACTTCTTAAAGGTACACCTCCAGGTCTCTATCTCCCAACTATATATCTTCTTTTTTCTTTTTAATAACCCCATGGCTCTAATTTGTGTTGTCATAGACTCCTGGGTGTAGGACCATCCACTAGAGCATAGTTGATTACCAGGAGACACACCCTTAGAGAAAACTGACTTTCCCTCCCAAGAAGCCAACAACTGCTCACAGTTCCTCATTAGGCATGGGAGCGCAAGTGAAAGTCTTATACAAAATCCATGGGAAGCTGACACAGAAACCTGTGAGGACCCAAGCCTGATGTAGGGGAACATGACCCTGGTGCCCCACCTCTGACTCCACAGAACAGGAGCAGACTAACCGTAAGTCAATGACTGCTTGTGATTTCTACCCATCAAAGTTTATGTGATCTGTCAGAGTATTTGTATCACCTTTTCTTTTCTCATTCCTCACCCTGTTTTTACATATACAAGTTAAATTTTTATATTTATCTTACACTTTCATACATGTATATTGTGTTTACATTGTTTCCATTTCCCTCTCCTCACTCCAATCCCTACTGTGTGTCCCCTCCAGCTTTCTCTCAAATTCATGGATTCTTTATCTTTGTTAGTCTTAAACAATATATATGTAACAATAAGCATAGTACACACACATATATGAGTAAATATATAGCATTTAAATATATATAAGTAATATGGGTAAATATATATAAATATGAGTAAATATATATGAAAATAAAACAACACATAACACACACACACACACACACACATATATGAGTAAATATATAAATACAGCCTGTTGAGTCAGTTTGGTATTGCTCATTCACATGTTTTTAGGGATGACCACTTGGTGTTGGAAAACCAACTAAGGAGCTCATCCCTGGGACAGACTGATCCTCCCTTTCTCAATAGTTCCTAGCCACCTATATTATACCTTGTGAGGTCTTCCCCACCCATGTTCTCCCATCACCTGGTATTGTCTTTGTTTAGGTCTTGTTTAGGCAGCCATATTGTTAGATCTGGATCCTCTTTCCCTCCCTTCTTCCTCCATGTTCCTTCAGCCCAAGCTTAGGAATATTTAATAGCCTTTAATTATACACAATTTATTAATATTCATGGCTCCTTTATTTAACTTTTAACTTGTGCAAATTTTTCTTTGTGTGTGTGTGTGTGTGTGTGTGTGTGTGTGTGTGTGTGTGTGTGTGTGTGTGGTGGGTGGTAGGGATTAGGCAAGGCTGGCCTTAAACTCACAGAGATCCCTCCACCTGCCTCTGCCTCCCAAATGTTGTAATTAAAGGCATGAACCACTAGGCCAAGCTAAGTTTTAACTTGTGCAAGTTTTTAAAAGGCACTTTAACTTCCTAGTTTTGCTCTTATCTTTCATTTTCATTTAGAAGCAGTTCCTTAAGACCAAACTACACTCTAAGATGTGTTCATCTCTATAAGGACTTCCTTTGTTCTTTAACACGCTTTACCAAAACTGCATAACTTTTAGTGTCCCTCTTTATACTTGATGGCTCCTTTCTGTCTTGTTTTTCTTTTTAAAATTTAGAAAACACTAAGTCAACAAAAACTTGTTTGACTTCTAATTTTCAAGGGAATGAAAGGCAGGAAGAATGTCTAGCATTTCTGTTTTGATCTCCTCTATTCTGGAGTCACCAGTTTACCTCTGTAGTGATCATGGCAATCATTTTAGCAAACATAGACCCAATTTACTTTATCCCTCATCAAAGCTGAAGACACAAACAATTGTCTCCAATGCATTGAAGAAAGACCTGAACGTTATTTTTGTGATCAATATAGCACTTTAATATCACCATGTTTTAAGTCCCTAAACAGGCAGCAACATCTTGATTTTAAAATGACCTTCCCCTCCTCTTTCTTTACCTTTCTAATTGTTGCTTCACATCTAGACTTTGGCAAAGTAAGGACATATAAGAATTTTATAAATTTTGTAAGAGACAGTAAGGGGACAAGCAAGAGAGAGAACAGAGGCAGATGGGCAATCACCGCTACACAATAATGCTGTGGTTGTAAGTTCAAAAATCATCCTTTTCATTTTTGGTTGTGAGCCCAGCATTTAACGGCCACTCCATCTCTCCAGCCCCAAAAAATCATCTTTAGAAGGCTTATATTTATGCAGACAGACACAAAAATCTCCATTTAGATGCACCAAAAATACAAATTTTAGAGTACAAGTGGCTAAAAGTGTAAATGGAAGGGCCACGGTTTTTGCAACTGCATTGCTTTCAGGAATTTTCAAATTCAGAAAGACTAGACCTTATCTCATGCTGTTGTAGACAGAGAGTGACACATGAAATGCACCATGTAGCCATCACCATGCATACACATGACAAAATTACATTAAAATTTGTAGGGTACCCAAAAGTAGAAAGTTTAAAATATCTGGCTGTGTCTTAGAGATGAGAAAAAAAAAAAGCTCAAAGGCGAGGCTTATATACAGGCTGTTCAGTGTCTTTCCATTTCCAGAGTCAGGCAGGTGCCTTCACAAATGGAAAAGTGTGACTATGACTATTTCTTTCCTTGATTTAGAATTTAATTCTTCTTAGAGCCAAAACTGCAGGAAGAAGCAAGGTCGTATATAGATAAAGGAGAATTCAGCAAGTAATAAAAGTCGACAAGTCATAATTCACCTTTGGTTCTAATACGATTTCTGAAATTTTATTACTTACTTCCTCTTCATTTTAATATCTCTTCTAAACATAGTCACGATTTCTAAAACATTTATTACTTTGTAAATCACCAGCTTTATAATAATGTCTTAGATTTTTAGTATCTAAAAGTATTAGCCAGGTAATGTTGGCTGCTCATTCTGTTGTTTAGGACCTCTACTTTAGTGCAGGTGGGAAAAAATCGATTTAGGAATATCAAATGTTCCCCACATAGGGAAACCTCTAAGTTAACCTTAGTTATTCCTGTTCATTTTTATAATACGTACAAGCTGACGTAGCACAAAGCAAGTGGGGCAGCATTGGTGGTGGTGTTCGAAACATGTCCTCCTTCCTTGAATCTGGAAATCATCAGCTGCTACACTGAAGCTATGGAATCTATGCATGCTTCAGATTCTATTCCAATTTCTGCTTCTTAAAGGAGTAGCTCCCCCAATCCCTACCTTGAGGCTGCTTCTTTCACTGTGTCTTGGACTTTTCTTGTACATCTATCACACTGTGTGTGTGTGTGTGTCTTCCCAACTGAGTCAATAAATTTCCTTCCAAGCCAAGAATCAGTTATATGTTGCTGGGCTTCCCTATCAGTTGCTTATGTGTTGTGCCTCATTCTCTCTGACACTTCCATCCTGCTAACTAGAAAGGAATAGTGCCCCTGCTCCTCAGCATCACTTTGAACAGACATTCACAGACTCTGTAAACTAAACATGACAAGACTGTAACAATCGGAAGAAGTCATCCAAACACACAGCATCAGGCAAGAGATAAAGGTTGGATGCTCACAGTACTAGTAAAAGAATGCTACAAAAATAAACCAAAGATTCTAAAATCAGAGATTTATCCTAACCAAATACTGTGAACCAAACAAAAACAAAATCCAAACAAAATGGTATCCAAATAACCAGCTCAAAATATAGTAAAGGACAGTTGACCAAACCTAGGAAGGTCTGGTCCCCATGAAGAGTCATCAGCATCCATCCAAGGATGCTATCTGATAATGTTCTTAGTTTTTGGTTTGGTGAGCTCTGTATTCCAAATGGATTTGCCTGAGAGTAACAAGGACGATCAGTCAAACACAGACGTGGGCAATGGATAGCTGGTAGAGGATCTGCACAACCAGAGCTAGGCCTGGGACTGTGAGGATATGAAGGGTGAGTGAGGCTCTAGGGAGCTCATCAGGCGAAGCTAGCTTTGTATCCAGAGCTATGCCTGGAGGTGTGGAGACAGCATGGGTCAGCTTAGTTCTGGAGGAACTCTCCAGGTAAGACCAGTGTGTAAGCTGCATGTCTGGAACTAGGTCTGGGATTGTGCTGAATGCAAATTTGCACTGGAAGGGGGACTATTCTCCTTTCACGTTTAAAGCAGAAGGAATTTATCTTATCCTAGCAATCAAAAGCAGAAATCTGATATTCCTTCTACTTTTAGAAACTTCAGTGATTTAGAAAATTAGAGCTAGCCGAGTGTTCAAAGGACTGTTACTGGTCTAGAAAATTGAAATAATCTTTGAAGTAGGACTTCCTAATTAAAAATCTAACAAACATTTGTTTCCTCTCATCAAATAAAATTTAACAGGACTCTAATCCATGAGGGACCATCTGCAGAGACTGGTGAGCTTGATGGTAAACCTGGATTGTTCCTGGGGATACTTTCCAATCTACAGCACATTGGAAGAAAGTCCAGGTAACGAAGGACTGCCCTGATGAATGCAGCAAACAGAAATGAATTTCTGAGAGAACAGCAAACACCATTGATACATTTATTCTGCACATGGGAAAGACAAGACTCCAGGATGATCGTGCTCAAACTCTAGAGAAATGAGAATTCCTATGCCATACAGGACCATGGCAATACTGGAGTTAAAGGCCTGCGAAGTTGGCTCAGTGATTAAGAGCACTTGCTGTTCTTGTAGAAGACCTGAATTCAGTGCCTAGCATCCATGTCTGGTGGCTCACAACTAACTAACTGTAGCTCCAGGGCATCTGACACCCTCTTATGGCCTCTTTGGGTGCATGTACACATCAATGTGGGAATGAGAACCAAGTTTGAATGAGGATAACCCAGTAAGCACCATAGCCCTTTAACAGAGAGATCACATAAAGCATGACCACCATAAAAACTAAGCTTCAGAATGATCAAGACAATCTGTTGGTAACTTAAGTGCAACAAAAGCAACTTTCTTTGGAGGGATTTTCAAACTCAGAGGTTCTGCAGCATATCATTAACAGTATACAATCATTATTAATGAAGTAATGAAAAAAATGACTGATAACTGAGATAAAATCATAATATGCAATCCACATATTGCAGTTAGTAGATAAGGAAACACAGTAAAGAAACGGAAAACTTCAACAGAAAACTAGAATCAGTAAAAAAATTATTTTTCTTTAGCTATAATTATTTAAAATAACTAAGTTAATTGAATGTGGTTACCTGAAAACTAGGTGTACCAGACTTTTTCTTTTCAAATCATGGCACAGAGACTTATTATTAGTTTTGAATGCTCGGTCTAGCCTAGGCTCATTTCCGGCTAGCTCTTTTAACTTAGATTAACCTGTTTGTCTTTATCTACCTTTTGTCTCGGGACTTTTTACTTCTCTCATTTCTATATATCTGACTTTCACTGCCACTTATGCCTGCTGGCTGGCGGCTGCCTGGCTTCCTACCCCAGGCATGTCCTTCATCCTCTCCTCTTTCTTCTCTCATCCCTCCTCCTCTCAAGCCTAGATTTCTCCTCCTATTTATTTTCTCTGCCTGACAGCCCCACCTCCTAGCTATTGGCTGTTCAGCTCTTTATTAGACCAATCGGGTGCCTTAGGCAGGCAAGGTGAAACAAATGCAACACATCTTTACATGGTTAAACAAATGCAGCATAAACAAAATCAACACACTTTTATGCAGTTTAAGTAATATTCTGCAGCATAAACAAACATAATACATCTTTGCCCAGTTAAAATAATATTGTACAACAACTAGGCACAAGAGAAAACAGGAGCTGTGAAGTCAAAGAAAGTCAGAATAAAACTCACAAACTGAAGCAAAGAGAAAAAAAGTGAAAAAAAAATATATCATGAAAACAAAATAACCAGGAAAGTAGGACGTACCATGAGACGTAAGAGAAGCATTCTGTAAGTCAGTTGTTCATGTGACTGGGAGAGCTGACAGGCAGGTGAATGCTAAGGAGTGCCTTCACTTCCCCAGACTTGAAGAACTGGATCAGGAGAGAACAGTTTTCAAGACATTGTGAGCCCTAGGTTCTGGGAGAAGACCTAGATGCAATGTCTTCAACTTGAAGTCTGACTCCAGTCCTTTAGAATTGTTCAAAGGTCAGAGGCAGAACACGATTTGCTCCAGTCTGCTAAGGAACCCAGTCTTTGAAAACTGCTGTTCTGACATAGGTCATTCCTCCCATCAGTGTTTCTTTGTGCCTTCTAAATTAAGAAATGATTTTGAAGTTTAAGAGAAAAATAGGAGAAATATAAAAGTTAAGTTATTTCCTGGAGCAATTGTTTTCTAAAACACACCTCATAGTCACAGAATGAAAAATGTTTTAATAAGTGAATTGCAGTGACCCTCTTAAGCCAGAGTTCTCACTTCCACAGATGCTATTAATGTGAAGTAGAGAACGTAATAACAGAACCTTTACTGTGATTGATGAACTTAAGTAAGTTATTTTCTCAAATGATAGCTTTGGGGGGATGTCTATCCCATTTAAAAAAATGTTTTCTTAGTTTCCAAAAGGGGAAAAATGAAGAAAAAAACCATTGCTTTGTATTAGAAGAAAGGATACTGACATCTGCTTAGGACCAATTTGGAAACTCAATGTTTTTCTGAAAGGAAATACATATTACTTAACATGCTGCTTCATTAACACAAAATGAAAATAAACTTATATGTGCATTTGTGGTATGTTTTTGTGTGTGCACTCACTTTTAAGGTAATAATAACCCAAGACACTACTCCTAAATCTTTCACTTGAATAGATAGGTAATGTCTACCAAACACTGTACCTGGCTTCATAAAGAACGAGTCACTACAATCCTAATCATAATAAATACAGTCATGGTGGCAGCATGGCCCTTGGATGCCCTCATGGACACAGGTTGCAGCCCAGACCCCCAAGCATCTATGTGGCCTTTGGTGGCAATATGGACCACAGACATCAATGCAGTCCCTGGCTGTGGTAGGACCATGGACCCAGACATGGTTCTAGGCAGCAGCCCGGGCCCAGATGTCACCATGGTCCCAGGAGGCAGCACTGGACACCTGGACCACCATGGCCCCCACAGCAACATAGCCCTTGTACACCAACGAGGCCTGAGGTGACAGCCCAGACCCCCAGCATAGGCAAAGTCTTTGATTGTCTCAGGAGCCACAGATATCAACACAGACCCTGGCTGCCGCAGAGTCACAGACCCAGACATGGTCCTTGCCCGCATCCATGGTCCAGATGATCCCATGGCCCCAGTTGACAGCCCTGGCCACCCAGATCAGCCTGTCCCCAGTGGTGGCATAGCCCTCAGACACCAGGGCTCAGCCACTGGGCATTTGCATGACCCCTGGTGGCAATATGGGCCAGGGACATTAGTACAGACCCGGGCCATCGCAGGACCACGGACCCAGACATGGTCCTAGGCAGCAGACTGGGCCACGTTGTCATCATGGCTCCAGGTGGCTATGCAGGCAACCCAGGTTGATATGTCCTCCCCACGGCAGCGCAGCCCTCGGACACTACTGTGGCCCCAGGTACCATTGTGGCCCCAGGTGGCGGCCCAGACCACAGGCCACTGCACAGCCCCAGCAGCAACTGGAGTCACAGACATGCACATAGGCCTCCTTGGCTGTTCTGGGGCTGGGAATCAAGATCTGGCCCTTGGTTATAGCCCAAACCCAGACATATCCCTGGACCTGGGTGACCAGCTGGCCCTTTCCATCAGCAAGTTCCTCACCACCCTCACTTCTCAGGACCTGCCTCTTTCCTCAGCCCATGAACCATTCGGCCTGATACTAATTCACGTTTGAAACTTTTTATAAAGCTTTAAAATATTATTAACCAACTACAAATACCTAAGAGGTCCTCTCATGTAATGATAGTTTTGTGAATCCTTGCTCCGTTAAGTTGAGGACGATTTTGGTCAACAAAATCACTTATTTTCATTCTCACCATATTGAAAGACTGATTTGCACTTAAAAGTCAATATTCTTTTTTGCAAGCAGAGTTCAAGTTTCTATGTAATTGGCTTTGTTTTTTTTAATTTCTGCACACTTTTTGAATGTCTATATGATGAATCTTTATATAATTTGTCATAGTTTCAAATTTAAACTCACCTAATAACAAAATATGTACTTCCTCCAATGTACAAATGGGCTGCCAAAGGAGTGATGATTAAGTAATATACAAATTATGAAAATGTTTTACACACACACATTTACATCCACGTATTTCATGCTAAAGTCCGTTGATTTTAAGAATTCATTATGCTCTCCCTTATAAGTGCTGCACAGTTTTTAATCTAGCAAAATACCCAGGAAATTAATCTACTTGATGACATAAACCACTTATTTGACTGTTCATTGCTTCCTTGTTTGATAAAGCAAAAATTGCAGCAAACGATTTAAATTTCTTAGGAGACTTCAACAAATAGTTGAGACAACTAATTTTGAGTTCACAGTGCCAGAAGGTGCCACATAAGTTGCTGGAGTGGATAAGACGTCCTACCTAGCTGTAGACCCAAGAGATACGATAACAACCCATTTAGCGAGATAACATAAATAATCCAAGAATTCACTATTTTTAGAAGACAGTGCAAGAGCCATGACTCTGGCAGCTTTATGTACAAAGTTTGAACCTCACACAGTAACAGAAAAGGTATGTTATTTGTCATTCTTTTTGTTGGGGACAGTTCTAAATATTGTGCATGAACTATATTCAGTTTCCTTAAAAAGCTGTTATTAATATTGCCACTTACACATGAAAGAATTCGGGCATGACCAGATGAATGTGGTCAAGATCTGCATTAGTAAATAGGCATAGTGATAGGAGAAAGAATCTGAGTTCGATACTATATTTGGAATTTTATAGTTCCTCGAATTTTTTCTTCACCTTAAAAATAATTTTATTCCAGGGAGATGCTCATGATGTGACATTTAAAATGTGATGATAGTAGTTCATGATGGCAGGAGTTTCATTCATGGTCACATGTGAAAGACCCTTTACAATAGCTTTCTTCCTAGGTCTAATTCCCTCCAGTGTTGACTCAATCTCTTCTCCCGCCCCCGCCCCCCCCCCCCGCCTCTCTCTCATTTTATTTTAGTTTTTGTGTCTCTTAAAAAGATTCTTTGACAGTTTCATACATTTTATGCTGCTCTTTTTTGGTCCTTTTTAGCTCCCAATATCTTTGTACATCTTCTCTCCTCTGATGATGATACCTCTCTGCTTCCAAAACAAGTCCCCTTTATTTATTTATTATTTACTTTTACCCAGAGTTTATATTGCTTGCAATCACCTGAGTGGGAGGATACACAGCAGAACATTATCAACTTACAACACGAGCCTCATGAACCACCCACCCACCCATGCATGGTGAAATGGTGATGGGCCTAATCTTGTATAAGAAACCACAGCTGCAGTGAGCTCGCGAGTGTGTCAGAAATGTCAGAACCCATAGAGACTATTTTGCAGGACTACTTCCCAGTCTCTGGCTCTTCTGTTTTTTTTTTTTCCTGCCCCCTTCTTTGCTTGCTGTTCCCTGAGTCTTAGAGGTGGTAATAGAGCTGTCCTGTCTACAGCCAAGCACTAAATACTCACTTGTCTCTGCGCGCCAACTGGTTGTGAGTCTGCATTAATTATTGACCACAGGAAAAAATAAACTTCTCCGATGGAGACCAAGAGCAGCACTAATCTAGGATATAAACCCAGATATTTAGCGGATGCTTTCACATTTCCATGTAGCCAACAGCATTCATAGGGCTTATGATTTCCCTGCCAGGCATGGGCTCTGCACCAGATTCTTAGCATCAGATGTGAGTTCTTTCCTATGGTGGGTCTCGAATCCCAGCATAAAACAGTTGATGACCTTCATAACAGTCATCACTATTTCACGGCTGGGCATATCTTGCTAAACGGGTTGTTATCACATCCCTTGGGTCTACAGCTGGGTAGGGTGTCTTTTCCACTCCCGCAGCTTACGTGGCACCTTCTGGCACTGTGAAAGCCAGCCAGCAGGAAGGAAACTTCTAGCTCAGATTCAGCTTGACTTTTCAATATCCTTCAACCGAAGTATGTGGTATTTTCAGCAATAAAGCCTTATAGTCTAGTAATGGTGAACCACCAAGGGCATTGACAGTAGACTGTAATATGTTGGGGCCTCTGTGACTTCCCAGAAGCCCATAGGAAGGTTTAACATACCTGATATTCTTTCTGAGTGGAGCATTAAAGACACATGCAATAACATCCCATCATTTAAACAATTTTTTAAATTATGCTTTTAATAGAGACATTAAGATGGCTAAAGTGTTGCCTTCTTTCTTGGGCCTTGAATTTTAATGTATTGAGGCCAGATACAAGTTCAAACCTGATGTCGTGAGTTTGATCCCCAAATACAATGGTGGAAATAAAGTTGTCCACTGACCTGCACGCATATATGGTATATTCATGCTCATGCCTGATGCAAACACACATGAACATACAAAAATCAATTTTACTGTGTTAGTCTAACCTGGGTGTGGTGGGTGGGACACAACATAGTCCCAGCACTCAGGCAGCTAAGGTTAGAGTTTTATAACAGTTCAAGGTCAGACTGGGCTTGTAACACAGAGCGAGGCCCTTTGTCAAAAACAAAAAACAAACAACAAAAAATCAAGATTTCAATGTTTCCTCAAGTGCATAGTTACAGAAAAATAGTCAAGATTCTGCACAAAATATAATAGACAAATCTTGATTTGAGATGAAAGAGATACAAAGGAAGCATTGGGAAATATACATCATCTAAATCTTGGTGCATGTTAGGTCAGTTAGATAAAATTCCCACCTCTACATAAAGTCTGAGATAAAGCAGTTTGATATCAATAGATTTATATAGTAATTGATTTTAATACTGCTGACTTGCTAAGAGTAGTAAGACTGGGTAAAGACTTATGAAAATATTATTTTAGCAGTTTGAAACAAGAAGAAAAAAATGGCTTCAAAAAACATTAAGGCCAAAGGATCAAGAAATGAAGTTTCACACAATGACCGAAGCACAGGGAATGATCTGCAGGCCTTGGGTGGAGAGCACATGTTGTGTAGGCTTCCAGTCAGTCTGAGGTTCTTGGGAAGTGTGTCACTTTCTGGTTTTGGTTGGCCTTTGGACAACTCTGGGAGTTTCTGTTTATGACCTTCCAGGAAGAGGTAACTCAATGTCTTGAAATTATGAAATATGAGCAGTAGGTACTTTACAGAGTACCTTCTAATGAGGCTCGCAAGAACCTTTAGATCAGCAGTTCTCAACCTGTGGGTCACAACTTCTTTGGAGGTTGCATACCAGATATTTACAGTATGATTCATAACAGTTGCAAAATTGCAGTTATGAAGTAGCAACAAAATGGTTTTATGGTAGGGAGGGTCACCATCACATGAGGAACCGTATTAAAGGGTCGCAGCGTTAAGAAAGTTGAGAACCACTGCTTTAGATGGTATTGATTCTACAAAACAAGACACAATTAACGGTATTACATTCCTTTATATGGTTCATCACTGAAACAAATGTCTAGTGAGAGTAGAATTGAGCACCTTACGAAACCACTGCACTATTAACCATATAGGCCTGAAAAAAAATAGAAACGTCATTGAAAAATGAGGAAATATCCATATGGCTATACAATCCTATTGTGGGGTGGCCTGATGGCGGGCTAAGGGTCAAATCCTTTGGTCACGGTCACTGACATTTCTTGGAAAGTCTGGAAGTCTCAGCTGTAAAAGACCATGTACTCTTTTTCTGTTCTCCTTGAGAATTGAGAGGAACAGTTGGTCCCCGAGTGACATACAGAATTTCCGTTTCTTGAATAACTCACCTAGTAGGACATGGATGTCTTCACAGCTACTCTGAAGTGAGTCTTCCTCAAGGGAGAAATCCAAAATCTAAAAGCATCTTTGCTGTTTCAGAGCATTCTGCTTTACATCAGGAAGAGGATTGTGGCACCCCAAAAGTAGACAATGTGGCAATGCATTAAAAGTCACATGAGTGGTAACTAACTGAAATTTATTTGTTCCTTAAAAAGGTTCTAAAAGTCTGGCTTGGGTCCATATCTTGCCTTCTCGGTTTTCTGAATATTTGTGTGTATGGCAGAAGAGACACTCTGCAGGTCTTTTGTAATTTTACTGAAGCCAAAGGGAGCATTCAATTGAGAACCACTGCTACCCAAGTAGTGTTGTTCCAACAACTTTTATAATAATTTTTTTTTGCTTTTTGAAGTTATAATGTGTCCTTTGTCAGATATGTAGTTAGCAAAGATTTTATTCCATTCTGCAGCTGTCGCTCCTTCCCTTGATCATTTCTGTTTCTACACAGAACATTTTCTAAGATCTGACCTTTCTGAAGAGGAAGTGGAGACAGAGTTAAGAAAACAGCAGGAGGTTTGCTGTGAGGTTTCATCTCACAGGAATGTCAGAGGAGCGACTATGTGCCTGAAGCCTCGTCAACACGTCTACCTAAACATAACCTGGACAAGAACAACAACACGCTAACATAAAAGGAGGGGTGTCTCATGGGGCCTCAACATTAGACAAAGACCTACCAGCAACTAAAGAAATATTCAGAGCAAGAGATGTAGTCTTCCCCATGGAGGAGTCCCAAAATTGATTATCCAATGCCAAGTAATTAATCTCAATATCATATACATGCAAATAATCTTATTCAGACTCAGAGATAGTTTTATTTATATATTTATGAGTATATATATATTTCATATTTTGGAATAGTTAAAAAAAAAGACCCTGAATGAGAGCAAGGGGTGAAAGAGGAGAGTTAGAGGAGGGGAAAGGATGGGGGGAAATGGCATATTTATATTGTGGAATATTGCTTTAACTATGTAAAGATGTGTTACATTTGTTTATGTTGCATTTGTTTAATTATGTAAAGATGTGTTGCTGTTTTATCTTGCCTGCCTAAGGCACCTGATTGGTCTAATAAAGAGCTGAATGATCAATAGCTAGGCAGGAGAAGGACAGGCAGGGCTAGTGGGCAGAGAGGATAAGTAGGAGGCTCAAGTGAGAAGAGAGAACAAGGAAGAAAGAGAGGGAAATGCCTGGGGCCAGCCAGGCAGCCACCAGACAGACAGACATGGAGGAAGCAGTGAAAGCAGGACATACAGAGTGATGGAAAGGTCAAAGGAAAAAAAACCCTAAGGCAAAACATAGATGAAGAGAAACAGGTTAAATTAAGTTATAAGAGCTAGTGGGGAAAGCATAAGAAAAGGCAGAGCATTATTATAAATCTCCGTGTCTTTAATTGGGAGCTAGTGGGTGGCCAAAAGAAAGCCTGCTACATATTTGTGTGTGGTAGATAGCTGTTTGAGACATGCCCTGAAGCACCACACTCTATCTGATCAGTTTTGCTGTTTCAAAACCGTAACCTCCTTCATAAAATAGTCATATATCATACATCACCTACTCGAATTTAACCTATAATTTTTATTTGGAAAAGGACAAGACCATAAATATAACAGGCCCCCACACCTCAGCACAACTGATTCCATGGTGAAAGTACCATTCAGGCCATAAAATCAGCACATAGACAGTATCACCTGTCAAAAGAGAACAAAGACCTAATCCATCAAAGTCCATAGCTGTGGGAAAGTCTCTAAGTATGCTAACCTTGTTCTTTGGCTTCTGGCTAACTGTTCTTGCTAACTGAAGTTTTTCAACGCAGGGTATGATTTTTTTTGTATTCAAAATTCACCCTGAGAAAGGCTCAGGAAGACAATGGAATCCTAAACACCCAGTGGCTGACTAATAAAGACTTTCTGTTGACTTAAATCCAAATCTGTGTAGCATTCTCTGGGGGATACCCTACAACACAAAATTATGATGGTTGTCTCAAAATTGATTATTTAATACATTTCACAATCAGCATTATCATGTGGCTATATATTAAAACAAAGAGGAAAAATTAGTATTTCATTTGGACACATGTTAATGCTGTTTTATGGAATAGCTATCTGAAAACATCCAGTGAAATTTCAGAATGTAGGTATGAGCTCATACAATAAACCTGCATTTTTTTTGTTTGTTTGTTTGCTGAGGTTCTTTGGAAGAGAACCAATCACTTGATTACTTATTATCTTCATGTAGAAATTACCAACTGTGCAAAAAATTTACAGAATATAACCCTTGCAAAATGCAGGGTTCCTACCTAGGATTGCAGTTACGTGTCCTGGTCCATGGATATCAAAATGTATACTCTATGTAGGATATTATGTTTAGTGGAAAAGCTCCAAATAAATAATATTCTTAGTCTCCCAAAAAATATAATTGGACTTTGAAAAACATCATACCATTGTAACTGACTTGCATTTGTTCTGTGAAGAAATTAAAATAAGATAATTTTATTCATGGATTTTTATCATTTCTAAAAAGAGTCATTTAAGAAAAATGTATTTGAAGAGCTATAAGAAGAATCAAACTAGATGACTACAAGATGATTTCAGGTTTTATTTTAAGCAATTGAGGTTTTGTGTATTTTGTGCTCTTTCTATTGCAAACATAAGTGAGAAACATATGTACTAACATGAAATATAAATCAGAAGGGAAGAATGAACATCAAGTTCACTGTGAGAGTTTCTAAATCCATGTTCTTACAGAGCACACAGTTTACAAATTAGAAAAAGGTCACGTCTCATCATATTTTTATCTAGCTGAAAAGCTGGAGGGAAAAATCCCCTACATTGAAAAGGAAATATAAATGTCAAATTATCTTCTCACTAACATAAATAGTGAAATTCTGTACAGAAGTCACCAACAGATCAGTGTATAAGTAAGATCCAAGTATCATTCGTACGAACCAGCTCTGCTGAGAAATTTTACAGGACTACATACATACGTGACAGCCGTGAGATACATTGCAGGAGAATTGAACGACCTGAAGAACACTGAGAACACTTCACAGGGTAACAACAGTCTACTCCACGTGAGTGAATCAGACATTAACACTACAGGCATATTTCACGCCTTTGTAAAATGCTGGCTTGAATGGCTAGTGTGGAACCAGCATACGGGGGAGGGAGTTATCATCTCTAAAAACAGACATCAGTGTGTGCCTTAGCATCTCTCCGACCAACACACCAGGCGTATTTGCCTCACCTCCTATAGAAAGTATACTCTCAAAACTCAAGGAAAAAGGATACTTCTAGATACTGCTCCTCGCCCCTGCGTCCCACAGACTAGTTGATGGGCTGGAGGGCTACAAGACTACTAATGATCTCTGTAGGGTCGTGGGGTCATGTTTCATGGGATCATTGTAAGTAGCTTTTCTGGTTTTCAGTGAGAGAGAGAGAGAGAGAGAGAGAGAGAGAGAGAGAGAAGAGGGGAGGGAAGGAGAGAGGGAGGGAGGGAGGGAGGGAAGGAAGGAAAGAGAAAGAAAGAAAGAAAGAAGGGAGGGAGGGAGGGAGGGAGGGAGGGAGGGAGGAAGGAAGGAAGGAAGGAAAAAGACAGAGTATGGTGATGTATTGTGTACCCTAATAAACTCGCTGAGGATCAGAAGACAGGACAGAGCCCGCCACTAGATTAGACATAGAAGTCAGGCAGTGGTAGCACACACCTTTAATCCTATCACTCTGGAAGCATAGATCTGTCTGGATCTCTGTGAGTTCAAGGTCACACTGGGCTACATGAGATTGACCCCAGTATAAGAGAGAAAGAGAGCCAGGCAGTAGTGATACTCACCTTTAATCCTAGTAAGTAATATGGCAAGGCAGAGAAAGGTATATTAGGCACGAGGAAATAGGAACTCACTCTCTTTAGGCTAAGAACTAGTGACTGGCTGTTCTGCTTCTCTGAACTTTCAGCTTTCACCTTGATATCTATCTGGCTCTGGGTTTTTTATTAAAAGACCATTTAAGATTCGAACAACAATAGAGAGAACAAAACAATACAGCTCTCACCTTAAAGGTAACAAGAAATAGTTTATTCTGGCAACATTTTGAATGACCATGGCCCAGGAACTCAAATTTAGGTTACTCCAACACGGAAGCAGTTTCATGAAGTTTTATTGTTCTATAAAAACAAAGAAAGTAGTAAATTAATTAGCCAATTAAAAGAGCCAAACTCAAAGTGGAAAGCAGAAAAATGACATTTATTCAATGTGTTCACATTGAGAAGAGAGAGACAAAGGGACCCAGCAAAAAACATCAAGTTCATCGTAGGGATCCTGGAGTAAAATAAAAGTTTAACTAGTGAGCTGAGGATATTCACATTTAAGCAGTTCTGGTCGAGATGTGGTTTCACCCATGATTGACCCCTCATTGTCTGGGCTTCAGTCTCATCCTGTAAGGTGGTTGGACAAGTTGTTAGAACTGTTTGAAATTCCTTTCTGGGAGACAAGTTCTGCCAAAGGGTGATGCCCCTTCCGTTTCCCAACAAGAGATTCCTGGGGAAATTCTCATTTCTTTGGGGTCCATTGTTTCAGTATTCTAATAATCACTGAGATGCAGAAGTGTCTTCGTTTCTGCCAGGCTTGTTACATTATCCTCTTTGGAATCTTTAATTCTTAAGAAAATTAAGCTTAATGAAGATATAGCCACATTTCACTAAACTTTTAGTAGTCCTTGGAAGTATTTTGAACCAGTAAGTTGAAGAACAAGCAAAACTCGCATTCAGGGCCATGAGAATACACATATGGAAGAGTGCATGGGCCAGTATTTTAAAAACACATCTACTTTGTGGAGTTGACAAGCCCATGTTGAACAGGGAATTGGGGATAACCTAAATCATTTTCTGGGCATCACCCAAAATGTTACCTTGAATAAGCCCCTAGGCCTATGGCTCAACATTCCATCTCAGTGAGTGGAAAGCTCTAAGTTCAGCTCAAGGTAGATGATAGAACTTTCCCTACAGGGGCACACAAAGGAGAAGGCTACTCACTTACTTTTAATGCAAGAGAGAATTGCTGCACACAAACATATCTTTTATTATCTCTCAGGAACTTACCAACTCAGTATGAACTCCGGCAGTGAGCCAACCCTATCTGACCGTTGTCCCCAAGACCACAAAGCCCCCACTGTTCCTGCTTCTTCATGAAAGACCCCTTCTGGCTTCATTCAGGCAACTTCGTTTGGAGTGAAAGATTTTCTTTCATGCTGTTTCACACAATTGCCAAAAAATGTCTATGTAGATGATTTTCAAGAGAAGAATGCGTCTGGTGCCAGAAGAGGCACCCCTCCTGAGGTTCACCAGCTTCTCTCTGTCACCTGAAATTACAGTGCTTCCAATTTATTCTGATTAACTGTGCCTGGGTGAGACACATGCAGGGAGCTTCACGACTCCAACTGGAGCAGCAATCACCATTTCAAATCAAAACATCTCCCTTCCAGGGCTTTCCACTGTTGTTGCCTTCAGCTTGCTGAATTATTCTGATTCTCTAGCCAAAGTGTGGAATTCAAAAACCGTTAGCTTGAAGTCAGCCCTGGAGTGCATGCAGGTCTGGGTTTGATGTTAACAGCTCCTTGTGACGGAAAACTGAAAAGAAGCTGTGTGTGCAGAGTCTGATTGTCTGATTAGGATTTCAGTGCTGTAGGGAGATTGGAATGTTGGAAGTTCAGAGGCTAATCACCTTATTTGGGGCTAGTTCTACCTCTCCAGAACAGTCATTCCCTGCCCACCTCTGTGTCTGAACTAGCATCTTGTGACTAATAGATAGAAACCTCTTAGAATCTATTAAATTGGCTGACCCCTAGCTTCTACCAATGTGAAAACAGAATGTCCTCAGGTGGCATCTTGGGCTACCTGTCTCCCTATTGTACCCACCAAGGTACTTTAAACTTGTCTCAATTATGCCATTCTTTATTCTGGAAAACTATAGCATTTCATGAAACTTCTCCCATGTTGAACAGGGAATTTGGAACAACCTAAATAGGTTTTCCTGGGCAGGGTCACACAAAATGGTCCCAAAATAAACTCTCTCTTATTCCCTTCAGATGAAAGCTGTGATTTTTGTGCCCATGGTATGAAAACTACTCTTTTTGGGGGGTAGGGGGCTCAGTTTCCTCTTCTTAGTAATGATAATAGACTATATTGTTATCCAGGATTCCCTCTTTCAGGCTTATTCTAGTGACTAGAACCTTTGTTAAAATTTAACAAAGCAGGAACAACCACTGGACAGAACAACATTTTTAAAATCACTTGTAGGAAATGGCTGCCATGACTTTGTGTGCTTCACAATACCATTCACACTTCTTTAAGATTCTGAGGGTGAGATTTGGGGTTGCGGTTGTTGTTTGCTTTTAAACTTCAAGTTCTCACACAAGGCATTCACAAGGATTTTATTGTTGCTGTTGTTAGTCATGCAATTATATGTGTGCCTCATAAGCAAGCAATGTTGCTTAACATGACTGTCACATGTACAAGGCCTTCTTCCCTTTAAGGTTTTAGTTCTGTCTGCCTTGACTTCCCTGCTCAAATGGCTTTGGTTACAGATGGGCTACTGCTACCCGAATGACTGAGAAGTTCAAGAAGCATAAGCTTCTAGAAGCGTCTGCTTTCTTTGCTTTCCATTTCTTTCTTTATCAGACAGATCTTCAGATGTTATCCCAAGAAAGACTGTAAATAAATTTTTTTCCTTCAAGTTTATCAAAGTGTCATCTGTTCATAAAAATCATCTTAGGGCATTTGGGGTGGGGTAACACAATTCATAAAACAAGATCCACTTGAGTCTTTATCAGTCAATCTTAGAGTACAAGTCAGAACAACCTTGAGAGGTTTAATAATCTCCAAATTGAATACAAGGCAAAGGAAGAAAGTTGAACAATTCCTTAGGCTTATATCAAATCACTATGCAAACAGTTTTTAGAAGTTTGAAGTCAACTAAAATTCTTAGTATGACTGAATCCCTAAGCTAACTCCAATGGGTTTTGCTCTTGATTGAAACTAATATTTCAAATGATCAAATATTGTACTTTTAATTATAATTGCATAATAGTGCACATGCTGAGGTGACACAGCAGGAATTTTATTATGGATGATATGAAGGTATCGAATTGCAAAGCTATCCATAAGAAGAGACAGTAAAGTAGTTGAGAATCCTTCTGCGAAATCATACGTAGTATGAGGACCACACATTCTTCCCACAGGCCCCACCCCCACCCCCGTCAGCAGTGGCTTCTTTATCTCCAGTAGTGATTGCTCTGCCTTCGAAATCGACTCTGTAATGTATAACCATAAATAGTAGGTTTACTGTCCTATAAATCTGAATGGTTCTGATGCACTTGTGATACCTGGGAAGAGGGTGAATATTACAAAGCAAAACTAACCAATAGAGAACAGCTGTTGAGCCACAAATCCAAAAATGCAAACATTTATCCAATGGGAGTTGGGGATAGAAGGTGCTTGGTTACTGTTTGTCTTGCTGCTGCCATGGTTACTGTTTGTCTTGCTGAAGAAACATCATGTTTCTGTTCCTACCCGTACATGCTGCACATCCTATTCATGTGTCTGTTCAGCTACTCAGATCCCCTCACTGAGGGTTTTCCCTGGGTCAGATGTTGAGCTGGGTGTAAGACAGAGAGTGCTGACAAAATAAGCCTAGCATATGATACCAGGAAGCCTAATGGTAACAGCCACACCTCGATAGATACTGCTTAGAATCTCCATGAGGCATGATTTCTGCTACCACACTAACTGAACAGTCATCAAAACAACTCAGTTTACAGCTGAACTTCATACCAACAAATTTTAAGCACAGTTTGAGTATCAATGTTGTTCCAACATTTATTATTTTTATGAGCAGAAAACTTTCATGACCAGATACCAAAACACAATATTATTATGAATGGGGGAAATGGTAAGTGCAAAGGTAACAAAAAAAATAATCAAATGTAACTGAGATTTCCTGTTCATACAAGGAGACTCAGGGACTGAGCTGTGACCTGTGAGCACCAGAGCAGCCTATGTGTGAACTGCTGACTTGTCTCGAAGGAAGGCTGATGCTACCACACAAGAGAAGGAAGGTGCTCAGGTGAGTCTTCCACTGTGAGGACTGTAATCCCAGCTACTGAAGATGCTGAGGCAGAAGGTCTCAAGGTCAAGGTCTATCTGACTTGCAAAGTTAGTTCAGGCTAGCTAGGGAACTTAATGAGACCCCGTCTCAAAAGAAAAAAATTTAAAAAGAGAGCTAGAAATATAGCTCAGTGGTAAAGCAGTTGTCTAATGAGCCTCGGGCCCTCGTGTCAACAGCAAAAGGAAATAGACCACATTATATTTTATTTCATTCTTAATGTTGCTTATTATAATTGTTTGCTGCAGCAGGTGCATCAGTGGCACAATCCACATGTGGTGATAGCAAGTGTTCAAATCTACAAAATGGATATTTTGGCATACATGCATGTATGAGACCATCAACATCATGGACATGTCAAATGTATCCTCTTCGTCAACTCCACCAAGCATTTCTTCACTGCGTTAGAAAGCCCTGACTCTCCCCCACAAGTGCCCTTTACCTTTTGGAAACTAACAGCCTACCTTGTGTCATTAAAGATTCATTTATATGTTTGAATGAATGTACCACTAATTACTCTCTAAACACCAAAAAAAACCCTTAAATATTTATAAAATATTAAAGCCTCTGAATAATAATTCTATTTACTATCTGGCCATCGGCCCTTTCCTAACAGACCTATACCCCTACTCACCTCAAACTTAAGACTGTAAGTTTCTGAAGTGAGAAATACTTTGAAAATTGCCAATGCAAGGGCTGGGGTTGTGAAGTAGACTTCCTGAAGGCCTTTCAGGGAAGTCAGATGGACCATCTTCAGCCCTGAGGGGCTGAGCCCTGCTCATATACAGAAACAGTCCTGGGAACCTGGCAAGAAAGTCTCAACCAATTAACATTAAGATAGCTTTCTTTCAAATCTTGTAAGTACTGAAACTCATATCTAGTGCATCTTCATTAGAAAGAATAACACAAACAAGACCTCAATCAAGGTACAAGAAAATAATACAAATACAGACTAAATTCTACATGTGTCTCCTCTCCCTCTTTCTTTTCGGAATTTCAGAGAAAAGAATAAGAAGTAGGTGCCTCTTTAATCATGAATACTTGTTGGAGTGGCAGACAATGGATTCGCTTTCTGCAACTGGAGTTTCAGTAATGCCTGGTTAGGGAGATGGTAAGCACAGGCAGACTTTCAGCTCTGATTCCCACTGCCTTTTAACAAGGTCCCTCTTGTATTTAGTTATGTAAAGGCTGCTACCATGAAGTCTGTGAAAGGTTTTGGCTATTTCCATCAGTGCAAACACAGTGTCTTTATCCCAATAAGTGTCTTCTGAAGATTGCAGTCTGTTCTTTTTTAGAGATGCTATCATTTACTTGAAACCCAAAATTATGCAGCATATGGGAGGAAGGATGAAGAATCTTTAAAATATCAAGTTTGGACTGGGGAGATGGTTCATCAGGTAATCTATCTGCTTGCTACCAAGACTTGTAACCTGAGTTCGACTCCTAGAACCCACATGGTGGAATGAGAGAATCACCCTGCAGACTGTCCTCTGACTTCCACAAGCACATTTGCCCAAGCGTTGCCCAAGCGCGCGCGCGCACACGCACGCACGTGCTCGCGCACACACACACACAGAGAGAGAGAGAGAGAGAGAGAGAGAGAGAGAGAGAGATGTAATAAAATTTAAAATATTAAATATGCAAAACTCATTTAGTACTCCCAAGTCAAAGAAAATACAAGTAAACCACTTCAACTACACTACAGATAGAAATCCATTCTAAATGGATAAGGATTAGTGAAGTCATTTAGCTATAACATTTGTGATCAACTGTTACTATTGGCAATTTGACACACTCTAGAATCACAGTGAGAAATGAGTTCTGGGGCATGCTTATAAGGATTTTCTTGATTGTACTAATTGAGGTGGGAAGACCCACCCTCCTGTAGGTGATATCACTTCTTAGAATGGACTGAGTGGAAAAGGAGAGAGCAAGCTGAGCATGAGTGAGCATACATTGACTCACTGCTCTCTGCTCTTGACTGTGAATGTCATGTTGCCCCATCGCTTCAAGTTCCTGTAACCTTTCTCTCTTGCAGAGCTCAATAAATACTTCATTCCTTACATAGCTCTTTAGTCACAGTATTTCATCATAGCCACAGGAAAGAGACAAAGTAAAGGGCACTTACTCTTTAAATTTTCTCATTGTTATCATATTTTATCTATTATGGTCATGGTTATAGGCATAGGTACCTTAATTTAGATTCATTTTCATGATTAGCACCTCAAGTATCACTACCCTTAGCAGTCATTGTTTTAACAAGCATTTATAGTATAACAATTCTGTACTGGGAATTTGGCTACATCCTGGTGGAGGATACAATGGTAAGAAGAAAGAAACTCACAATAGAAATCTAGGGTGAACTACCCTACAGTTAAAGAGGAAGATGCAGTCAAAGTTGAACTAGTCATTAAAATCTTTGAAGACTATCAAATTTGGCCAATTCTTGTTCTTCAGAATAAGAAAGTTTGACAACTGGAATTCTTTTGAATTTGGGGAAGGAGCCTAGATTCTATAGTATAACAAGAAAGAGCTCTGAAAGTCTTGGACTAGGAATGTTCTGATTTAACCCTTTACAGTATCTGGGCACATACAGGTCTTACTAGGGCTCTGGTTATAACAAAATAATGTTTCTGCCAAGGGAATCTGCAACTGACTAAGCTAAAGTCAAAGGAGAGTTGTGGTTCAGATAGCCTAAAACAAAATTCGACATGGAACCAACCATTGGATCCTCACAATTATAAAATCATAAAGCCTAACTTGCATCCATTTATTGTTTGCTAGAAGTTTTGAAGTCTAGATTATAATTTTTGCACAGAATTATGTGACAGTAAGAATTTAGAGCAAAGAGGTGCCACTTTAAATTTTCTGTATTTAAGTAAAATGAAATGCAATGATAATTTTCTTAAAGAAGAAGAATGATTTGTTTCCATGAAAGCTACATGTTGTGTGGTCCTTGGGTAAAGGGAAGGAGACAGAGGGGGTTATAAAATATTCCTTTATACTGTGTGAATATATGCCACTGTGATTGATTTAATAAAGAAGTTTATTTCTCAATAGCTGGACAGGATAAAGTTAGGCAGGAGAACCAGATGAAAGACATGGGAAAGAAGGGCAGAATCAGGGGAGTTGTGAGGCAGATGCAGAGGAAATAGGACGTGTACAAAATGAGGTAGCAAGCCATGAGCCACGTGGCAGTAAGTACAGGAATGAAAACAGATTAATTTAAAATGTAAGAGTTAGCTAGTAACAAGCCTGAGCTATTGGCTGAACTTTTATAATTAATATTAAGTCTCTGTGTCACTTATTTTAGAGCCAGTAGTCCCAACAAAAACTCTGGCTACATATGGCATTCCAGTGTGGGGCTGGAATTTCCACATAAGAGCTAACAAAGCTTAAAAAAATGATTCTACACACACGAAAATGGAGCCAGATGTAGCATGAATCTCTAAAGGGTCTTATTAATAAAAACAAACCTGGAGCCAGGTATTGGGGTGAATGCTGGAAGATCAGAAAAGCAGAACAAGCCACAACTACCTCACCTTGCCAATGTTTCAGCTGATTCTGTTTCCTCAGACTGGAAGCCTCTGAGTCCTCATCCAGAATGAATCTCAGCTGAACTGTGCTGCTCAAAAGCCTAAAATCTTAGCCAGACTCTAGTTCCTCATCTTCATGCCTTAAATACCTTTCTGCTTTCTGCCATCACTTCCTGGGATTAAAGGCTCTTGTTACCATGCCTGGCTGTTTCCAGTGTGACTTTGAACTCACAGAGATCCAAACAGATCTCTGCCTCTGGAATGCTAGGATTAAAAGCATGTGTGCCACCATTTTCTGGCCTCTATATCTAGTGGCTGTTCTGTTCTCTGACCACAGATAAGTTTATTAGTGTTCACAATATATTGGGGAATACAATATCACCACAGCCAAACACAATGTCCTGATAACTGTCTTTTCTTAGGTAGGCTCTGTTTGCAAGTAGCAAACAGAGGTGTTGCTCCTTTAAGAAACAGCTTCCTGGCTCAGGCTAGCAGCAAACACCAGCATGGCTCTTTTAAGAGGCTCTGCTACTGAAAACTTACATGGGGTTTATGAGCAGCGGGCAGTGTGCTACTTGGTGGCAGCATGGACCCAACAACCTCCCAGAGCTGGGGTAATGAACGTGGCTCCCACTGGTACCACCATCATGAAGCTAAGCTTTCAGGGAGCCAAGGGGAGGAGGAGTGAGCCATCAATGCCATGCCCTAAGCTGAGCCATGCCTGCAACTAATATAGCAGTTTAAGATTTGTCTCATGCAATCAAAAACAATACAGACGCTCAGTAAAGACAGATCCAGATGGGGAAAAAAAAATCTCTCAATGGGTTACAGTGTGTTTAAAATGTACAAAGGCTTGGGAGAGTAAAGAACAGGTATAGGCAGTCAAAAAAAAGAAATATATGGTTTTAGAATAATAAAGTCCTTTAAAAGGAAGTAAAGTAATATAAAAGAAAAAAGCCACATAAAGATGGAAAATACACGAAGAGTCTGAATCCTGTATGCTATTGTGTTGATTTTTGGCTGCTAAAAGACCCTGATAGATTAAGCCAACCTATATAATTTTAAAATATCTTGACTCCAAAATGGAAGGCAAAAGTGTGTTGTTTTGCAGGAGAGGTTATGCTTTTATTCCCACAAGAAATGAGAGGCTGTGGATTCATTCCAGGTTAAAGATGATCAGCTTTGATTGAGGAAGACCCCCTGAAAATCTTGACTACAGATATAAAGAAATAAACCAAAAAAATTAAAAAACACTTAATGTATGTTTTACCTGCTTGAACATAAAACAAAAATCATCTTTAACTGACCTGTACACACCACATATTCCATACTTGTAATGTATGTTACCTTTAAAAGTTTGTGTATTTTTAGAACAAGAGGACCAAACACCAATGAAAATAGATGGCCCAGGTGATCCAGCATCTAAGAATGCCTTTGTTGCAGTCTCAGAATTCTGCATCCAAAACAGCTTCAAGCCTTCTGGATGATATGATCCAGTCCCACAAAACTACTCCTGCTAAGACCTAACAATTATCCTGATTTTCTCAAAGTTCCCCTAAAGATACCAGTACTCACAAACAACAGGAAGTAGTCTAGAGAATGACACCCACATTCCCAAAAGATGGGTTATGTATGTTTATTATCATTAAAGGAGGGTCTGATTACAAGTTGTTATTGGTAATGGTCAGGAAAAAAAACTGAACAAAGGAGATAAGATTCAGGGATCTCTTTCTAAAAAGAAAAAGATGATATAGAAATGATAGGATAAAAGGGTACATTATTGAATCTACTTGTAGACTAAAAAAAGCAACTACTAGTCTTAAAATTTTCACGATGGTATGGATTTTGTCTTATTAACACAAATTTAAAGTTATTTTTGCTATACTATATGTATGTTTCTACTCTTGTTTGGGGTATTGTGCCTGTGCAACTCTTTTAAAAATGTAATGTATAATTAAGAAATACAGGTTAGTAGTTCACCATCTATAATAATCAAACTTGTAGTTATATTAGGTATATTTTCAAGATTAAATAGATATATAGATAGATGGTCTTCAAACACTTCAAAGACCTATAGAATATGGAATTTTAAATGTTTTAATAACGTGCTTTTCTTGACATGAGATACATCTACTCCTGGTGGCACTGATTTACTTCAAAAAAGGAATGATAGGCATCAAAGAAACTCCATATGGAGTTTCCTTATTGCAAAAGCTAGCCATTTGGGGGAAAAATTGCTCTTACCTCAGTTGCTGATAATATACTGTGCAAACTGGACCAGCAGGATGCAAAAGAAAGCTACTGTCAAACTTTGCCAATATAAGGTAAGACAGTCCTTCAAAATTCCCTGCTTCTCAGAAAAGTCTGTCAGATATACTAGGCCTTTACCAAAGATGGATGCCCCAACACTGAAGAAGAACTTTGGGTGACTGTCCAGACAGCCCGATGTCCCTCTCATTAGGTAACATTTCACCCTTCTGGGGTCTTTGATGGAGTTGAAGACTAGATAGTCATAGTTAAAGTTTTCGTTAGTTATGATAAAAAGTAAATTAGGTATAAAACTTTAGACTCACAAAGATAAATAATAGAGTATTTTCTCTAAATTTGCCAAATATAAATGGACTGGATATTATAACTGTAATTCTTATTTAATAACTATTTTTGCTGTATATAATTTTACTATGTTAAAGATAAAAACCTTCCTTTTTAATTGGACAAAAAAGGAGAAATTTGGAATATTCCTTTATGCTTTGTGAATATATGTCACTGTGGTTGACTTAATAAAGTAGCTAACCGACTAATAGTTGGACAGGATAAGGTTAGGAGGGAGAACCAGACTAAGGACACTGAGAAGAAGGGCAGAGTCAGGAATCTCGAGGCAGATGCAGAGGAAGGAGAATGTGAGGTAACAAGCCATGAGTCACATGGCAGCAAGTATAGGAATGGAAATGGGTTAATTTAAAATGTAAGAATTAGTTAGTAACAAGTCTGATCTATCAGCCGAACATTTATAATTAATATTAAGTCTCTATGTGGTTATTTGGGAGCTGCTGCCAGGACACAGAGAAACTCTGCCTACTGGAGATTTTCCTTCTGTGTGAATATCACAGTAATAAGTAAAATTTGACACAATGTAACACTGACCTAATTTTTCCACTGTGAATAATTATAATTATTTGTAGTAGTCATACACTCACTAGCCATCTTTCAAAAGTAAATATCGATAGTTATGGTTTAATTGAAATTATTGTTGATAAAAGAAATCAGAAGATGAAGTTGAAATTGTTGATAAAGTAACTTATGGGCACACAAATCATTGGCTGAATGTTAACACTATCCTAACTAAATAAATGTAACTAAATATTCATTTTTTTCTTGAAGATCTTAATTTTTTGTAGGCATCTTTAATACATAAGTAGTACTCATTTGTTAGTTGGTATGTTAAGCATAAAATAGTTATCAGATTCATTTAACAAAACGTTTGCAATGTACTACAAAAGTTTCAAAATATATTAAATAAGACCTAATTATTGTTACAGGTATCTTACTATGTACTAACCAGGTACTTTCATATGTACAAGGGAAAAAACTTAACTTTCAATTCTTTGCATTATAAAGTGTTGAATGATTAAAAGCAGTGAAATATGCACACCACATAAATTACACTTATTTATTAAGTTTACAATCTTAGGAAACATGAATAGGAATCACCTCCCAATAGCTTTGAAGGAACGATATCATTCTACTTAATCAGATCTCTCAAAGAAAGCTAGTAAAATGAAAGGCAGGAGAAGACTACAATTCTAAGATATTTGGTTATCTTCACCTTAGTCATCCTCAATTATTTCTCCCAAAGTGAAAAAGAAAGACTTGGACTCACATCTGGGTATAGTTCCTGTTCTTCTTAATAAATGAAGAGGAAGAGGTCCATTAGTTACGAACTTGTGAGTCCTTGAACTTTCACCTGCTCTGATTATTGTGCTTTGAGAAAAGAGTTATGTTCTGTGCTGCCCTTTGCCAGGACCAGAGTGTCAGAGTTCTTGTTAATCATCCTTACAAAGATTTCTCTGTCTCATTAGAAGCAATATTGAATTGAAAAACACTAAAACTGTCAAAAATAAGTTGTAAATGTGATCATGGTTGTTATAGTTTCTGAACACATTTAGAAATGTTCAGAAAATAGAAAAGTTCCAGAGAATACAAAGACCATGAAGGCACCAGATTAAAATTCATGAAACTGTTCTATGGACACAAGGAGAAGCATGTTCTGACGATAACCCACAGTGACAGGGTTGATGGGAAGAACAGAACCCCACTGGCCAAGTCACTCTGCTGACATCCCTGAGGCACAGATGAAACAGAAATTCTTCTTGTGTGAGTTCTTTGTAGGAAGACTCTGTAGCAACAGAAAAAAAAATTAACATGGTTCTTTCAAGTTGTCATATGAAAATTATGAACTGAAAAAAAACTTTTACAGACCAAGAGATCTACCTCATCTGAAGGCTTGTTTTTATATTAATGAGCCATTTTATTTAATCAATGTCACTCTTAGGTGTTCCTCCTCTGTGGAGAGCCATATCAACCCAAGACTTTCTCGGAGGCCCTGAAGACAGGACAAAGGGAACCCTCATTCTCTATCCTTGTTCAGGAGTAGACATAGCAAGGCTGGTCTAGGGCTAGAGCCAGTGTGTCAAAGGAGTCAAAGCTGTACTTTGGGGAGCAGGGAGGCTGTGGATATCACAAGGCAACCGTGTCTGAGGGATCCTTTGTTCTCTTTGTCAACATTTTCTGGGGAGAAAGCTTTCTGCTGACCTCAGCCATTTCCCCCCTGCTAATAGTATACAGAATGCTGTACTTCTTAGTAAACTTGTTTGGCATAAGTCATCAGCTTATGCAAGACTTCCTGGTCCCAAAGCATCTTCATTTCTTCTCTCTCTCTCTCTCTCTCTCTCTCTCTCTCTCTCTCTCTCTCTCTCTCTCTCTCTCTCTCTCTGTTTTTTGTTTTTTGTTTTGTTTTTTGAGGCAGGGTTTCTCTGTGTAGCTTTGCACCTTTCCTGGAACTCTCTTTGGAGACCAGGCTGGCCTCGAACTCATAGAGATCTGCCTGCCTCTGCCTCCCAAGTGCTGGGATTAAAGGCGTGCGCCACCACCGCCCGACCCATTTCTTCTCTTTTTATCCCTCAATCTCTGGTCCTTTCACTGGACACTGGACACACCACTGTCCCAGGTCCTTATTCCTGCACGTTCAGGTCACTCCTCTTTTCTCTGACTTTGCAACATTCGTGTAAGGACAGCACTGCCTCTCACTTTATCTCTGTTCATGTGCTAGATGACCTCTCCAAAGCTGAGGAGTTCAATGATATCTGTTGTGAGTTTGCCATTGAGAACTATCCCCAACAAGAGAGATTTTTTATTTTTATTCACCTGACTGCTTACATCAGAAAATCAAAACTGAACTCTGGGAAGCCATTCTTCAACTCTGACTATAGTAGACAGATGAAGTTGTAATGCAGAGAGTTTCTCTGCCTTACTTTCATTTCTCCAATGTCTCTCCACATGATGACTCTCCAGGATTTACGTGACAGTCCTACATCTTGTAATACTCCATCCATGACTACCTCCTTGTTGTTTCTTGGATGTTTAAACAAGTTCCCATGATGTAACCTCTGCACTGCATGTCTCTTGTGCCTTCTCCTATATGCATACATCTATATAGCATCTTCCACCCTTAATTTCAAATCTGCTCCCCACCCCTGAGAGAAGAATCTCATGTTTTATACATTGGCCTCAGATTAGTGTTAAATGAGAACAAAAACCTGAAAGGGCTATCAGAGGAACACATTTCCCAAAGATCTGGATTGCCTGCACGTCACCACTGATCTAAGGCAAAAAAAAAAAAAATAGTATAGAGATGAGGAACTGTCTCATTAGCTGCAACTTTTCAGCAAGTTATTTGAGCATGCTATAGTCACTATTATGGACTTTATAAGGCAATGTTTAAGTAACACAAACAGAAAAAGCTGACATTTGTGCTGGAGATGATAATAGGGCATCCCTTTCTAATGTAAGAATGGCTACAATGAGCTGTAACAGCTCTGTTTCCAATGAGGCCTTGGCCGCCTCTGTGAGCACACTCTGAGCCAATCTTCTGTTGTGCCAAGGCATGTTTCAGAAAGCTCTTTTCCAGTTAAGAATGTAAAGTCCTGCCCTCCCCCTTCTCCAGAATAATCCAAGGCTTAATGCCACCAAGATCAAACAACTATATGTTGAAAGTAACATTTACATAGAGTTATCTTTTTCTTTGTCAGAGAGAAAAATGCTGTTTCTGTTTCAGAAAATGAATTTAATTGCAGACATGTAAAGGGATTCTCACAGAGCAACTCATTCATGCTGTATAAAACCTCCTACCTTCTATCATGGCTCTGTGTGACACACACACATACCTTAAGTTGGAGAACTGAAACTCTCACACAGTGTTTTAAATATTGTGGAAGCTTTACTGATAATGTAAGAAAACACCACACGACAGATTGATTAACAAAGGAACCACAAAGGCATCAGTTGTAGTAAGAAATTTTTCATCAATATTTAATCCTGGTTATTCTTGCATTATGAGGCAGTGAATAGAAAAGAAGACAACATAGAAAAAAGTGTAATGATGCTCATAAGAGTCATTTTTATTCTAAATCCCTCTTGCCTCAAATTGCATTCCTGGCTTGAATCAGTGGGGTTCACAATATGCATAAACATCACTTACTGAAGTCCCAAGTCAGAATGATTACAGTTATGAAAAAGGATAAGCACAGAAAACATCAGTGGCATTTTTGCTCTTCTCCCTTGAAACTTCCTCCTCATGATCCCCTTAGCAATTTCCTGACCTCTATGGGTATTCCAAATAAAACACTCATATTTAAAGATTCAAAGCTAACATCCACCAATGAGAGAAAAAATATGATGCTTGTCTTTCTGGGCCTTGGATACTTTACTCAGAATGATTATTTCCAGTTCCATCTATTTATCTGTGCACTTTATTTTTCTTAACAACTGAGTAATAGTTCATTGTGTACATATACCACAATTTAATTATCCATTCCTCAGTCGGTGGACATCTATGCTGTTTCCATTTCCTGGGCTATTATGAATAGAACAGCAATGAACATGGATGAGCAGGTATCTCTGTAATAGGATGTGAGTCCTTTGGGTATGTACTCAAGACTGTCTAAGCTCATAGAAATTGGATAATTTTTCTTCATTTATTTCTCAAAAAGTTCATTATTGGTGTGTAGAAATGTATTCATTTTTGTATATTACATTGATATCATATCCAACTACTTTGTCAAAAGTGTTTATCATGTCTAAGAGTTTTGTGACATTGTCTTTAGAGTCTTTCAAGTATAAGATTGTTTCATATGCAGATGGGGATTGTGTGACTTCTTTCTTATTTTACTTCTTTTTTTAAATTTCTTTATCACTTTTATTTCTTTCCCTTATGTTCTTTCTCTAGCTATGATTTCAAGCATAATATTGAATAAGAGCAGAGAGAGTGGACACATTTGTGTCATTTCTTATTTTAGAGGAAATGTATTAAATATTATTCCATTTTGCGTAGTGTTGGCTATACACCTATCATACAGAGTTAATTATTCTGGTGCCATGTGTTCATTTTTACTGATGATAGGAGTTTTTAATTTTCTCTCCGATTTTTAAAGATAATGTTGCTGGAAATAGTAATATTTCAGGGCTTGAAGTATAATTTCTATGCTTTAGTGTCTTTAGATTTTCTGTTGAAGGATTGATATTATTGGGATCTGTTTGTCATAGTGAGCTCTAGTTTCTCCATTACAGCTTTTAAAGATGTTTTTACTTTAGACACCTTGTCAATAATGTGTTTTGGAGAGGTTTTTCTCTGGTCATGTGTAACAGGGGCTCTAAATGTCTCTAGGACTTGTCTGCCATTTCTTTCACTAGATTTAGGGAAAATTTTGCCATGAATACACTGGGTGGATTTTTGCCTTGCCAGACTCTTCATAGGGCTTCCAAGCTTCCCTTTTATGTGAGCCTTCTGTTTTTCTTCCTCAACTGCTGCAGAACGTCACTGTTGGAACCCTGTGCTGATTAAATCTTTTCACTGACTCATCCCTTCTATTTTTTCACACTTTTAAGCTATCCTGTCGCTCCATTTGTGATTCCTAAAGTTCTCTTTCTCTCTGTAGAGCAATGTATTCTTTATTACCCTGTTTTCTCATTTACCATGTCACCATGCAGTCAGCTTTTAATCTATGGCCTTACCTAGATGTGGCTGAACTAATTGAATTGAAAATGCCATAGTTAAATTTGTTACTCAACGTTTACTATTAATGATATTTTCTGGAAGCAATAAAACTGAGATGGCATATTGACAAGTGTACAATCTAAAAGATAAAGATACTTTCACTTGCTTAATGTGAATAATTCCATTTGCAAGCACTGTCCTGTGCACATTCTTTGTGGTTGAAAAACTTTTCACTGTGTGTAAATAACACATTTTAAAAAATCAATTCCTAGGCTGGAAAGATAATTTAGCAATTAAGTTCACTGGCTGTTCTTTGAGAGGAACTAGGTTTGATTCCCAGTAAGGCTCACAACCATCTGTAACTCCAATCTCAGGGGTCCAGCATCCCCTTCTGTCCTTGCAGGCATTGCACATACTTGGTACATGGACATACATGAAGGCAAAATGCCCATACATGTGAAATAAAGAAAATCTAAAAAATCAACTCCCCTGTTACTGGATAATTGGTATAACTGAGTCACAGAGCAGAGCAGATTTTAGTTTTTTGACAATAACTCCATAGTGATTCCCATAGTAATAGGATTAGTTTTCACCTCCATCAGCATTATAGACGTGTTTCTTTTTGTGCACATTGTCACAAACATTTATTGGTGTTTCCTTAATGACTGTCATTCTGACCGGGAGTCTCAGTGGAACTTGAATTTGCATTTCTGTGCTGTGAATGAGGGTGGAAGTCTGAGTCATATGTTTACATTTCATATTTTGTGAACTTTATGTCCACTGCCTTCACCCATTCGTTGATTTGATTATATGATTTGCTGTTTAGTTCTTGAGTTCTTTGTATTTTCCAGCTATTTTCCAAAATCAGGTAAAGAGCTAGTAAAGATTTTGTTCAATTTGTAGGCTGCTTTTGCAGTCGGTTAAATGTTTCTTTTGTTGGGTGGGTAATTTTAAATTTTCTGAGGTCCCATTTGTTAAACTATTGACATTATTTGCCAAGCAACCGAAGCACTATTCAGAAAGCCATTAAGTTGCTCATATCTTGAGTATTTTCTTCACATTTTACCATTTCAGTCCTTAGATGAATATCTTGGACAATCTTGGATTTGATACTCTGTACAAAATAGGAGATGGGAGTCATTAATAGTCTAATATTCTGTTTGGACATCGAGTTTCCCAGCAGAATTTTATGAAATTCTCCAATGTATGTTTCCTACATCTTTATAAAAATTCATGTTTGTAGCTTGGGTTTGTATCTGGGGTTTCTGTTCTATTCCATTGAACTACTCTTGTTCCTATGAGTGACACCTTCAGCATTACTCTTTAATTTTAATTTAATTTTATTTATATTTTATGTGTATGGGTATTTAGCCTACTCACATGTCTTTTTATTTTCTGATGAAGTTTTAGATTGCTTTCATATTTCTAGGGGAAAATGGCATTTAATTTTGATAGCACTGAATTCCCAGTCCATGAGTATAAAAGATTGTTCTATCTTCTGATTGATGTCTTCATTTTGTTCTGGTTTTTAATGTGTTAAGTCTTTCCATGTCTTTCCATAAATTTATGGTATTTTTTGTAGAACTATGAATGGGATTATTACTCTGATTTCATCTTCAGCCTGTTTTTATTAGAATACAGGATGCCTACTGCTTTTGTATATTAATTTTGTTTTGCTTTGCTAAAACTGTCTATCAAATCTAACTTTTTTCTGGTAGAGTCTTTAGAGTCTTTTATACATAGAATTATATCATGCATGTATAAGAATACTTGTATTCTTACTTTCCTATTTGTAGCCTTTTTATTTTATTCTTTTGTTGTTGCTGGAGGGCTTCTCTCCAGGTTCCACCAAGCCCCACAGTCCCACAATCCACGTATAAAATAATCACTCAGACACTTATATTACTTATAAACTGTATGGCCGTGGCAGGCTTCTTGCTAACTGTTCTTTTATCTTAAATTAACCCATTTTTATAAATCTATACCTTGCCACATGGCTGGTGGCTTACCAGTGTCTTTACATGCTGCTTGTCCTGGCGGTGGCTGCAGTGTCTCTCTCTCCTTCTTCCTGTTTCCCCAATTCTCCTCTCTCCTTGTCCCGCCTATACTTCCTGTCTGGTCACTGGCCATCAGTGTTTTATTTATATAGAGCGATATCCACAGCACTTCCCCTTTTCTTCTATTTTTAAAAAGGAAGGTTTTAACTTTAACATGGTAAAATTACATATAACAAAACAATTATCGAGCATAAATTACAGTTACAATATTAAAGAAGATATCCTGTCTATCTTATATTTGTGAGTTTAAGGTTTTATATCTAACTTATCTTTTATCATAACTGAGGAAATTACAACTATCTAGTCTTCAACCACATCAAAGACCTGAGAAGGAACATAATGGTACCTGAGAAGTGGTAGATGGATGCAAGCAACTTTCAGGAATCTTGCAAGAGTAGACCAAGACAGCTGGCAGCCTAGACAGTCACCTAATGTTTCTCAGCATTGTTGGTGCATTCAAATTGGTTACAGGCCTAGAGTATATGACAGACCATTTTCATAAGCAGGAATTCTGAAAGACCATCTTACCCTGTCTTGGCAGAGTACAGTGGTCACTTTCCTTGTGTCCCGTTTGTCCAGAAAGGACCGCATTGTATTCATACTGTCAGCCGTCGAGGCAAGGGCAGTTCTTTGCCCAGTAGGCCATTTTGTGCCAAGAAGACAAACTTCCTAATGGAAATGTCTTAGAAGCCCAACATTCTCTCGGGATCAAATTGGTGCAGCCAGGAGCAATTGTGTCTCACATCAACAGAATTCTAAGTTATTTAAATGCCATATTCTTTAGGTCTATGAAGTGTTTGAAGATTACCTATCTATCTGAAATATATCTATGTATACCTAGAAGACTTAACTAACATGGCTACAAATATGATTATCATAGATGACTAATTATTAATCTATTTTTTAATTATCCATTACAATTTTAAATGAGTTACATAAACATAATACCTCAAACAAGAATAGAAATATATATATATATATATATATATACAGTATAACAAAATTAACTTCAAGTTTGTATCAATAAACTAAAATTTATACCAATGTAAAACATTTTAAACATAAACTAAAATCTATACCAATGTAAAACATTTTAAACAAGTTGTTCTTTAAAAGTAGATTCATTAATCTACCCTTTTATCTTATCATCTCTGTATCCTCCTATATATATATATATATATATATATATATATATATATATCATATTCCCTTTTCTTTTTTAGAAAGAGATCACATTTATAATCAACTTGTTTTAAATAAAAATATTGGTTTTTCTCTGTCCCACACCAGAGGGCTCTTCTGATTTGGGACACAAGAATCTCTTAACCATTTTTTTAAAGCAATATGTCTGGGTTTAGAGGGAGAGCGAGCCAATTCCACCTCTAAAGCCAGCTTGGTATATTTGGGAATTTGGGTGTAGCATCTCTTACTACTTCCTGCTGGAGGGGGGTTGCTGTATCTTATGGGGACACAAAGAAAATTTTAGGCCTATGGGGTAGTTCGTGAGGCTGTATTGTGTGAACCAGTTGCCTTGAAACTGCTCTGGATGTAGTGGGTAGCCATTCCAGCTTGGATCTGGAAGTTCCAACCCCCACTGAGACTCTGGCAACTGTCACACCTATGAGGCGGGGCCAAGGGAGGCATCTGGAGACCCGAGACCTGAATGGGCGAGCGCTCTCTCTGTTCCTGGACCCTAGACGGTGGAGGTTGACTGAGCAGAGCTCCAGAGAACCCCGCTGGACTGCAATACACCTTCCCCAGACCCCACGATCTACCTATCCCTTCATTTGTAAGTCACCCACTAAATAAATCTTCCTTTTAACTATATGGAGTGGCCTTAATAATTTCACCAATATCTTGTCTTCTTGACACAGCTAAAACTTTACACACTAAAGTGAAAAGAGTGAAGAAATATGCACCCTTGTGTGGTTCTTCATTTTACAGGTACTGCCTTGTGTCTTCCCCAGTTTAGTATGCTGGTGTCTTATTTTCATTGCCTGTTAATGTAATAAATACCCACAGCAGAGGAAGATGGAACCCTCAAAACTCTGATTGTACATTATTTGGAACAAAACACATATGCAAACAAGCCTGATCTCCAAACACTAGAAAGGTGTTTGCTGTGTAAATGGTGTATGAGGTCATAACACATGAGGCCCAGGGGTTTGAACCAAAGCTCTTCAGCCAGCTATAGTCTCGGTAGCACTTCTGTTTTTGAAACAACCATGTTCTGTCTACCCATGTGGTTGTGGTTGCTGTTGTTTTTTGTACTGGAACATGAGACTCTGGCTATCTCAGAGAGTGCCCTGTACATACAAATCTATGCATATGCAAGACTCACATTTTCCTCTAGTAAACCCAAGGCATTCATGTGGCAGCCTAAAGGGCTGAGACATTTCATCATTAATTCCAGTTCAGCTACCTGGGTTCTGGGGTTGGATGGACATGTTCTTGAGTTGTAAATTTCAGGGTCCTTTGTTGATTATGATGCTTGCTGAGTCTCTATATAGTGGCTCATCTGGACTAAGGTAGACAATCTAACAGGTCTTTATAAGTGGTGTCGAAGTATCCTTTCAATTGTACACATCATGCCTCCATATCTCAGTGTACATTGGATCTGAAATTAAAATTGGAGAAAAAAGGTAGCAGCAGATATGTGGAGAGAACAAGATATTAATATTCCTTTGTCAGTCAGAACATCATTAGTCATCCTTATTGATGAAAATATCAGTGTTTTGCTCCTGAAACACAGTGTTTATAATTTAATTGATTGATGTGTATTCTCAGTCACTATTTTCAATCCCATTCAATCTGAACATATTTGATTGCCTTTTCCTCTAACCTAACTAAGAAATCAATCAAAAGTATCAAGGGATGGCTGTGTCTCCTGGGTCACCCATGCAATACCCATAAACATCTCCAGAGAGCTTTCTGATCCCACTTCTCATAGTTATTATTCAACAAATCTGTCTAGATAGTAACATGGATAAATAAGACAATGTGACTTGTACATTAGCAGAGGTCAGCCATAATGTAGCCCTGATATTACTACAGGAACTCATTTAGGTGCTTCCTAAGTACATGCTATAGGTAATTATTCCAATAGTATGATCATTTAACTTGAAAAGGCAGAATAAATTTCCCTCCAGCTTTATCTCAAATAGTTACATCATGGCTTCACACTGAAAATCATCATCAGCTTCATTTACAGGTCAAGGCTATGATGAGTACATACCAATATGGTCTCTGATTGCTTATAGTCCTCATTGGCGTGTAACAATGCCTAAGGTCACCTGGAGCTGTCAGGACAGAACCTAGAGTTTAAATCTACTGGTCTTCCAGGATAGACCGCTACAGGTAGTCACCTCTATTCTGCTGGTGGCCTGGCTGAGTACAACATAATTAAACATCTCTATAAAAAGCATTGGTAACAGTTTCTCTAAATGATTATGAGACTAACTAAATGCATTTGTTCCTATCCTTGGTTAGACCAATCACATCTACCAACATAATGGCATGTTCACAGAAAACATTTTCAAGCAAAGATATTGTGAACAGAAGGATGCATTATAGCAAAACAATTAACAAGTTGTCTTGCATCGTTCTATACAGTTTTATGTAACGTGCCACCTCTCCTCTTCCAGATGATTTTTTTTCAGGGCTATAGCATCATGAAAAGCTTTGAGAAATACTGATCCTAACCACAGAGCAAGACAAATTTGTTTACCCCCTTTGAAGAAAAATAATAGTGTTTTTATCTGAAATCAAAAGTAGCAAATGTTAATGTTTAGTGTGGTAAAGATAGTTTCTCCTATGCACAAAAATGGTAGACCTACTTACCATGCATTACAGAAGACTGAGTTTTCTAGAGTGCAAAGTTTTCTTCATGAAACACAATTCAGTGTTTGCCTAATATCCATCTGTGTTGCTGTTTGTTGATCCTATGGGTCCACACTATACAGGTCAATTGTTCACTGGGGTAATGTGATGCCATCAAGAGATGTAGCAAACATGACATTCGAGACACAGCTGTCACCATTTCAGCATACATCCTTAGCATACAGACTGTTTACGTAGAAAGCCTATACCTTAATATCAAAAGACAGAGCCGTAAATACGTAAAGTGGTGACGTGGTCATTTTTTGGTCAAGCATCATGTACTGTACTCAGTGTTTTTATGGGTCTGGTAGCAGTTTCACGTACACATCCTTTACCACGAACATGTGAGCACCTTGAGAATATGAGTGCAATCACCTTGAGAGTGTGAGAGCAATGATATGATCAGGTGATCAGAAACTCTGCTTCACTGTTATTTTATGGCTATGTTCTAATTTCATTCTGTTGGTGTGACAGATACTGTGACTAAAAGCAGTTGGCAGAGGAAGGAGTTTATTTCAGGTTACAGGTCACAGTCTAGTCCACTGTTGAGCTTGGGTAGGAACTCAAGCAAGAACTCGAAGGCAGGCCTACTTGTAATTCCACAAAACATTATTTCTGACCAATGAACTCATTCACAGGCCAAGAGTATAGCAGGAACAATGGAAGACTGCTTCTTGCTGGCTAATTCACAGGCTCATGCATAGACAGATTTCTTATACAGCTCAGGAGATGGTGCTGCCCACAGTGGTCTGGACTCCCCTATATCAATTAACAATCCAGATAATCCCCAACAGACATGCTCACAGGCTAATCTGATCTAGGCAGTTCCTTGATTGAGATTTTCCTCTCAGATGAGCGTAGGCTAATTCAAGTGGACAGTTAAAGATAACTAGAAAGGCAGCCACCATGAATTTAGTGACGTTGACTGAAACCATCCCGTGCATGGTATGGATATAGAAGCGTGTACAACCATGGATTACAATGCATGTGTATATGGATGTAAAAGTAGCAGAGTAGAGCACATGACTATTATTCCTTTATTAAAAACTTGCTGTATATCATAGGATTTCAACCTCCCCGTGTTCTCAATTTTTTGAGGAGACAAAGCATCACTAAAACGCAGTGTGCAGATGAGTGAATATGCTCTGTTCCTCTGAATTTAATCAACTAGATATTCATTAATCAAATAAAGTGGCACAAAGAGAGCAGTAGTTCTCAATTAAAATAATTACAAGGCCTATGGATCCCTCTGCTAGAGCACAAATTATTATATTTACAGAGGTTTTCTGCTCCGTTAACACAAAAATCCCCACAGTAAATCTGAAAACAATAATACAAACAGCAAGGAGCTTAGGAAAACTAGATAAGTCCTCTCTGAAGCTCCCGTGACCTTTTAGAATAACTGATGGAGTTGGTGGCTCTAGAATTTCTATAGCCACTGCTTGATGGCATTTATCTTTCGGTGGCAAGGCTTTGGGATGACCTCATATGCATCCCCATTGGAGTAAGTAACTTCGATCCATGCGTTCAGCAGAGATGTATTTAAGGTAAGATTGGAAGAAGATTTTACACATTCTGGTGTCCACAATGAGGAGGACATTTGCATGCCCTTCCCTATTAATTTTTCTCTGCCTTGTTCTCTTGGAGACAGGATCATTCACTGTCCCCAGCAAGCCCCTTGTTTTCCTGTTTCCACAGCCTACAGCACAGGTTGTACATGCAAGTGTAATGTAGGGGCTGGGGAATTCATCATACCTGTACAGCTACAGCTCTTACCCACTGAACAACCTCCCCAACCCTGTTTCTTCTTTTCTTCAGGTTTTCACAGCTGGAGAATCCAAAAGCAGTTAATACAAATATAGATTCTACTGGATTCAAAATAATTTCTGGAAACAGTTGTTTGCCTAATTAGTTTTTAAGGCTTAATAAACAATATATTTGACTTTCTTTTCCACCAGTTTTCAAGAGGTGGGATAAAAATTTTTATATGATGTCACAATTAGCTTCAACATTAACTTGACACAACTCAAAGTCACCTTGGCAGAGAGAACCTCAATTAATGAATTACCTCCATCTCATTGGCCTGTGGGTATACTTGTGGAGCTTTCTCTCTCTCTCTCTCTCTCTCTCTCTCTCTCTCTCTCTCTCTCTTCTCTCTCTCTCTCTCTCTCTCTTTCTCTCTCTCTCTCTTTCTTACACACACACACACACACACACACACACACACACACACACACACACACGTGTTTAAGACATGGTTTCTCTGTGTAGCCCTGGTTGTCCTGGAAATTGCTTTGTAGACCAGGCTGGCCTCGAACTCACAGAGATCCACCTGCCTCTGCCTCCCAAGTCCTGGTATTAAAGGTGTGCACCATCACCACCTAGCTGACCATATTCTTATTATTGTAGGAGGGCCAAGTTCACCATGAGCCATCCAGCCCTGGACATGTGGGCCTGCACAGTGTAAGAAAGGCAGCTGAACAAACCAAGGGAAACAAAACAGTAACCATAGTTTCTCCACAGCCTCTGCTTCAGTTTCTGCTCCAGGTTCCTGCCCTAAATTCCTGCCCTGATTTCCTTTGATGACAGACTCTAACCCATAAGTCAATTAAGCCCTTCCTCCCCGTGCTGACTTTTGTCAGTGTTTTATCCCTGCAACAGACACCAAACTTAGAAGAGACAAGTCAATGAAAACAAAGTACCATTTTTTTTCTCTATAATTTTTCCTTATTGAAATGGTAATAAATGCCAAATGTTACTCTGGTTGTGTATCCTAGACTTAATTGTCTCTGTTTTAGTTAATGTAAACAGGTGGTCAATTAAAGGTGTTTCATCAACTCTTCTTTCTTACATTGTCATAACATAATAAGTGGCTTTGTAGAGTATGGAAAAACTATGGCTCTGTCTTTGACTACACCTCTCACATACAGCCCCATGTCTCCTAAAGAAGATAAGCTAATGGAATGCTATTATGTGCTGAGTTCCATTCATGTTATAGACAATTTATAGGCACCATCAACTTCATTACTCAAAACAATTATGGAAGGCACAGTAATGCATCTGAAGAACAAGGTGAAATAGCTAAATAATTCTGCATTTGTATCCAGTTATTAATGTTACTCGTTGTATCTACTTGCTCAAGGTCACACAGGTAGAAAAATGAATGAGTTCACAAAAACTGAAAATAAACCTACTGTGTTGTTTAGCTGCACCATTCTTGAGTATTTGTCTGAAGTAAATGAAGTCAGTATAAAAATGTATCACTATGTACTTATGTTTATTGTGATATTATTTAGAATACCCAAGATATGAAATCATCTTAGATGCCTGTTGGCTGATGATATAATCAAAAAAAAGTGAAAGAAATTAAAGTCTATAAACACTCTAAAGTATTGTTTAACATTAAAGAAATGGAATTATATCATTTGCAGCTTGGAGCTGAGAAAGGCTCAAACATAACACATGTTTTCTTTCATTTATGGAAATATCTTTCATAGCTTTAAAGTCGAAGAGGGTCTACTAGGGATGAGAAAGGGACCAGGGGCAAGGAAGCAAAAAGGGCATCAGGAGAGAGGGTAGAACATGATCAGAGCACAATATATGCTTACATGGAAATGTCAAAATGAACTAATTAATCCCCATGCACAGTATGCATGGTAGCTCTAATCCTGAAAGAAGACAGCAGTTCCCGAAGATCTGCACCCAGTTCCATCTGGTTTAAAATCTTGGGGTTTCATTTTTTTATTATTGTAAGATGTACTGTAAAAACTTTAAAATAATATCATGCAAACTTAATTGAATATATGCCAGGTTTTTCTTCCTGCCAAAAAAAGCTATAAAAAAAAATGACAAATAGGAGGCAACTATTTTTAGGTAAGTGACAAACAAGAGTAGGTGACAGTGTTCTTTTAGAGAAAGAAAACCTTAGCACGTACCTCAAAATCTCTCTGACTTTCAGTTGTGGGGGGCATCCCTGACATGGGGACACAAAGCAGAGTCCCAATAGAGTAGCAATACTGCTGAGCCCAGAATGAACACAGTGGAGTTCGGGGGCAAGGGATTAAATGAAGGAATACAGCTCATGTGGAAAGGCAGTGCACATACTCAAATGCACCAGAGTTCTGCAGACAACCAAGCCACCCATGCATAGGATGACGACCTAGAATGGTTGTCAGAACTCACCTCTGTACTGAAGATCAATCCGCAATAGCAGAGGTACCTCTATGGCAGGAGAGGGTAAAGAGTCAGTCTACAGAGAATTCATGGAACTTATAGTTTGGACTTGAGGAAGCCTAAAACAGATGGTTTAAGACTTGACTATATTGCCTAATAAAGAGTATCAGAGCCCAGCTCCACAAATCATCTGCCAGTCATTTAATCGTGTTCAAGAAAGAAAAAAGAGTTCAATACTGCTTAGAGAGAGCTCCGTGTATAAAATGCTAACTGTACATGCCTGAAGACAGTAGTTTGGATCTGCAGAAGCCACACAAAGTGCTATTCACCTGGAATACCAGCACCTCTATAGCAAGAAGGGAGCTAAAGACAGTAGAATCCCCAGAAGCTCACAGGAGAGCTAGAAAACAAGATGGAACACCTAAGGTTTTTCTGATCTCCATGTGCACACTAAGATACACGTGCCTGCACTGATGCACAAGAACATTAACAAGCACAAATGGGCACACATAAACATTACACACACAATATATATATACATATATATAACTAATGAGAATCACATATATGTGTGTGTGTATATACATGCATATGTGTATATATGTATGTATATATATATATATATATATATATAAAACTAATAAGAACCACATCTAGACTCCATATGGTATGAAAATTGTATGTTTAAGATACAATAAAGTATGTGGGATGGTCTGCATGTCAAATGCTCCGATTGGTCAATAAATAGAACACTGGCCAGTGGCCAGGCAGGAAGTATAGGCTGGACTAACAGAGATGAGAATTGAGAGAACAGGAAGGTGGGAGGAGACACTGCCAGCCGCTGCCATGACAAGCAGCATGTGAAGATGCTGGTAAGCCACGAGCCATGTGGCAAGGTATAGATTTACAGAAATGGATTAATTTAAGATATAAGAACAGTTAGCAAGAAGCCTGCCATGGCCATACAGTTTGTAAGCAGTATAAGTCTCTGTGTTTACTTGGTTGGGTCTGAGCAGCTGTGGGACTGGCAGGTGACAGAGATTTGTCCTGACTGTGGGCAAGGCAGGAAAACTCTAGCTACAATAAAGAAATTTGACATGGGATAGTTAAGATAACATTAGAATATGGGTTATATAAAAGTTTCCAAATTACCAAGCCTCAGATGTTGGGATTAGTTTAACAAGCATTTATACCAGACATAGTGCATATTTTAAATTATTTAAAAGCTAGTCATAATAAAAAGCACAACCTCTTTTAAAACAATCAAATGGAAATCTGTATCTAAAAATACAATATTATTTTGTCGGGTTATTTTTGCAGTGTAGAAATCGAACTGTGTGCTTTGTACATGCTAGGCAATCACTGAGCCTCTGAGCTTTATCCAGCCACTAATATATGATATCTAAATGAAAAAATTCAGGATGAGTGTAAGAGAAAATTGAATACAATATTGTAGCAAAGAAGATATTAAACTCAAAACCAACTCTAGATAATATTCTAAAAGCAAAATCATATAGCATGCATAACAAAGAAATTATTAAGAAGAGTGAAAAGCTTACCAGTGATAAACAGAACAATATTAATCAGTTTAACATTTAACATTATTATAACAGAGTTCCAAAGAAAGACAGAAGTGGGAGGATGAAAAGTAACTGGAAGTCGTTCTCTTGAGGACAGGAAGGGATGGGAAGGAAGAATGAATGTTATTATATATTGAGTCTAATGAAAAGAATTGTAAACATTCTATTCATGAAAAGGAAGCATACACAAATGAAGAGATAGACTGAGGCATGCTCAGAAGTTTCACAGCACATAATCTAACACACTCACACCTAAAATGTGTAAAAAGCTTTCCAAAACAATATAGTAAACAATTACCCCTCTCAAGTCATGATCATAAGACAGAATAGTTCCTCCATGAAAGCATCTATATAAATAGGTAATGGATGTATGAAACAATATTAAAAATCATAGCAAAATGGAACTTTATGTCCCCTGCAGTAGCTATATTTGAAACCACTGACCATTTCTAAGTTGCTGTTGCAATGAACCTAGGAAGAATTTCGTATTTCCTAATACAGATAAATGGTATTCTAATTGGGGTACTGTGGTGATATTCTATTTGTGCTGAAATGTGGTGATATTTTATTTGTGCTTTAATAAATAAAGCTTGCCTGGAGATCAGAGGAAAAAGCAAGCCATTTTAAGTAAACAAAGAAGTCAGGCATTGGTAGCATATGCCCTTAATCCTATCACTTGGTAGGCAGGAATCTGTCTGGATCTCTGTGAGTTCAAGGCCACACTGGAAACAGCCAGGTATGGCACACGCCTTAAATTCCAACACTAATTAACCATGAAGGTATGGAGGGGAGGTCTGTAAAGACAGACAGAAAGTGACAGAGTTGGGCAGGAAGAGGAAGTAATGTAGCTGAACAGAGAGAGCAAATCAGATGGCAGAACAGCAAGGCATATAGGTGTGGGTAGACAGGAAGTAACTCGCATTTGGAAGCTGCTGAGTTGGTGAGGTAAAGTTAGCTGTGGCTTTCCTTATTTCTCTGATCTCTCTAAGGCTTTTACCCCTATATCTGGCTCTATGTTTTTCATTTAATAAGACCATTTAGAAATTCATCTACATGGCACAATTACATTCAAGAGTATTTACCCAAGCATAAAAACATCTAAAATCAATGTTTACACTTATATTTTAATAGTTAAATGATTGTTAACCAGAAGAATACAATAAAAGTTATGATATATTCATCCAATGAGACCATTCTAAAAACAGAAATATGTTATGAATATGCACATGTTTCTTCATGAGGGAGCTAGGTCCAGATGATGTCATAATAAATTGCTCCTTTGCTAGGAAAGTCTAGACAGGGAAATTTAATATAATAGAAATTATAATCATGGAGTGAGGATTTTAGATCACCAGTACAGTACTTGCCTAGCATACCAAGTTTCTAAGTTTGGTCTCCAGCACACACACACACACACACACACACACACACACACACACACACACCACATACACAAATGCAATGGATGCAATGCAATACTGTGTGATATAATGCAGATTCAGTAATACGACAATAAGAGAAGGAGAGAAATAGAATTAGACTACCAAAAAAATTTTATATTTAACATGGACTAGCATCCTATTTACTTAAAACAACTCTCTAGCTAGAGGTGAATATTATTATTTCCAGAGAATCACTGAAAATTGCATATTCATTATAGATAAGAAACTAAAATGGAACACTGAGACTATTCTGGAACATAAAGAAAAAAAGGAAGCAAGAGAGAACTGAGCAAAAGAGAGGTGGCCGAGTACTTAGGAGCACGTGGTGCTCTTGCAGAGGACCCAGCACCCACATGGTGGGTCACAGCCACCTGTAACTCCCATTTCTAGGATCCCGCGCCTCACAAAAGTGAGTAAGCCTTAAATTATTTTTCAAAAAGGAAAAGAGACTAGGAACACGTAGTAATGCCAAGACAAAACTACTAAGAACAAGAAGAGCTGCAATAATCCACGAAGGAACGCGTGTCACAAACACGAAATGGCATTCAACACAGCAAAGAAGGCAAAAGAACAAGGATGTTTGTAACCACAGTCTGGCTGTCATTGTCTGAAACCGTCACAGCTATAAGATGCTGCGTGAAGAATCATGGGAACTGACACACAACCCTGTATTAGATATCCTAATGACTAAGTAAAGAATCAAGGTGGGATACTAATAGAAAACAATTTAATATCTTTTAAAAAATAGCAAGAAAGCAACAGAGGATATGCTAACCATACAGAAAGCCATGAACAAATTTCAGAAGTCCTTCCTTGAGTATAAAATGGATTAAAATCTCCAATCTGAAACAGAGGTGTTAAACACATAAAAAAAAAAATATGTTCTGATCCAACTATAGACTGTTCAATTTACCCTTATAAACACAAGAAAACTGAATGAACAGATAGAAAATCCCATGCAAATGGAAAGAATAGAAGACTCTGTGGTTTTCACAGGTAACATGTGAAGTGATTAAAAGCTATTAAAGAAACGAGTCATCATACATGAGTCAGTGGTTATAATAAAGCACAGTGGCGGAAGGAAAGACAAAAAGCACATGCTTACCTCAACATGCCCAGGGAGAAAAAAGCATCTTGACAAAGCACAGCTTAGGTTGACAAAAATCACCAAAAGCGGGTACAGAGAGAAATTATGTCAAGTCAATAATGTCCATATGACAATTTCATAGCTAACATCGTCGTAGAGACCTGAACATTCTTGCTTTTAAGATCACAAAAAGAATGTTTCTTATTAAATATATGAAAGACTATGAAAATCATTTTGTAAGAAAATCTGTCTATGAGTATGTGTGTCTCCGTGTGTGTGTGTGTGAGTGTGTGAGTGTGTGTGTGTGTGTGTGTGTGTGTGTGTGTGTGTGTCCATATGTATGTGTGAGGCCAGAAAGAGGCTTTAGGTGTCCTCCTCTATTGATCTTTACCTGTTCCTTTTTGAGGCAGAGCATCTTCCCAAATGTGAACTCATATTTACTCCACCAGGCAGGAAGATAGCAAGCCCCAGCAATGTTCCTGCCTCCACCCTCTGCAGAGCTGGGATTATAGGCATATACATGGCACCTGGGTGATACCTAGGTATTGTGATCAAAGCTCTGGTGCTCATGATTGTGCAGCAAGTACCCTTGACTACTGAGTCATCTATCCAGCCTGGAAATGAATATACTGGACAGATATAGCCACTCCCATGTTCAGTGAAGCATTATTCACAACAGCCAAAATAGAGACACACTCTGTCTGCATCATTTAAACCCCTCCCTCCCCCGTCTCTCTCTCTCTCTCTCTCTCTCTCTCTCTCTCTCTCTCTCTCTCTCTCTCTCTCTCTCTCTCTCTCTCTCTCTCTCTCACACACACACACACACACACACACACACACACACACACACTTGGAATATTATTCAAGTTTTACAGAGAAGACATTGCATGGAAGAATTTGGAGTAAATTATACATTGTGAAACTGGTCAGATAATGATAAATACTGTACAGTATCATTTGTATGTTTAAATTAGATTTTTTAAAAGTTGAACTCAGTGGCATAAAGGATACAATAATAGTCACTACAGATTAAGACTGGAAGAACTAGAAAGATACTAATCAAAGTATGAAAACTATGTTGTGGTGTAATATAAAGTCAATACATCCTGATCTGATATGCAAGATGGTTATTATAATTAATAATAATAGACCTCACAGTATATATTTATTTTAAAAAAATAGACTCTGAGTATTCTTGCCAGAAACCAAAAATGGGTAAATATGTGAAAATTTATTGTTGTGTTCAATTCACAGTATTATATGTGTATATATGTGTTTATGCACCTTAAGTCATCATATTGCACAATAAATTATAATATATAATTTGCTAAATAGTTTGATTAAAGCTGAAAATATCTCTCATTTTTTAAAATAAATAAGTGCTATGTACTTAGATAACACAATAAAGAGCAGAAATTGATGACTGGAACATAGACAAAAATAGAAAAAAAATAACCAATTTAAAGAAATGCCTCTTGAAGAAATAAAGTTGATTGAGCTAGGAGAAAGTAAAAGCAGGTAATTGACACTAAAAATGAAATAAAAGCTGTTGCTATGTTGTTCATATGTCAAAAGTGAAATGCTGAGCTGCAATGTAGTTAAATAACCTGGTTATCATTGGGGGAATACATGTAAACCACCAAACTATACAAGATAAACAGCGAAGTTTGCTCCTAGTCTTCAAATAAATGTTGTCATCAACAATCTTCTCAAAAAGGAAACTTTCAGGCACATATGATCTCATTAGATGGTTACTACCTATAGTTAAGACTAAAGCAAAATCAAAATTAGACATTTATTCAGAAAATAGAAGAAAAAGGAAGATTCCCATGATGTCAGTAGAAACCTGACATTAATTCTTGATATTGAATGAAAGAAAAAGTGGCCAAAAATCTTAGCAATATTTAAAATAGATGATATAGTGTGATGAAATGAAATACAAATATCAAAAGAGGGCAATCTTTACATAAGAGTAGATGAATATTTATAAGAACGAGTAATGAAGAGATAGGTAACATAAAATACTTTAGTCAGTAGATATCAAAGCACCACACTGTACCATAAATATATAGTATATAATTAGTACTTGTCCACTAAGGACAGTAAAAATAAATTAGAAGTGAATATGCAAGGCTTGATATGAGAATGTTGGGTGGCAGGAGAAAAGGATGTGAGCACGCGACACAACCTGAGCACAGATGGGTGGGTGGGTTGTCGCTTCTCTTTTCTCCTAATGAGTTGTAAATGTTATGAGCCTTCAGATTTAAAAAACATCTGGTCAGATTTACAAATGTGGAATAAATAATTAGCAAAAAACACCTGTGGTTATTTCACTAGACAATGATAGGAATATTATTTTTAGGAAATAAAAAGTTTTGGCCTTAAAAATCAAATATGACTCACGACAGGATATGCTGAACATGAGTATATTTTAAATAGCGAAAGAGGTCACTATGAATATTTGATAAAACTGCAATATTCTTGCCATCCTAACAAATACATAGATTAGAAATCTCTTTGTCTCCTTGAGTTTTAAATGAATCATTACCTACATTATCAATTAATTATTAATAGCAATAGCTATTACTAATTATTAATTATATAGTAAACACTATATAGTACATAGGATGTTTCCTATTTTAAAATATCACATTATAACTGCAAAATAAGCAATAAAGGCCTTTGAACAAAGTGCTAGAGTTACAGGAGTACAGGAATCGTCAAAGCTGTATTCTTCCCGCCCACCGACTGACCCCTCAAAGTAATCAAAACTCACCTTCCCAGGGAGCATTCCCATGACAGGATGTTAAAACCTCAGCCAAAGTCAGAACCTATTTAGGAATGCTTTAGCTGAAGGAAAGGCAGCTAGCTAGAGGTTCTCTCATTTTCTACCTTTAGTTTCAGGTAATACCACAACCTGTTTTTGTTTCCCACTAGGCTAGAGAACTAAGGCTTGCATGTCCTTCAGATTTCATTAAGTTTAGTTTAATGTCCTTTATTATCTTAGTATGAAAATGATTTTCATACTTTCAGTTTTTGAGAATCATAAGACAATTCACTCTCCTGAAAGGTGAAAACGTAAATGATCTACACTAGGAACATAATGCTAAGCTCAGGCCCTGGGAGTCCCAGTTCTATGGTACCCCTCACATTTCCCAGTGCCCAGTATAAACCCACCCTCCCTTAGTATTTTAATCCAAGGCACATAAGTACTATCATCAATAAGATACAATTAAGATCTAAGGGCATTTCATATTAATATACAAATCTTGGTTGACCCTGGCCTAGACATATGAGCCCTTTGAAAGCAAAGGTGGTTGATTCCAGGCCTGGAAGTAAACAAACATCTATAAGAGGAACTTCTCAAAAGGCACCACATGGTGAGGAACTGGATTGTCTATGTGAGCTGAATCCACTCCCAAGCTGATGATAACGGAGACCTCAGTCATCCAAATATAAGTATAGTCATGTGCTGCATAATGTTACTGATAGATTGTACAAATGAAGGTGGTCCCATGGGATGCTACCACCCACTGATGTTATAATTTTCTTAGTTTGTATTCTCCACAGTGACAAAGTCATCTAAATTATATTGCTCAAAACATGTCTAAGACTGTGTATCTGTACTTAAATTCTATTCAAAACCAGTGAATAGACGAGAACATTGAGCTGCAAGGAGAACACAATAAACCCAGTGTTGGTTTAGCCTTGTGAAATCTCGAACAGAGAAGCCCTGGCTTCTGTCCCACATGAGCTGATATAAATAGGTGGGTTTTTTTTTTTTTAACAGCTAAATTTGTAGTTATTTGTTGTGAAGCAGTACATGAATAATATGTATGCCACACGGGTTATCTATCACTCGTGAAAATTAAAAATCTCTAGTACATGAGCGAGGTCTGAATGTCCCCCACAAGATCACCTGTTTGAAGAGTTGGTCCAAGCTAGTGGTGCTACTTGGGGGATGTCGCAGGAATTTCAAAGGAGCTGCCCAGCTCTCAGAGGTGTGCTGAGGGTTTTCCTTCCTTATCTGTCAAGATGTTTTCCGAGGAGCATCACCACCACAGTTGGAGGCATGGTCTGTTCTTGCTTCCACAAACTGAAGCCCTCCACTCAGCACACCTTCCCACCATGATGGACTGACTGTACTCCCTGAAACTGCGAATCAAAATACGTGTCTCCTTCCTCAAGGTGCCCCGTCAGACATTTTCTCACAGGGATCATTAAAATATATACCATAATACAAAATTTTAAAATGCAGTTTTTCTGATCCTAACAAATTTTGTGCAAATTTTATTTCAATTTCTGACAGAAGGCGGCACCCTTAGTCATGTTTCCTTCCCTCCTTTTGCTCAATATATGTACAGATAAAGCCCCAGGCCAAGTACCTGGTACACTATGCAATCAGAAATGACAGGGCTATATGCTTGATTTTATTCTTAATTTTCCCAAAGAACTAAGATGGAATATGCTATAGAAATTTAATTACTATATGCTATATTATTACAGTATAAATGGATATCTGTAATCAGTTTTTCCTGGTGGCAATTTTTTAAATATTTTTTTATTGATTGATAGGTTCATGCACTTATATAATGAATTTTAGCTGTTATTCACCCTCCATTTTCTATTCTCATCCACAAGATCCCGCCTACTTTCTGCTTGTTGTATGTGAGCTTAATTAGAGTGCCTTGCGGGAACGTGAGGGCTAAGACATCGAGTGACTGCAGCTTAGCGGTGGCTTCACCACTGCAGAAATGGTCTCCCATCTGCCGGCAGTTGTTACTTGCCAAATGAATATTTTAAAGTTTCCGTTTGGGAGTTCTTAAGCCTTATACTTTTAAACGATCTTTATTAAAGTTACCAACAAATAGCAAAGTGACTTCAGAAAAATCTTAGTGTGAAAGAGACCTCAACTCCCAGGACCTGAAACTTTTTCAAAAACAAAAAAAAAAAGGATCCATGATTTCTTCTCTGTATCTGAGCTGCAGAAATAGTCTCCAGCTCCTCTCTTCTTGGACAGCACTGTCAGGATTCCTAGTTTAAGGAGATGATTGTAAATTTATGATTGTACTTTACAACAGAGCCTGTGGATCATGACCCTTTTGGTGGGGTCAAATGACCCTTTCACAGTGGTTGCACGTCAGATATTCTGCATATCAGATATTTACTTTACAATTGATAACAGTAGCAACATTACAGTTATGAAGTAGCAATGAAAATATTTTATGGCTGGGGGGTCACAACAACATGAGGAACTGTATTAAAGGGTTGCAGCATTAGGAAGGTTGAGAATTACTGATTTAAACTGCATTTCAGGTGGACACAGTGAAGCCTGCAAAAGAAATTAAACTTTGTGGCAGACCACGTTTATTTTTAAAATGAACAATATAAGGCTGGTGAGATGGCTCAGTGGTTAAGAGGGCTTGTTGTTCTTGCAGAGGACTGGGGTTCAATTCCCAGCACCCACATGGTGGTGTACAACCATTTGTAACTTCAGTTTCGGGGGACCCAATGCCCTCTCTGACCTCTACAGGCACCAAATATGCACATGGCAGCACACAGTACACAGATATATATGTAGGCAAAATAGTCACACATGAAGTGAAATGAATAAATCTAATTTTTAAAAAATCATTAAGAGTATAATAGCTCATTATGAACTGAATCTTGGTACAATTTGAGTTAGTAGATTTTGTAAATACCTGCTTCTACCAGGTGATCAGAGATGAGCTGAGGCAGGTGGCAACTGGAAAAAGAACCACTTAGAATGTGAAGTTATTATGTACATATCTATGTTCAATGGAGTATGTCAATAATATACTTAAAGAGTTCATCAAGTCCAAGGATCTTTCTACCATAATTTAAATGACTACCAGAACTTCCTTTCACATCAACCATAGTTTTAATTTGAGTTTAAAGTTGACTTCAGTGTAGTCATACAATGCAAAACAGGCACTGAATGCAACTCAGTGCAGAGCAAATCATTCTGAGCTGACCTTTGAAATGAATCTTTTCAGGGATGGAGAGATGGCTCGGGACACTTGCCACTGAGTTTGAGGACCTAACTTTGATCCCTAGAACCCACTCGGTAGAAGGAAAGAACCAACTCCTGCAAAGTGTCCTTTGCCCTCCACAGGTGCTCCATGATTTGTATGACCATCCCCCACACAAAATGATAAACACTGAAAGACAATAAAAATTAAATAAACGTGTTTTTATTGTTCGTTTGTTCCTTAGCTGTGGTCTAATTCAAACCATCACAGGACCAATGACCCCAGGCTGATCTGCAGATAATTTGGAGTATGTTTAATGCTTGAGAGAATTTTCTTTCATTCTATTGTTTCTCCAAAGGCATGACTTTAAACAGTCAAGGAAATCACATCTTGTAGGTTCTTTTAGACGTTTTTGGACTGATGTGTGGCATGGCTGACAGCTAACCCAGACAAAACAGTTCCAATTTAATACCTAGTTCAGGTGGCGGGGAGGACAATTGCCAGTTCCCCATACAGACATAGCAGCCCATGGTTTTGGTTGACTAGACCATCCTGACCCACAGTGCTCTCCTTTAGGACACCGAGCTCCATGGCTGTTCACACTCTGGGTCGACTTCCCAGCCAATCCTTGAACAAGACACTTTTGCCCAGGAGCTGAGAACATGGTCTCATCCTTGCTCAGAGCGGCTACATGGCTACATTTCTTGCTACAGATGCCCTCAAAGGTGAAAGAGCTTTGTCACCACTGTGAAGCAAGAGCTCAGCCTTACTCAGTCCATTCTTCATTCCCAGGGACACTGCCTAATCCTTTGATTTTTTCCATCTGTATCAACTGCAGCCTTAGTCATCCCAAAAGGGGCATCTTCTCTGCAGGGCTTCGCTTCTGTTTTCTTTCCTTAAGCCACAAAATAATTCATCTCAGTCATGTCCTCATGACTCCACTTTTGGCAAGCAGAACCCTTTGACCATCCATCCTGCTTTGTGTACTTGGTTGGGAAGAACCTGGAGTGATACCTTTCAGTCCAGAAGGGACTTCAGCAGATCTTAATAGGGACATTCAGGTTCACATGAGCAGCCTGGAAGCAAAGATGTAGGCTCAGGGGGAGGAGAAACTGACTGCTAGACCAAACCACTCCCAAGAAGATGGCTGCTATGGGTCAACAGCTTGTCCAGGCCCCCAGAAAGCCAACCGTTAGAGCTACACAACTAAGGTGGGCAGCCACCAGCACTCACACAGTCCATATTCCCCAGCCCATTTCCTCTTTCTTGACCTCCACCCAGCCAGCCCTTGGTAGTTTGGGAGAAAGGAAGGAGGTAGCCAGGGTGCCCATCAACATCCACTAAAACCTCCATCTGTTTCTCCACTATAAAATCTTGAGTGAGAATTTTTTTGTAGAATATATTAAAGTCTTATCTTTCTTCTGGTAAACAATAATGTTTTCCCATTTGTATAGTGAGATGATTATAATAGGTCTTAACTCTTTTAGTTTTACTTGTCAAGAATCCCAGGGCTGATTTCTATTCTCAGACACAGAAATTTTGTTATTGTCTAATATTGTGCTTTCTCCTTTTTCTTTATTCCAGAATCCCTAATTAGCATCATCATTCATTAACCTTATTATACAAGCATTTGCATAATAACTCGTATCTTGGAGTTCCTATTATATATCAGCATACACAAGATATTTTATTACCATGACAAACCCTAACGATGAATATTATCAACTTATGTTTCATTTGAGAAAGTGGATGCTTAAATAACCTTGATACTTTGTCCACACTCTTGCTCTTAATAAGTGATGCAAATAAAGTTTGAATAAGGAACCAATATTTTTAAATATATTGTCTGTGGTCATCTCCATTTATATTGATACTTTTTAGTGTCACATAAAATAATTTTGGAGGAGGGAGAGAACAGGTTGCACTGTAACAATTGCTACTTTACACGTTTATTATGGTAAATATTCTGCTGTGTTCAGCTCACACTTAATCTTATCTTTGCACCTGAAACAAGTGAGTGTACATACTGAATTAGCACAGAACTTCATAGACTCCACCATCGTCCTCAAGAGAGAACCTCCCCAGGAAACAGGAACATTCTTCTCCACTTTAAGAATGGAAAATAGCCTCCTTGCACCTTGAGCAATTGTCTTTCATTATTACCTCTAATAATGTATTTCCAGTAACAGAGAAAGATACTAGACTTTCTACAGAGAAGTGTGAAATGAACAAAACTAAAAACAGCATGGTATAAAGCGATTTAAATATATCTGAGTGTTTATTCAAAGTCTGGGCTTTTGCTAATAACAATATGAGTTTGAGATTTTTCTTTTTATTTATGATGTTGCTGTTATCTGGTTTTGTTTCTTTTATAACCTGACAAAGATCATCTAATCAACCAAATTGTCTTAAGAATGCTCTGAACTCTTTTTCTACTAAGATCTGACTTTGGGGACTCCATGTTGATCTGTACACAGCATCTTTTTAGCAAGAATCTTGATACATCACTTTGTCAGTATCCCCCACCCTCCTTGTTTGTCAGCTCCCCAAGCAAGTTCTTCAGGTGCCCCGTCTACCATGTGTTATTTGATCACTATGGATGATGACCTTCAACAAGACTTCTAATAGATCTGTTTCCCAGAATCCTTCAATACCTATGATGTGGTTTTTTTTCCTGGTAATTCCATCTGCTTTAGAAAGCAACTTCTTTGATAAAGGGGTGAGTGTGTATTTGAATGTAATATTTAATAAGACTGTCTTTAAGTTTTAGTATTCTTTATTACATTTTGTCTCATCTGCTTTTGAAGCACTATGCTGAGTTTTTCTTATGCTGGGGTTATGAATTTTTATTTCCGATTGCTACTTTTTTAATTATCTCCCTGATAAGTTTCTCATTCATAATCTTCATTCACCATCCTAATTTCAATTAGTGTTTATCTGTATTCTTTGATATCGAATAGATATCAGAATCCATGGAATTATACCTTACACCTGTCCCCATATGTAACATTCCCAGCAGCTTTCGATCAGTCACTCCACTGAGCCAAGCTGGCTCCCATGGCTGCTATTATTAAACCAGAGTGATGGAGCATCTATGAGGTTTCAATGACAATAACCATACAAGGTTTTCTGAACCCCTAACACAGCCCAAATTCAGACAATAGGTTACTCAAGATAGTTCCAGACTACCGCACCCTGAGGATTTACCAGAGCACCAGGCAGCCTTTTCCAAAGCCAGAATACTGTGCAATCTTCCCAACAGCAAGAACTGCCACCTTCCGAGCTGATAGCATCTTCTGGGACTGTTTCACCTTTGTTCCCATGGAAGGACACTCCCTCCTCACTAGGCAAGAGTGATGGCTCTACTTTTCTTGCTATGTCTGTTGGCTCGTGCTCCCAGAGTATACAAAGTTTCCATTTTTCTGTGCTTGAATCCCAGCATTCTCTTCTGGTCTCCAGCCTCCATGTGTACTTATACAGCTGGTACTTGGGTTTTACCTTGTGGGAGATCAGGTGAGTGCTGGGTACGTTTATTCAACCATCTTGCACTTCTCTGATTACCTTTCAAAACACATTTTTATTTTTTGGTTTAGAAAACAAAAGAGAGAACAGCTCATAGTCTTATTTAATAAACCACTCTCCATTTTCAGGGCTAATTTATTTTGTGTCTCTTATGTCTGAAGGGAATCAGTGCAGCACTGTTACATTTGTTTCAAATACTTTTTCTGATGGATATTGTATGACATCTCTTCCGGCTCTAGTCAGTGCTTTGTGCTGAAATAGGAAATAGGAAAAAAATTATTTAAGGAAAAAGAAATCAAGGAATTTAAATGATCATGAACTTTAAATATGGTGTATCTATTGGGTAACAATTCATTTCCCTATTAAAGGAGTATTCACTCTTGCCATATAGGCTTAAATTGCAGAGAGAGAATATAAATAATATAAAACAAATTTCATATACTCCCATTAAGAAATCATGCAAATTAGGATACTAGAGAACAATTCTTTTATAATTTTGTCTAATTACCATTTTTTCATACAGAGAGACACTGGAGTTTCTATTATACTGAGGATTACTTTTTTCACGAATCCATATTGTCACAGGTCTCTGAACTATATGTGGCAGTATATCATCATCTAGTCCAGTCTGAAACGCCCATTGTGTATTTTAAGAGAACATTTAAATGTTCACTTTATTTAGATGTTTAAAATGTTCCCATAATGTTGTCTGTGATTTTATATATACATATATAAAGCAATTTAAATATATAATATAAATATAAATGAATATAAATTGTATATTTATGTAAAACAAATTTCATATACTCCTGTTAAGAAATCATACAAAATATATATACTGTATAATTGTATTATATATATTACAGTAGTCCATAAAATAGATGTCTTACTTTGAATCTTTCATTTTTAAATATTTACTATTATACATTGTATTCTGAGTGCTTTAATTTTTATAATAATCTTTGAGATTGAATATTCTTCATTTCAAAATAAACATAGATGCAGCTATACTGCACCTGAACTTGTTGCAACCTTGGTAATGGAACACTGGTTCAGAAATAAAGACGATTAAATCAGGTAGTGAAAGGAGGAGAGGAAACAGGAGGTTGACGGTATATATATGGACAACATAAGTGCGGAGTTATAGTGAAGGATAGGCATGTATATATATGGACAACATAAGTGCGGAGTTATAGTGAAGGATAGGCATAATTACCTGCTGTGGAATAATCCTTCTGTACACTGTGAAGACATGTTGCTCTCATTGTTAACAAAAAGCTGATTAGTGAACGGGTAGGCAGGATTTTCGAGGCAGAGAATGCTGGGAAGAAGAGGAGCAGAGCCTTAGGGGTCAGGAGGAGTTGCCAGGAGACGTGGAGGGAAGCAAGATGAATTTGCCATATTGAAAAAAGTTACTGCCACATGGCAGAGCATAGATAAGAAATATGGGTTAATTTAAAATGTAAGAGCTAGTTAGTGATAAGCCTGAGCTATTGACAGAGCATTTATAATTAATAATAAGTCTGTGTGGTTATTTGTGAACTGGCTGGTGAGACAGAAAAGTCTGCCCACAATTGCCAACTGGAATTTATCTAATGGGCTGATTTTCTTAACTAACATACTATAGGGAGAGAAAGCATCCTAAATAAAATGAAGTTATTCACTAGTTAAACAGATTCAAAGGAAGTAAAATACAATCAAATGCATAATTGAAAAAAGGCATTTGCCAATGTCCAGCATCCTTTTCTAGTAACATTCTGAATAGTCTTGGAATAGAAGAGAGGCAAAAGGAAAAGAAATCCCTTTATCTGATAAAAAATTATCTATAAAAAAATCTACAGTTGATATATTCTTCAAAAAAACACTGGCAGTGGCTCCTGATAGGAGGAACAAGGCTAAGTGATCTCACCATTATAAAGATTATACAAAGTCTCTACCCATGTTATATGGCAACAAATGGGAATAAAAGATATCCACATCAATAGATAAAAAAGTCAATAATTTTTTTATTTTTTCAGTCTCATGAACTCTCATTATTAATTGTTGATCTTAGTGCCTGTGCTAACAGTATTCTGTTCAGAAAGTTGTCTCCTGTGCTAACGAGTTCAAGGCAATTTCTCTTCCATTGGGTTCAGTGTATCTGGATTTAGGTTGAGGTCTTTGATCTATTTCTAGTTGAGTTTTGTATAGGATGATAAGTATGGATCTATTTGGATTCTTCTACAAGCAGCCAACCATTTTGACCAGCACTGTTTGTTGAAGATTCTGGGTTTCTTTCCAATGTGTATTTCTGGCCTCTTTATCAAAAATAAGGTATCTATAGGTGTGTGGGTTTGTGCATGCATCATCATCTTCCAATGATCAACGTGTCTGTTTTTGTGCCACGCTGTTTTTATTATTAAAGGTTACTAATGTATACACTCATATCATCTGCAAATAAAGGTATTTTTACTTCTTCCATTTATATTCATACTCCTCTGATCTCCTTTAGTTGTCTTGTGGCCCTAGTTAAGACTTCAATTACTATAATGAATGGGGTAGGGAGAGAGCAGGCAACCTTGTCTTGTTTTTAATTTTAGTAGAATTTAAGTTGATTCTGTCTATGGTTATGTTTATTGATGAAAGTATGTCACTTGTATCCCTAATCTCTCCAGGGCTTTTATCATGAAGGGGTGTTGGATTTTTTCAGAGGTTTTTCCTGTATCTAATGAAATGATCATGTAGGTTTTTTTTTTCCCTTTGGGTTTTTTTTGTTTGTTTTTTGTTTTTTGTTGTTTTTTTTTTTTGTCTTTTAGTTTATATGGTGTCTTTTTTTTTATATGGTGAGTTTTTTTGTCTTTCAGTTTATATGTCTTTCTGTTTATATAGTGGATTACATTTATCAATTTGAATGTGTGGAACCATCCTTGCATCTCTGGGATGAAGTGTGGTGGTATTATGTTCCCCAAAGTATTGTGTACCCTAATAAACTTATCTGGGATCAGAGAACAGAAAAACCACTAAATACTTGGGCTAGAAAATGTTGGCACTCACACCTTTAATCCTAGCATTCCAGAGGCAGAAATCCATCTGTTCAAGGATATAGCCAAGCATGATGACTCATGCCTTTAATCCCAGAAAGTGAGCCTTTAATCCCAGGCAGTGGTGGTAGAAAGCAGAAAGGTACATAAGGTGTGAGGACCAGAAACTAGAAGCATTTGGCCTGGTTAAGCATTTGGCTGGTTAAGCTTTTAGCTGGTTAAGCTTTTAGCTGGTTAAGCTTTTAGCTAGTTAAGCTCCAGGCTTTCGAGCAGCAGTTCAGCTGAGAGCCATTGGGATGAGGACTCAGAGGTCTCCAGTCTGAGGAAACAAGACCAGCTGAGGATCCGGTGAGGTGAGGTAGCTGTGGCTTGTTCTAGTTCTCTTATCTTCCAGTTCACCCCGATAACTGGCCTCGGGTTTGATTTTTACTAGTAAGAACTTTTGGATTCATGCTACAGTGAAGTCTTCTAGATCATGATAGATGATGTTTTTGATATGCTCTTGTATTCAGTTTGCAAATATTTTATTAAGAATATTTGCATCTATGTTTACAATGGAAACTGGTCTGTAATTCTCTTTCTTTGATGAGTCTATGTCGTTTGGGTATCAGGGTAACTATGGCTTTGTAAAAAATAATTGAGCAATGTTCCTTCTGTTTTGATTTTTTAGAGTAAGTTGATGAGTATTACCATTAACACTTTTTGAATGTCTGGTAGAATTATGGGCTAAAACTATATGGCCCTGAGTTGTGTTTGGTTGGTAGATTTTTAATTACTGCTTCTATTTTACTAGGGGTTATAGGTATTTTAGAATTATTTATCTATCTTGATTTAAGTTTGATAGGTGGTATACATTGAGGAAATTATCTTTTTTTTTCCTTTAGATTTTCCAACTTGGTGGAGTACAGGTTTTTAAAGAATGTCTTTGTGATTCTCTGGATTCCTTGGTGTCTGTTGTTATATTCCCATACATCTCTAATTTTGTTAGTTTAGATCTTCTCTCTCTGCCTTCTAGTTAATTTGGATAGGGGGTTGTCAATCTTATTGATTTTATCAAAGAACCAACTCTGTTTCACTAATTTTTTGGTATTATTTTTATTTTGTATTTTATTGATATCAGCCCTGAGTTTGATTATTTCTTGCCATATTCTCCTTTTGGGTATGATTTCTTCTTTTTGTTCTAGAGCTTTCAGGTGTGCTGTTAAGTTACTAGTATGAGATTGCTCCTTTTGTGTGGTTTTGTTTGTGTTTTTTTTTAATGTAGGCACTTAGTGGTATGAACTTGCCTCTTAAAACTGTTTTCATTGTGTCCCATAAGTTTGGATATGCTGGGTGTCGATTTTCATTGAACTCTAGTGTTGGAGAACCCTGCTATTAAAATCACAGTTCACCTTATCTGGATAGCTCTCTGAGCTCAGCACAAAATGGAGGACTCCCTTTCTCAGTGGGGCTTCCTCTTCTCTGTCTAACCTTAATTGGAGAGTGTCTCTAAGATGAGATGCCTGACCTTATTTGGAGGATAACCCTGCACAGAGTTCCCTGCAAATGCTGTATGACCCAGCAGAGAAGTCTCACTCTTTCCTCCCACCCATATAATAATTAAGTGCTATGTTATGACCAATCAGCCCTTCCTGCCCATAACCCTAAGAACCCTTACCCCTGGCACAATAAACTGAGCCGTCTCTCTGAAGCTGACTCGAGAAGCTCTTTCCATCATGCTCACAACTGTCTGGACCCTGCCTGCCACTTCTGCTCCCTTCATCGTCCTTTTGGGGTGGTGGCCAATGATCACAGAGGAAAAGGAGACCCACATTCTAGAAAGTCTTTCATTCCTTTCTTAATTTCTATTTTGACCCATTTTGCATTCAGTAGAGACTTGTTCAGCTTCTGTAATTCTGTCGTTCCTATTGTTTCTGGTATCTAACTAATCCAACAATGACTGCCTATGAACCCTATGAATGGAAAGTCCACAAGGCTACATGTCTCATCTGGTCTTCATCATATGCCAGAATCCTGAAGAAGTAAGTTCTAATGCCAGTGAAGGAACTGACTGGCTAGCAAGGTGAGGGCAAGTAGGCAACGAGCAAAAGCTTCCTCTCCATGTCCTTTCATAGGCTTCCAGCAGAAAGCGTGGGCCCAGATTAGAGGTTTTTCCCAGTTTAAAAGATCCAGATTAAACATGTATCTTCCTAACGCAAAGATCCAGATTAGAAATAGATCTTGCCTCTTCAAATTAACCAAAAAAAAAAAAATCCCTCCTAAGTGGGCCCCTCCATTTTGGGGTTTTAGTTAATTCCAGATGTAGTCAAGTTCACAACCAAGGATAGCCATTACAGCAACTCACAGAAGGAAGGGTATGTTTGGAATTAAGAACTTCAGTGGGTTATAATCCATGAATATCACATCAGGGAGTATGGCAGCAGGTAGGCAGGCATGGCACTGAGCAGTAGCTAAGAGCTGCCAACCTAAGAGACAACCATATGACAGAAGGAGTGGGATTTGGAATGGTGCAAGTATTTGGAAACCTCAAAGCCCACCCCAGTGACACACCTCTCTAAAAGGGCCATGCTTTCTAGTTCTTCCCAAACAATTCCACCAATTTGGGATCAAAAATTCAAATATATGAACCTATGGGGTCATTCTCATTAATACCCCTATCAATTGTTTCAAATAGACCTGAAGTTACTGGGCTCTTTCATTTGTCTATCATATTTTGTCAGGTTGATCAAACTTCCTTTCCTCATCCCTTACCATTTTTTCCCTCTCTCTCTTTAGCTGGCATATTGGGCAGGTGGCCAAGTCTAGACAATTGCAGCTGCTGGAACTGAAGATTATTTTTATTTTAAAATTCAAGTTCTACAATAAACTTAAATAAATTTGGCTAATTTAGAAAACTTAATTTTTAAGAGTCCTCAATTATATTATAAAAGGAATTGAATCAAATCCCTCAGTCTCATCTCAAGACCAGTAGCAAACCATTTGCAGTGGCCTGTCCTTCCTCAGTGACTCCACTCCCTGGGGAATCCATAGATCCTAATGGCAGATCCAGATTCTCTACTTTCTCAGGACCCTCTCTAGCCCCCCCCCTTCTATCTCATCCACATTCCTTCATTCCTTTGTGTCAGATCTTACTACCAAGAAATTCATTCTATTCAGGATCCTCAGTGGCCATAACTGGTAGGGCTCAGCATCACTCCATACCAGACAAAATCACACAAACTCTCCTAAAATCCACAGAGGGAAACAGAAGCCAAGGAATGTAACACCTACCCAATAAAGGCAAAACCAGATACCAATGCCTGGAATTACAATTGTCACAGATGCCTAGACACCAATGTAAAAACACAATTAATAACAGCTAGGACAATGTGTCTCCTTCAGAATCCAGTAACCCCACTGAGAAATACAACACAGCTGAAGCACAAGACAAGGACTTGAAAGTAGCTATTAGGACTATGTTCAGGGACCCTAAAGAGAGTATGGGTGAATTCATTAATGAAGTCTATGAAAACACAAACAGTGGAATGAAATGAAGACAGCAGTTCAAGACATGAGAGCACAAATAGAATCATTAAAGAAAGCTCAAACAGGTAAAACTGGAAATGAAAAATTTAGGAAGTCTAACAAAACCCTAAGAGCTGAGCCTTAATGACAGAATGTAGGAGATGGGAGAGAATCTCAGGCATTGACAACACAATAGAATAAACAAATAACTCAGTCAAAAAAATGTTAAACCCAAAAATTTAGCCACAAAACATCCAGGAAATCTAGGAAACTGTTGAAAAAATTCTGTGAATGAATAAAAAAAAAATAGAGGGAGGAGAAGAAACACAGGTCAAAGGCACAAAACATATATTGAACAAAATCATAAAAGAAAATATTCCTACCTTAAAAAGGGAGTTTCCTCGGGCCTAAATGTAATATCTCCATCAAATCCTTCCCCTCAGAGCTTAGGGAACCCTATGAAAGAAGAGGCAGAAAGAGCATAGAGTCATAGGGGATGGAGGACACCAAGAAAGCAAGGCCCTCTAAACCACCGTGAGCAAATCTCATATGAAGTTCCAGAGACTGTAGCTGGAGGGCTTCTCTCCAGGTTCCCCAAGCCCCGCAGTCCCACAATCCACTTATAAAATAATCACTCAGACGCTTATATCACTTATAAACTGTATGGCCGTGGCAGGCTTCCTGCTAACTGTTCTTTTATCTTAAATTAACCCATTTTTATAAATCTATACCTTGCCACGTGGCTGGTGGCTTACCAGCGTCTTTACAGGTTGCCTCTCCTGGCGGTGGCTGCAGTGTCCCTCCTTCTTCTTCCTGTTTCCCCAATTCTCCTCTCTCTTTGTCCCGCCTATACTTCCTGCCTGGTCACTGGCCATCAGTGTTTTATTTATATAGAGTGATATCCACAGCAAGAGACTGAAACAGCATGCACAGGGCTTTCACAGATCTGTATCAGGTCCTCTGCCTTATATGTTATGGCTTCCAGTTTAGTGTTTTTATTGGATTTCTGAGCATGAAAACAAATGGGTCTCTGACTCTTGTGCCTTCTTATTTGGGCTTTGCTCCTTCTGTTGCTTTCTCCTGTCCAACTCTGATGTGGTTGTTTTTGTTTTATCTTATTATAATTTATTTTGTTATATTTAATATTATCTTTTAGAAGCCTGTTCTTTTCTAATGAGAGATAGAGAGGGAATAAATATGGATGGGAGGGGACGTGGGGAGGATCTGGGAGAGGTAGAGGGAAGGAAAAGTATAACCAGAATACATTATGTAAGAAATGAATCTATTTTCAATGGGGGGGGGGACATAAAAGAAAACACAGAAAGGAGTTGCCTATCTAGTTACAAGAGGCATATATAACACCAAATAGACAGGATCAGAAAAGAAATGTCTGATACAACACATAATCAAAACACTAAATGTACAGAACAAAGAAGGGATATTAAAAGCTGCAGGGGGGAAAGATTAAGTAACATATAAAGGCAGACCCATTAGAATAACCCCTGATTTCTCAGTGGATACTATAAGAGTCAAAGGGACTGGGAGGATGCTCTACAAACTCTAAGAGACCATAGATGCCAGCCCAGACTTCTACACCGAGCAAAACTTTCGATTATAACAAATGGAGAAAGAAAAACATCCCACAATAAAACCAAACTTGAACGATAGCTATCTTCAAATCTAGCACTACAGATAGTGCTAGAAGAAAAATTCCAATCAGAAGGGATAAAAATAATTCTAGAGCAGCAAACCAAAAGTGGGGCGGGGACCTATACCATAGCAACAAACTAACAGGAATCAACAAACATTGCTGACTGATAATGTTCAACATCGATGGTCTCAATTCCCCAATAAAAAGAAACAGACTAACAGAATGGATTGGAAAACAGGATTCATCTTTCTTCTACATCCAAGAAATACACATTAACATCGAGGCTAGACATCACCTCAGAGTAAAAGGATGGAAAAAGTTATTCGAGGCAAATGAACCCAAGAAGCAGGTTGGTGTAGTCATTTTATAAAATAGACTTCAAACAAAAACTAATCAGAAGAGAAAAAGAACACTAAAGAGTCATCAAAGAAAATATACACCAAGAGGACAGTGAAACTCTAAATATTCATGTACCAAACACAAGAGCACCCAAGTTCATAAAAGAAAAACTACTAGCAACTAAAATCACATATTGACCTTCACACAATGAGAGTGGGTGGCTTTGATACCCTACTCTGGAACAAGAAGACAGGTGATTCAGACAAAAACTAAACAAAGAAATTCTAAAGCTAAACAACATCATAAATCAAATGGACCAAACAAGAGAATTATAGACCAATAAAATATTTGCAAACTGAATCCAAGTACACAGCAATAACATCATCTGCCATGATCAAGTAGGCTTCATCCTAGAGATGCAGTGTTGGTTCAACAATGTAAATTGATAGATGTCATATTAGTAACTTGACAGCGTACCTGAAAGCACTAGATCAAAAAAGAAGAAATAACACCCAAATGGAGGAAATGGCAAGAAATAATCAAAATCAGAGATAAAATCAATACAATAAAAAATTTAAAAAAAAAAAAACAAAGAAACAAAAATACAAAGAATCAATGAGATGAAGACTTGGTTTTATTGAAATCAAGAGCAAGACAGAGTTGTCCACTGTCCATATACATATTCAATGTAGTACTTGAAGCAATAAGACAACTGAAGGAGACCAAGGGGATACAAATAGAAAGGGAATAAGTAAAAATATCTTTATTTGAAGATGACATGATTGCATACTTAAATGACCATAAAATCTCTACCAGGGAATTTCTATAGCTAATAAACACTTTCAACAAAGTTTCAAGATACAAGATTAACATCCAAAAATCAATAGTCTTCCTAAATGTAAATGATAAACAGATTGAGAAAGAAATATGGAAACAATGGAAGCCCACAAAAGCTTCCTAGTGAGATCTGAGCTTGCTTTACACAGCAGGGCTGCATTAGGAGATGGCTTGACCATGTGCATGTTCACCAGGTGTTTGGAATGGTCTGAACTTGGCTGTGCTGGGAAGTGGAGAGGTCTTTTGTTCCACCCCTTGACATTCCTTTAAAATGCCCTTTATAGAGACAGAAGGGGTTGGTGGGTTTCGATCCAGGTTTTGATTACTGTGTTTCTGTCTCTCTCATCTATATTTCTATCGACGTATTTCTCACTTCTCCCTCCTCAAGAGTACCCTGGGGTAAAATGTGTCTCCCTCAGGAAACAATGTTTCACAACAGCCTCAAAAAATGTCTTGTGGTAACTCTAGCCAAGCAAGTAAAAGACTTGAATATTAAAAAATTTTAACATATTAAAGAAATAAGTCAGGGAAAATATCAGAAGATGGAAAGATCTTCCATGCTAATGGATTGGTAGAATCCATACAGGGAAAATGTACCTCCTACCAAGAGTAATCTGAATATTTGATGTAATTCCCATCAAAAGTCCAACACAGTTCTTCACAGAACTTGAAAGGACAATTTTCACCTTCATGTGGAAACAAAAAAAAAATCCAAATAGCTAAAATGATCCTGAGAAATAAAAGAAATGCTGAAAGTATTATGATCACCAATTTCAAGTTTACTACAGAGCTATAATTACAAAGACAGCATGGTCTTGGCGTAAAAACAGACATTTTGATCAATAGAATCAAAGTGAAGACCCAGACATAAATCACACACCTTTGGACATCTGGTTTTTTTTATAAAGGAGCCAGAAATACATAGTGGAAAAAGATAGCATCTTCAACAAGTGATGCTGGTCAAACTAGTTAGATGCATGTAGAGGAATCCAAATAGACCCATCTCTATCACTGTACACAAAACTCAACTTCAAATGGATCAAAAACCTGAACATAAAACCAGATACACTAAACCTGATAGGATAGAAGAAAAAGACTTTTTCTCTTTGCCTGCTTGCCCTCACCCTGCCAGCACATCCATTCCTTCACTGACACTGGAGCATACTTCTTCGGGATTCCAGCACATATAGAAAACCAGCTGAGACACTGTCTTGTGGGACTGAGCAACTACTGGATTCTTAGACTTTCCCTTCACAGCTAGACATGGTTGGGTTATCTAGACTACAGCCTGTAAGTCATTCCAATAAATCCCATACATTCATACACACACACACACACACACACACACACACACACACACTGCCTTGTGTGTGTGTGTGTGTGTGTGTGTGTGTGTGTGTGTGTGTGTGTATGTGTATATGTATATGAGAGATTCATTCCATAAGTTCTGTGACTCTAGAGAATCCTGGCTAATAAAGCAATCATATGAAATCAATGAAGTGAATCATCAGTTCCAACAAAAAAATCATAAAAGATTCTTTTAATGAAAAAAAGCAGTCAGAAGAGGAGTTTGTTTTGTAGGACTAAGGCAATACCTTTTCTTATTTTAAGAGCTAAGCGACAGAGTAAGAGATGACCTTACAGAGGGAAATTAAGAAAAGCCAGGTTATACTGCTTTGTAAGTGAATCTTAGGAAATTCCCAGAGGGTCCTGATATGACCCAGGGAAATGCATAAAGTGTAGCCTACCTTCTGCCCATATATCAGAGATAGTACGTTGTTCATTTTCCCTCTAGGCTTTATGTAAAAAGAGGCCATAGCAATGTTTTCTTGGGGCATGTGGCCTTGCTTTTCTAGTGGATTATGAAAGAAGAGACTAGGAAAGAATAATGGAAGAGGAGGGGGGAGGGGGAAGAGGAAGGGGGAGGGAAGGTAAAAAAAAAAAAGAGGTGAGGTTGCTATGGGAGAGGACTTAGATTCTTCAGAACCTAAGATTTTCTTAGTAATCTCCCATCATCTAACATCTGTTTTTAAAACTGTAATACGATTTCAATTTTTCTCTTATTAATTTCTTTAAAATTAGCAGTTTCCTGGTTATTGTTGCTGTTTTTCCCAGTACTTCATCTTTCCTTAACTTTGAGTTAAATGTTGTGGGGTTTTTTTTTTTATAATTAGTAACTTTATTTTATTTGTTTTATTTTTCTGGAAAAAAAAAACTTTTCTCATACCACATATTCTAGTCATGCCTGATAGTTGGAAGGATATAAAATCAGACAGAGAGGTGGGCAACAAAAATAGCCATTGGAAAGACTACGAAGCCCAAGACAGTGGAGCCCTGAGTCTCCAGTATTCCAGCTCTCCACAACCATACAGCTCTACTCAATCAGCCTTATAGAATCCTTAGCATAGGTGTGTATGTGTGTGTGTGTGTGTGTGTGTGTGTGTGTGTGTGTGTGTGTGTGTGTGTGTGTGTGTTTGGAAAACTCAGTTGAGACCATTCTAAACTAAAATCTCCTTGAGGGGAACGTTTTCAGTAATGAGTTGTTGACTGAGGCTCATTTTCCAGGCACATGTAATATTATTTTTAGTCAGAATATAAAAACTAGATGCCATCTGTAGTAGATATTATAAAACTGAAAAAAATCATAATTATGTCGCTTACTCTTAAGGTGCAATTTTCCAGTTTTTGTATCTGTTGAGATTTGCTTTGTGACTGAGTATGTGGGCAGTTTTAGAGAAGGTTCTATGAGGTGCTGAGAAGAAGGTATATTCTTTTGTGTTTGGGTGAAATGTTCTGTAGATGTATGTTAAGTCCATTTGAGCCCTGACATCTGTTAGTTCTCTTATTTCTTTGTTAAGTTTCTGTCTGGCACATCTGTCCATTTGTGAGAGAAGGGTGTTGAATTTTCCTTACATGTTTATTGAGACCTTTAAATAAGTTTGAGTATTTTCATTTGGGTTACCTTGGGTTACCTTTACAGCCAGATAACTGAAATTTGTTATTGATAGGATGGGCACTCCTTTCTAGTATCATTAAACTGTAAAACCTGTTTAGGACTGTTGGAGAAATCCATTTGTCTAAAACCTTTAATGTTATCAAGTTTTAATTTTCTGTAGCCAAAAAAGAACAAATAAGAATCGCTTCGTTCTGAGCACAAATGAGCAAAGTGGACAATGAATGAGATGGAATGAGCTGCTTTTCCCTAACAGCTATGAGCAACTGCTCCTTTTTTATTTATCATTAGCTTTATTCATGTTCTGTTCTGGTGATTTGTCTTTCTGCCCAGATCACTAACTGCCACCCAGCTCAGAATCAGCAGTTGATTTCACTTCATGCTTGCAAGAGGAAGAGTTACAGCATGCACCCTACACTCTACCTCTGCTGCCAGCCTGCAGATGTGACTGGCTCCCCGTGATCTTGCCTGGTCTCTTCCTCTGGCTTATGCACATCTGATTTCTTCTATCATCAGATGGCTGGCATAATTTATTTTTTCATCAGAGGCATCCTAATTTATGAGTACATGAGTGTCTTCCCTCATGTTATAACTGGCATGCCCAGAAAGAATGTGGGCAAGATCATCACCAGCAAGCCTGCCCAGAGGCCGTTTCTAAGGGGACTCCAGATCCTATCAAGTTGACGATTGAGATTAACCATTACACTGAGACAGAGAAAATTTTTATTATGTCTCAAAAAGATATCTGAAATTCTAAGATGAGTAAACAGTAGCTTAAATTTATGCTGATTAAAAAAAACATCTAAATAATATACATGAAATCTTTTTGCTGGGTTATTAGGGTGGTTTTGTTTTTTGGGACTACTTCTGATATGCAAGTAATGAACATGAGATTTTTATTATAGCTGTGACATATAACATGATATATATATATATATATATCAAAGATTATATATATATTAAATTTTCTCTTTACAATGGAAGCTTAAGCCTAATCCTCGTAATAAGGAGGCTGAGGCAGAATTACAAATTCAAGGGCTGCCTAGGCAACTGTGTGAGAATTTATCTCAAAAGTAAAATGCAAAAGTGCTAAAAATGCAGATCAATATTAGGGCATTTGCCTAGCACACCCTGGGTTTAGTTCCCAGCACTGTAAAATAGATAAAGATTCATTAAAAATAGTTACAGATTCAAAACACATTTGTTTCACACCTGTCCCTCTAAAGCTTCCCAAAGGACAAACTGTGTACACCAAGGCCCTACAGCAAAGGGGCCTATGATTTCATTGTTCAATCTTTTTAATATTCATTTCTTGACTTTATTTGAGTGAAAATTTAATGATAGAGCTATCGCATAATCCTGGCCAATGTTAACTATTTCTAAACCCTCTCTCTAATTTCCTCCATGCCTGCAGTTTTACAAATTGCCTTTAACTTCCACCTACTTTGAGAGTCTCAGTAAAAACTAAAACAAAAACAAAAACTTACAGTGATCATACTATGAATCAGAAGGTAGTCTAGAAAAGAGTGAATCAGTGGATAGAAAAGAAAAACTTTTAAATACTGCATACTGGGTTTTTTTCCCCATTTAATTTTGGTTTTTTCCATAGTATCCCATTATTAAGATAATTCGGTGTGTATACGCTCTGGAAAAAAATCTATCTTTCTGTGTACAGACTTGGGAGAAAAGCAGACATAGACTTGGGAAGAATTTCTTTGCAGTTATATTTACATCTTTAAATTTTTGCCATAGTTTTAAATGTGCAGGAGACATTTTTAAAATGGCCCCAGACTTCTTTTGCATAAACACGAGATATAGCCTTACCATAGCTGAATCATTGTCAGACCAGGTTAAAAATTAACACAACAGCCAAGTGTTCTGTGTTCAATAGCCTGGTGCTGCAATTTTGTGTATGTGTTTCTCTCACCAAAGTAAGGAAGCAAAAGATCTAATGCATCCTAACTTATTGATTAAATAGTAGCCTTTATCTATTATTTAGGATTTTAGGTAGTTTTCACCTTTATTTAGGGGGAAAGGTGGATGCCATTTTGCTGCACAACAATATTGTAAGACCAATTAAAATGCCCTGTGCAAAGCTCAGAGCCTGAGAAGATGGATGAACATAAACATCAACAATTATTCTGACCCAGTACCATTTGAAAATGTAATGTAGGGAAGGGAAGGGAATTCTAGCTCCATTGAGCTGACATTAAAGGGTAAAGTTTATCAGAATATTACCTTGCTGGACCAAAAACTCCCATCAAAATGAATCTGTGGGCATTAGAACTATAGTTCTTTGATGACCATGATACTTCAAGTTCTCCACAAAAATATTGTGTGTTCTGATCATATCAGGATTACAATTTTTTTTACTATTGTATTATCATGGTTTATTTTTGGTTGGTCGTGTTCTGTAACTAATATAAAAAAGATTACCTCTGCTCTGCCTTCTTTGTTTGCTAGCCAGAGAGCAAAGTGTTCCCTTGGACTAAGAAAGAAATATGTGAATAGCCTGACTTGCTATAATTTGTTCTGTTTTCTCCATAGTACATCCAGGAGGCAAAGACAAAATAACATTTAAAACTAAGTATACATGTTTTCTGTATTTCTTTACTAGAAAAAAAATGCCTGAATTTTAAATGTGTAAAGAAGTTTGGGTTAATAAGTTGTGATTAATAAGTCTTTATTTAGAAAGGCCCACCATTTCAACACTAAAGAACAAGAGATTGCAAAATGTGAATTCAGGTGTTGTTTTGCCAGTGAAGATCTAAATACATGAGATTATGCTAATAATTGTCTAATATCCTAATTCTCCTTTGAAGTGACACGAAAATTAAATATTTAAAATAAGATAATGCATTGATTCCGCCTGGGAGTGGTTCCAAGACAGTGTTTCGCTGTGTGGCCCTGGCTGTCCGGAACTCCCTCTGTAGACCAGGCTGGCCTCAGACTCACAGAGAAGCACCTGCCTCTGCCTCCCAAGTGCTGGGATTCAAGGCGTGCACCACTACACCTGACACTGATTCTGATTTTTATAGCTGAACTAAACACACAAATAATTTGTCAAAATATCCATTTTATAGATCTAAATAGTGACTGGAATTAGTGACAAAAAATAACTTGTTTCTTGAGATTAAATCACAATAGAATGTCCTGAGATATGTAGCCTGTGGTCACTGAAGGCAGCTCACCATGCATGTTTAATACACATGTTTGAATAAACAAATGTAGTTTACTCTCTTCTCCAAGAACACTCAAATTAAGAACATGAAAATAAGACACTGTGTTCCCTGTGACTTCAGCTCTTAGAAGCAACAGATGCCTTAACCTACTTTCAACTTTGTCAGCCTTAATATGACAAACAGAATACCACAACCAAGCAGGCTGAGCAACAGCACATACAGGCTCCTTAACCTAACTCCCTGGCATACACACGTTTGTATGGAAATGAGAGCATGTGAAAAGATTATATCCCAATCACGCACATGCAAATCAACTGTGTTAATATATTAATAAATTATTCTCTTGAGTTTTGTATTTTAGTTTGGTTTGGTTTGTGATGGTGTTGAACTTATTATGTAGCCATGGCTGGCCTTGAAGTCCTGATCCTCCTGCCTCCACTTCCCAAATGTCAGACTTACAAGTGTAGGGCCACCCCTTCTGATTAAATTATTCATTTGGGTGCTTTTCATTTTCCCTAATTTGAGCATTCTTTTATTCTCTGAAGACAGTCTTTTGACTTGAATTTAATGCCCCTGATGCTTAAAATTATTGTATTTTTGAGACAAGGGTGCAACTGAACATATCTCACCACCAGCACAGCTGTGTCGCTTAGAATACAACACAGATGCTACCTGTCTGCTTGCTTCAGCTGCCTTTCCACAGGACTTCATTTCAATTGTGAAGAAGGCTTCCCTGTGAGAAGTGTTACAGCTGGAGTGACCAGACACTGATAGACAACACGTCATTGCCATCTGGTAAATTCATGCTCAAAATCTGCACAATCATGTTACCAAAATAAGGTTACACTAAAACGCCATGAACTTTTAAGTAGATCTATGTTTTTTTGGGGGGAGGGGGGCTGCATTTATAGCCTTTCCTGCCGGCATGTTGGAATTTTCCAGCTTCCCATTTAGTCTGTGGCTTTTCAAGCCACAGCATTGTTACAGCTAGAAAATAATTAAATTATCACCGATCAAGCAATGAAAAGTGCCAACTACCTTTCTATAAGGGTTTCCATACATAAAGTTATGGTATAAAAGTGTTGGGGGTGCCAAAGGAGCAAAAGAAGGTGCTGTGTTAACTCAGGGAAAATAACCATAGGAAACCAATTATGTGGAATGATGTGGAGAAATTTATGTTCTTAGGTACTAGGAGTTCAAGGGTTAAAGTTTTGAAATACTGGAATTCACTTTTTTTAAAGTTTTGTTTCTTTTGTTATATGTGTGAGTGGTTCTTATACTTGCATGTGATGTACCATCTGTATTCCTGGTGCTCACAGAGACAAGGATAGGGCATCAGATTCCATAGAATGACTTACGGATGGTTATGAGCTCTTACGCTGTGGTACTAGACACTGAGCCTAGGTCCTCTGCCAGAGAGAAAGCACCAAGTGCTCTTAAATGCTGAGCCAGATCTTAGCCCTTGGAAGACTCACCTTTAAAGAGAAGTGTCTTGGTAACCACAAGTTACCAAGAATTTGAAGAATTTGAAGGAAGTGCTCAGGCCCTTGAGGAAGTATTGGCAGACCCTCATAGCCTTTTCTGATGCTTTCTGGGGAATAAGGAGAGAGGCTCAAGGAACATAAGTAGTCTGTGAATAGGGGCCAATGCCCCCCCCCAATGACCTGCTGCTTAAGCATGGTGAAGGAGTTCAGAGACAGAGGGAAGACTGCCTCTCTGCCACCATGCTGTCCTGTAATCTTTCTTACTCTTAGCTTCTTATTACACTTCTCTGATCACTAGTCCTAGTGAGCCGACACTATTCCACACACGTGTGCAATGAAACCTAAATCTGAAGAAGTAAAAGCTCTTAACAGTTGTAAAAACTCTCTATGGAACTATAGTTTGGGGCCCATGTTAAGAGTCACCATGATAGGAGCCCTCTAATAAATGGACCTCTCTTCTGCTCCAGAACCATAGAAGAGAGTAAAAGCAGGACATGGAGTCAAGATGATACCTAGCTAACTGTCTGAAATTGGCCAACACTTCTCAGGGAAAAAAAAGGCAAACCAAGTTGCAAAAATAGTAACAGGAAAAATTTTGAAGTTTATATAAATTTATGGCAATATGGCTAATTCACAACAAAATGTGTATCAGTTGAAAATTCCTAAGGCCCAAAGTATACCATTTCCTAAGGCAATATATTGTATAACCTAATCATTTGATGATGTTTGTAACTTGTAGAAACTTAGAGAAAAGCCTGAAGGGATGGCTTAGTTGGTAGGAGCACATGTTGCACAGCCATGAAAAACTGAGTTCAAATGCCCAGAACCCACATAAGAAGATGTGCTCCAATAAGTCCGCAATCCAGGGCTATGGGAGAACAGAGAGAAGAGGATGCCAGGGCATTATTGGCAATATAGGTGCAAAGAAAGACCCTGACAGAGAGGGGGTAGATGAAGAGTAATAGAAGGAGATACCCAACCATTGGTCTCCAAACATACGCCTGGGTGCATGCATCTTCACACACAACTTCACACACAACTTCATATATATGAATACACATACACACAAACTGACCAATAAAAATAAACCTATAGAAGATTTTTAAGAAATATGTAAAAGATATGATTTAATATCTCATCCTACTCTGTCACATATTTTTTTTTAAATTGAATAATTTGTCATAAAAATGTATACCTAAGATATTGGTAATTTTCATAAAGAAATATGATGTAGCTCATTTAATACCCAGACTTTATTCAGTATACAAATAACAAAATTACTTTAATACTAAATATATTATCACCTTTCAACTGACTTAATTTATTGTGTGAGTAAAGAAATAAATTCTCCTTCCACCCTGAATCCTTGAATGCAAATAGCTAATTTTACAATTGTGTTGGCAGATACTCTAAATTTTGTATATACCTAATTAGGGCAAATATATATGAAGCATCTTCAAAATCTGGTTATTGCATAATGCAATGCACTCTGTACATACATCATAAGATTAGCCAGGATTCAGACAGCCAATATAAAGAAGAATTTGCAAACAATTTACTGTTAGACAACCCCTTCCTTCTTCTGTCCCAGTGTGTGTCACATGACTTGACTTCCCTGCCTCTCTTACCAGAGGTCCAAACTTATAGGGCTATCTGAACTTGCATCTGAAATTCTGAAACTGTGAGTTAAGTAGACTTTACTATTCTAATAGCAAAATCAGGTAAAGAAGGAACAAAAAAACTATAGGCCAAATACCTCTGATGAAGATAGATGCAAAAATCCTTAATAAAAAACATTCACAAAATGAATAGAGATATCTATCAGAAAGATCACCCACCATGACCAAGACAGCTTTGTCCTGGAAATACAGAAATGGTTCAACATATGTAGGTCAATAAATGTAATAAATCATACAAATGAACTATAGGCAAAAATCACATGATCAACAGATCCAGAAAAGGCCTTTGACAAAAATCCAGTATGCCTTCATAATAAAGGTCTGAGAATAGGAGCAGAATGAACATCTTTCAACATAATAAAGGCTACATATGACAAACCCACAACCAACATTATCCTAAATGGAGAAAACCTCAAAGCAACTCCATTAAAATAAGAAATATGAGAGAGCTATCTACTGCTCCCGTTCTTTTTCAACACTGTTCTTCAAGCACTAGCTGCAGCAGTAAAGCAAGCAAAGGCAACTAAAGGAACAAATAAGAAGGGAATTAGTCAAATTATTATTATTTGCAGATGATTTATTATATATAAGATATGCTAAAAAGTCTACCAAAAATTTCTAGCAATGATCAACAATTTCTGCAAAGTGGCACCATGCAAAATCAACTTACAAAACTCACAGCCTATCTATACACCAGCAACAACCACTGAGAAAGACATCCCATTAACAATAGCCTCAAAGTAGGGCTGGAGAGATGGCTCAGAGGTTAAGAACAATAGCCTCAAAGAAAATAAAATATCTAGAAACAAACCTAAGGTCATGAAAGACCTCTGCACTGAGAAATACAAATCTCTGAAGAAAGAGATTGGGGATGAGTGTGTACTAAAAATTGGAAAGTTCTCTCATACTCATAGATTGGTAGAATCACTATTGTGAAAGTGACAATTCTACCCAAAGCAATTTAAGATTCAACGCAATCTCAATCAAAATATCCAGGAGATTCTTCATGGGGAAAAACATACTAAAATCCACATAGAACCACAAAAAACCCAGATAGCCAACGCAATCTTGAGCAAAAGAACAATTCTGGAGGGATTCTCTTTACAGATTTCACAATATATTACAGAACTATAGGCATAAAAACAGCATGGTACTGGCACAAAAACTGATATGTAGACTACAGAACACAGTAGAAGACTTCAACATGAGTACACATGACTATAACCATCTGGTATTTAACAAGGATTCCAAAAACACACACTAGAGAAAAGACATTTCCTTCAACAAATGGTACTGGAAAAACTGGATGTCCACATTTAGAAAGATGACATTAAACCCATACATACTACCTTGAACAAAAACTAACTCCAAATGAATCAAATTGAAACCTGAAATTATTTTTATTAAGGAATTTTTATTCATTTTACATACAGATCCCCCTCTCCTCCCTCCTCTCATTCCTCCAGCCTTGCTACCACCAACCCACCTCCCATCTCCTCCTCCAACAAGGTAAGGTCTCCCACGGGGAGTCAGCAGAGCTTGGCACATTCAGCAGAGGCACCTGAAATTTCTAGATGTAGTTGTAAGAAAAAATTTTGGGGATACAACTCAATTTTCCAAGAATTATGGCCAATAGTTGATTAGTGAGATCTCATAAACAAAAAGCTTCCATACAGCTAAGGAAGCAATCAATTATGGAAGAAGAAACCCACAGGGTGGGAAAGAATTTTTGCCAGTAAGTACATCTGATAGTAGATTAATATCTAGAATATAAAAAGGACTCAAAAAACAAAGAATAAAGTAAATAAACAACATAAATTTTAAAAAAAACTGTGGATCTGAACAGAGTTCTCAAAAGAAATTAAAAAATGGTTAAGAAATATCTCAAAAATGTTCAACATTCTTGTCAATTAGAGCAATGAAAAGTAAAACTACTGTGAGATTTCATCTTCCCTCAGTCAAGATGACTAACAGCAACAAAACAACTGAAAAGAAAAGCTAAGGATGTCAGAAAAAAAGGAATGAATCCTCAATTGCTGTTGTAAACTGGTCTAGTCACTGTGGAAGTCAGTGTGGAGATTTTTCAAAAAGCTAAAATGGAAACTACCACACGACCCAGCCATACCACTCCTGGGCATTTGCCCAAAGAACTCAACTTCCACAAAAACTTGCTCAGCCATGTGCATTGCTGAGGTAATCCTCATCCAGTAAGACAAACACCACAAAATTTCTCCAATTTGAAGTTCCTAGCCCCAAATTATTAGATTGAGTACATATAACCTGGAATAACTTGAATAACCAGAAAACTAAAAGTATAGCATGGGGGTGGGTGGGAGAAGGAGCATTGGGAAGTTGGATAGCAGGAAATGGGTGCAAAGAAGGTGAAAAGGGGGAACAGGGGTGTTCTTTCTGGGGAGGGGGTAGGAGTCAATCCAGGGGGGAGGGAGGGCAGAAGGATAAATAACATTGAGGATGTTTGAAAAAGTCCTAGGAAATTATACAGTTGTATGCTTACCTAAAATTACATATATTATATTCAAGTGTATGTGTAGCTAGAGTTTTCCTGCCTGGCCCACAGTCAGGACAAATCTCTGTCACCCGCCAGTCTCACAGCCACTCAGACCCAACCAAGTAAACACAGAGACTTATATTGCTTACAAACTGTATGGCCGTGGCAGGCTTCTTGCTAACTGTTCTTATAGCTTAAATTAATCCATTTCCATAAATCTATAACTTGCCACGCGGCTCATGGCTTACTGGCGTCTTCATATGTTGCTTGTCATGGCAGCAGCTGGCATTGTCTCCCTCTGCCTTCCTATTCCCTCAATTCTCCTCTATGTTAGTCCTGCCTATACTTCCTGCCTGGCCACTGGCCAATCAGTGTTTTATTTATTGACCAATCAGAGCAATTTAACATACAGACCATCCCACAGCATATATGTGTGTGTATATATAGTTTAAATGAAGTTATACCAATGTGTCTACTACTAGAGGTGATAATTTTGCACCAAGAATCATAGACTACCTAACAAAAACCCCAGTACAAGTTTGAGAAACCTCCTTCCAAACTGTTGCTCCAGGAAGTCCAAGACACCCTCAAAACAATGCAGGCAATTGGTGTTGCCCTTGGTTGCTTAAGACGGCACATACGTCAGACACAGGGTTTGGAGGAACCTGACCAGATCTGCCCTGTCACTCTCTTCTCTGAGGACTAGCTCACATAGTTTCTGAAGGAGTTATGTAAGCTGTCAAGGGAGGAAAACAGTTAATGGTCCTACCTAGATGCAATGCTTATAAACCACAATAATGACCTCATATCAAGATATCCCCCAAAATTGCAGTAGTGGCACTTATATCTTCCTTTATTTTGGGGTTAACCAACAACTGTCTAATTGGACTTAAGACTTGTTCAACAGCAGCTGAAACCATGCCTGGTTCTGTAAACATAGCTTATGAGCAGAGTGCAGTATAGTCTTCCATCAGTTGTTGGTTGGGGTGGATTACAGGAATGTCACTTCCACTGAATTCCAAATTTCCTGACACTTACGTAAAATGACATAGTGTTTGCATATAATATGCACACCACCTCCTATGCATCTTAAATCAAAATGCATAATACAATACAAATGCTATGTGGATTATAGAAATACTGTCATTTGGTGAATAAGAAAGGTCTGTACCTGTTCATTAGATGCATTTTTTTTCCTAATATTTTCAGACAGGGTTTTGATTGAATCTCAGGATATAGAATAGAAACTGTATTCCATTCTGGAAGGCAACAGTTAAAAGGAGGTGGTATATTCTCTCTCTCTCTCTTTTTTTTTTATTGATTTTTTTGAGACAGGGTTTCTCTGTGTAGCTTTGTGCTTTTCCTGGGACTCACTTGGTAGCCCAGGCTGGCCTTGAACTCACAGAGATCCACCTGGCTCTGCCTCCCGAGTGCTGGGATTAGAGGCGTGCACCGCCACCACCGCCCAGCCGGTATATTCTCTCTTAATAGCACAAAAACTGAACTAACAGGCTGGGAAACTTAGTCTTGCTGCAGGAAGGCAGGAAGACAAAGGTGAGGAACGGCTTAGAGCCAAGGAAAGCAGGTGACATGTCAAAGCAGATGCGTGTTGATTTAGATTCTCATGAAACAAGGCTATCTGGGTTCTTACTCATTGTTTCTTATTTCTCAGGTGATTTCCTCTTTATTCATCCATTGCCCCCCACCAAACACCCCATTATCTTTCTGTAGAAATAATACTTACTAAATGCCTGTGAAGTGTATTCACTACATAGAATAAATCGAGATAAAAGCTACCAACAACTCCCTCAGAAGTCCTTTGAAAAGAGAAATGTGATTAGGATAGGTCACATGAGAGGCAGATCACATGATCATTGAGACTCACGCTGCATGATCACTGTGTCTCCAGAAATGTTTCTAAAATAGAACTTTGGCCTCGGCTCCACCTTTCATTACATTCACCTTGCTTCCCTCCTAGACTCATGCGTGGAGAAAGAAAGAGCAGCCACACAACCGGTAAGAGCCAGGACATCCATCTCCTCAGGCTCAGAATTAGTAGAGGCAAAGATAATTAACAGATAATGTCAATGCAATGAAGTGTTGTCACAGATAATGGTCTCCTGCTGCTGTACAAATGTGAAGTGGAGCTCATTCTTCAGAAACAAATTTCAAAGTTGAGAAAGGGTTTCCTCCCCGTAAAATAATAACCTTTACACAATGCTCTATTGCAGTAATGTATTTCTAGCACATTATACTTCGCTCTAAGAAAATGTTAGAAAAAAAATAATCTTCTTTGAATAGGGATGCTGTAATTGTATCACTTGTTATTTTTACAATAGTCAATGTTATGGTTATTCAACTTGGTCTGAATCTGGCTGGTTTTATTCTTGATGATCACAAAGCCTCCTGTGAAGGCGAAGACAGCTAGTTCTCTATGTGTGTGGGTTCCTTGTAGAAGCTCCCCTTGATAGTACTATTAGAATGTAAGAGCCTGACTGGCAGATTTATGCCCCATTATCAATAAGAATGCCTTGCTATTAATGGCACATTATAAAATTCATTATTACATTTAATCAGATATCATCAATTAGCATTATATTATAATATGCGTATTTAGGAAAAATAACTTAGTTTTTCCTTTTAATAAATGCATCTTTCTAACTTCCTGATAATTGAAAGTAATATCATAGCCCAAGAAAACAAGAACGCAATCAAATGAACACAGAGGATATTTTTTACAGAGATAAAATTATCTAAACTCATTTTAGTGGGATAATTTTGTGCCGGTTATCCATTTACTGTCTCCCAGATGAAACCTCTCCTTAACTCCCTGCCATGCACAGTGCAAGTAAATCCAGAACACACCCTCCTTCACTAGCCGACATGGTAGTACGCATTGCAGTATTCAGTGATGGTGGCCAATGTCGAGACAGAAAGAAAAACAGGCCTTCTTTCCTTGGCTTCCTTGTGCTCCTTTTGGTGAACCTCAGAGTGCAGCAGGCAAGGGCACTTCCCCATGCATAGCTTCTCCCTCGAGGCATGCTTACCATATTTCTGATCTTAGATTTCAGTGTTTCATCACTAAGTATGCTGTTACAGGGCTTCCTTAAGTTCCTTAATACTGTGTGGAAGTTCTTCTCCGTCTTAGGGTTTTTATTGCTGTGACCAAACACCAAGACCAAAAGGCAAGTTGGGGAGGAAAGGGTTTATCTGGCTTACACTTCCACATTGCTGTTCATCACTGAAGAAAGTCAGGACAGGAACTCAAAACAGGGCAGGATCCCAGAGGCAGGAGCTGAGGCAGAGGCCATGGAGGGGTGCTGCTTACTGGCTTGCTTCCCATGACTTGCTCAGCCTGCCTTCTTATAGAACCCGTGACCAGCAGCCCAGGGATGGCACTACCCACCATGGGCTGGGTCCTCCCCCATTGATCACTAAATGAGAAAATGCCTTACAGCTGGATCTCCTGGGGGCATTTCCTTGTCTGAGGCTCCTTCCTCTCTGATGACTCTAGCTTGTGTCAAGTTGACACAAAACCAGCCAGTACAACTGAGCCCCTGTCAACTTGACACACAAGCACTTCACTATCAAGCCACATCCCTTCCTTCTTATTCATCCCCAAGATCTCACATTAAAATCATAAATAATTTTTAAAGTTCCACAGTCTTTACAAAGCCAATCTTTAAAATTTCAGTCTCTTTAAAACATCCAATCTCTTTTAAAAGTTCAAGTCTTTCATCTGTGTGATCCTTTAAAAATCAAAATTAAATACTTTCTTCAAGAGAGAAGAACCAAGGCACCATTACAATCTGAACCAAGCAAAACCAAACTCCAACAGTGTGAATAACTCAGTGTCCAATATATGGGATTTACTCACGATCTTCTGGACTCCTGCAAAGGGGCTGGGTCACTTCTCAGGCTCTGCCCCCTGCAACACACACAGCTTGTCTTCTAGGCTCTGGCTGGCTGGACTCCACTGCTGCCTCTGTTCTTGGTGGTCATCCATGGTACTGGCATCTCCAAATTGCTGGGGTCCTCTGCTGCAACTGGACTGCACTTTCACCGATGGCCTCTTATAGGCTCTCTTTATGGTGTCAAGCCTCAGCTGCTTTGCATGACCCCTTCAGGCCTAGACCTTCAACTGCCACTGAGGCTGCACCTTCACCAATGGCCTTTCCTGGCCTCTCACAGTGCCATGCCTTAGCTGTTCTCCATGACCCCTTCATGCCTTCAAAACCAGTACCACCTGGGTGACTCTTACACATTAACAAGTCTGGCTGCCAGCATGAGGTATAACCTCAAGCCACCTCTGGAAAATAGACTTTCTGTGCTTTCAGGAAACAAATCCCAGAAGATTTCACCTCAGTGAAATCTCCTCTTAATCACCGCTAATTTCTTAGCTCCAGCTGACCAGCATCAAGTATCCCAGCAAAGCAAAGTTTTACTTTAGTAGTTCTGATATCTTGTTAATCACAGCTGATTCTTCAGCCCCAGCTAACCAGAACCACGTAACCTTAATTCAAAATAACAAATGGCCCAATAGTCTTTATACTTCCCTCTGAAACTTTGTAAGCCATGCCTCAATCCTCTGCACTTCTCTCAATGTTCTTATCTTCCAAGTTCCCACAGAACATTCCACTGAGGTCTCAACACTCAGTGACTTTCTGGCCCAAAGTTCCAAAGTCCTTCCAGAATCCTCCCAAACACATGGTCATGTCTGTCACAGCAATACCCCACTATGCTGGTTCCAACTTGTCTTAGTCAGGGTTTCTATTGCTGCAATGAAACACCATGACCAAAAAGCAAGTTGGGGAGGAAAGAGTTTATTTTGTTTACACTTCCACATTGCTGTTCATCACTGAAGGAAGTCAGAACAGAAATTCAAACAGGGCAGGGTCCCAGAGGTAGGAGCTGATACAGAGGCCATGGAGGGGTGCTACTTACTGGCTTGCTTCTCATGACTTGCTCAGCCTACCTTGTTACAGAATCCAGGACCAAAAGCCCAGGGATAGCACCACCCACCATGGGCTGGGCCCTTCCCCATTGATCACTAAATGAGAAACTTTGCCCAACAGCAATATCTCATGGAGGCATTTCATCATCTGAGGCTCCTTCCTCTCTGATGACTCTAGCTTGTGTCAAGTTGACACACAAAACTAGACAGTATATTCTCTTAGTTTACCCTGAATTTTTATTGTGAAAACATGTCAAATTTCATTAAATGACCTATCTAGATGGTTCACACTGATTATGAGAGTTCTTTGCATATGTCTCATTACCGTGATTTTTTTTTTCAAGTTGAAATACCCTGTCATTGCTGAAACAAATCCCCCAGGTCACAATGTGCAATCCTTTCCCTACTAATTAGACTTGGTTTGCTTGAACTATATAGATTATATTTTCATATTTATTCAAAAAGAACTAATTTTGTCTTATTGCGGTGTCTTAGCATAGCTCTACTAATAAGGTAATATTGACCCAAACAATGTAGCGTGACATATTCCTCCACTATACTCTTTGGGAAAGTTTCAAGAGGAGTAGTTTTAATTCTTTAAATGTTTGCTAGGGATGACCTGCAGGCATCAGACCCTGGATTTATTTTGCTGTTGTTGTTTTATTGTATATGTATTGGAGTTTTATCTGCATGTATGTCTTCCACCACATGTGTGACTTGTACATGTGGAGGCCAGAAGAAGGCATCGGATTTCCCGGAACTGAGGTTGCAAGGGACTATAATAAAACCCAGATCCTCTGGAGTAGCAGCCATTATTCTTAGCTATTGAGCCATTGCTCTAGCTCCAGGGCGATCTCTTTGGAAGGTTTCTGATGATGTAAACTTTCATCAGTTTACTTGTAATGAGTCTATTTTGCTTAAGTCAGTTTCAATTCCTTAAGTACTCCTAAGAATCTGTTCACCTCATTCACACCATCTAAATTGCTACCAGTATATTTTTATGGCTCTTAACTTCTGTAAGATCAGTATTAATATAATTCTTTTTCCATCTCAGTTATGTTCACTTTCTTTTTTTTTTTTTTTTTTTGGTTTTTCGAGACAGGGTTTCTCTTGTGTAGCTTTGCACCTTTCCTGGAACTCACTTGGTAGCCCAGGCTGGCCTCGAACTCACAGAGATTCGCCTGCCTCTGCCTCCCGAGTGCTGGGATTAAAGGCGTGCGCCACCACCGCCCGGCCATGTTCACTTTCTTTTGTTTAATACGTCTAGATAAGCATTATCAAATTTCTTGCTATTTTCTAAAATTGATTTTTTACTTTTTTGACTCTATTGTTTTTCTATTTTCTATTTATCACCATTATAATATTTCTGTTTATTTCTGGCTTATTATTTTTATCTAATTCCTTAGAACATGAAGATAGGTTATTTTCGCCGGACAGTGATGGCGCATGCCTTTAATCCAAGCACTCGGGAGGCAGAGCCAGGCGGATCTTTGTGAGTTCGAGGCCAGCCTGGTCTACAGAGTGAGATCCAGGAAAGGCGCAAAGCTACACAGAGAAACCCTGTCTCGAAAAACAAACAAACAAACAAACAAAAAAAGATAGGTTATTTTCCAGGTTAGTTTTAAATGTTGACAGAGTCTCAGCTAGAAGAGAATCTCAATGGGGAATGATCTGGATGGGTTTGCCTATAAGAATATCTGTAAGCAATGGTCTTGATCATTAATTGAGGTATAAAGATTCACCCTGAATATGGGTGCACCATTTCTTGGGATTGGCCTTACACTGTATAATAGTTGCTGCACAAACAAGCAAGCAAGGATCCCTACCTTTATTTCCTCTCTGCCTTGAAGCGTGAATCTGATGCCTTAATTTCCTCCCTTGATTTACTCATAACAATGGACTATAACCTGAAATTATTACCTTAAATAATCTGTTTTCCCTCCTAAATGGTCTGTTAGGATATTTTATTGCAGAAACTGAAACAGTACTAGGACAGTTATTGGTTTGACATCTTTTTTCTCACTTAATCTATTCCTCTCCTACTGACCATAACAAAGATTTTCTTATCGTGTGAGTTTGTTTTTCTACAAATAAATTTTGTTCTTAAACAATTTCATACATATATATAAAACATTCTGATTATTCTCCCCTTACCCTCTCGTGTCTATCCAACCCTTGCCAACCCCTTTTCTTTCTTACAATTTTGTCCCCATATTCATGACTTTATTTTAGTGTCCTACTGAGTTAAACCTGTGAACATTTAAGTGTTTATCAGCCATTTGTGTTTCCTCTTTGAGAATTCTCTATTTAGATATATAATCCATTTTAATTGAGTTGTTTTCTTGATATCCAGTTTTTTGAGTTCTTTGCATATTTTGGAACATTAACCCTATGTCAGATGTGTAGTTGGCAAAAAAAAAATCCCCACTCTGTAGGCTGCTGCTTAGTCCAAATAATGGTGTTTGCTGCCATGCAGAAGCATCTCAGATTCATGAGGTCCAATTTTTAATTATTGATCTTATTGCCTGTGCTAATGGTGTTCATTTAGAAAGTATTTTCCTGTGCCAATGAATTCAAGGCTATTTCTCACTTTCTCTTCTATTAGGTTCAGTGTATCTTGTTTTATGCTGAGGTCTTTGATCCACTTGGACTTGAGTTTTGTTCAGGGTGATAAGTATGGGTTATATGAATTATTCTATGTGAAGTCATCTACTTTGACCAGCACCATTTGTTGAAGATGCTGTCTTTTTGCCAGTGTGTATTTCTGGCTTTTTTTTTAAATCAAAAATCAGGTGTCCATATATGTGTGAATTTATGTCTGGTTCTTCAACTCAATTCTCTGAATAATGTATCTGTTTCTGTGTGAATACCATGCTGCTTGTATTACTATAGCTTTATATCACAACTTGAAATCATGAATGTTAATACCTCCAGCAGTTTTTTATTGATCAGAATTTGGGGGGGACTATTGTGTGTGTGTGTGTGTGTGTGTGTGTGTGTGTGTGTGTGTGTTTCCATATAAAACTGAAAGTTATCCTTTCAAGACCTTTGAAGAATTGTGTTGGAATTTTGATGAGATTGCATTGAATCTGTAGATTGCTTTTGGTAAGATGGCCATTTTTACTGTGTTAATACTACCAGTCTATGAACATGGGAAATCTTTCCATCTTCTGAGGACTCCTTCAATTTCTTTCTCCACTGACTTACATTTTTTATTATACAAGTCTTTCACTCACTTGATAAAAGATACCCCTAGATATTTATATTATTTGAGGCCACTGTGAAATGTTTCCTTTCCCTGATTTCTTTCTTAGAACATTTGTCATTTGTAAATAGGAGGGCTACTATTTCTTGTAAATTAATTTTGTGTCCTACTTTACTGAAGGTGTTTATCAGTTGTAGGAGTTTCCCAGTGGAATTTTTAGGGTCACTCATGTATACTATCATATCATCTGCAAATAAAGATACTTTGATTTCTTCCTTTACAATTTGTATCCCTTTGATCTCCTTTTGTTGTCTATTGCTGTAGCTAATACTGAATAGGTATTATATATGCTATACTGAATAGGTATGGAAAGAGTGAACAACCTTGTCTTGTTCCTGTTTTCAGTGGAATTGCTTTGAGTTTTTTCTCCATTTAAGTTGATGTTGGTTATGGGTTTGCTGTAAAGTGCCTTTATTATGTTGAGTATGATGTCCCTTGTATCTCTAATCTCTCATACTTTTATTATAAAGAGGTGTTGGATTTTGTCAAAGGTCTTTTCTGCATCTAATGAAATGATCATGTTTTTTTTTTCTTTCAGTTTTTTTACATGATGGATTACATTTGCTGACTCTCATATATGGAACCATCTATCTCTTCATCTCTGGGATGAAGCCTACTTGGTCATGGTGGATGATTTTTTTTAATGTGTTCTTTGATTCATAAACTACTCTTAAGGGTAGTCTGCATGCCCAGAGTAGATAATAATGTCTATCCTTGATATTGAAATATGTTTCTTGGATGCAACAGAAGGATGGATCATGTTTCCACAGTCATTCTGTTAGCTTTTTTTAAAAAAAAATCAGGGAGTGGAGACCATTGACATTGAGAGATAACAATGACAAATTATTGTTGATTCTTGTTACTTTGGTGGTGGTGGTGGTGGTGGTGGTGGTGGTGGTAGTGGTAGTGTGTCTGTGTGCTAGTAAGTGTGTGTGTGTGTGTGTGTGTGAGAGAGAGAGAGAGAGAGAGAGAGAGAGAGAGAGAGAGAGAGAGAGATTATGTGTGTGTACTTCCCTTCTTTTGGTTTTGCTAGTATGAGATTATTTCCTATATTTTCATGATCGTAGTTAACCTTTTTAGGTCGGAGTTTTCCTTCTAGTACCTTCTGTAGGATTGGATTTGTAGATATTGTTTAAATTTGGCTTTATCATGAAATATCTTATTTTCTCCATCTATGCTGTGGAAGTTTTTCTGGATATAGTAATCTGGGCTGGCATCTGTGGTCTTTAAGAGTCTGTAATACATCTATCTGTACAGGCCCTACTGACTTTTAGAGTATCCATTGAGAGGTCAGATGTTATTCTACTAGGTCTGCCTTTATACATTACATAGTCTTTTTACCTTGCAGCTTTTAATATTCTTTCTTTGTTTAGTACTTTCAGTGTTTTGATTATTATGTGCCAAGAAGAATTTCTTTCCTGGCACAGATTATTGGTGTCCTGTATGCTTTATGTGCCTTGATAGGCATTTTCTCCCATGATTACTGTTGAAAATATTTTCTGTGCCTTTGACTTAAGTTCCTTTTTCTTTCTCTATTTCTATTATTCTTAAATTTGATCTTTTCATAGAGTCCCATGTTCTTGAAAGTTTTGTGCCAGGAGTTTTTTAGATTTAACATTTTCTTTGACCCAGGTGTCCATTCTATTGTTCTTCAATGTCTGAGACTCTCTCTTCTATCTCTTGCACTATGGTGATGCAGTTTGCCTCTGCAGTTCCTATTCAAATTTCTAAATGGTTCATTTCCAGAATTCCCAGTGTTAGGTTTTCTCTATTGATTTTATTTCCATTGTCAGCTCTTAAATAGTTTTATTAATTTCCTTCCCTGTTTGTTTGTGTTTCATAATTACTTTAAGGGATTCATTCATTTCTTCTTTAAAGACCTCTATCATATTTTAAGGACCTTGTCTTGTGCTATGTTTCAATTCTTTAGTAGGATTGCTGGATAATAAACTTTCCTGGCTGTTATTGTGTTTTTTTCACCAGCCTCTAGGCATCTTGATTTGGGATGATTATAGTAATTCTTGGTGTTGATATTTGGTTTTGTCTTTATTGGGTGGGTGTTTTCTTCCTTGGTTTCTGTTGCCCTCTCTGGTTCTTAGGAGGGTGTTGTGACTCTGTGTTGCCTGGTAGGAAATTCTTCTGGGATCCTAATAGGTGAGGCCAGTGGGAGTTCTGGGTAAAATGGATTTACAGGTATTAGGAGCTGACATTTAGGAATGTGAATGGGCTGGATAGAAAATGAGGGGTTTACTGGAGGGAAGAAAGGATAATTCTACCAGGATCTGCTTAATCTCCTGCAAATGTGAACAGAGAGTGAGGAGAAGCCACAACAAGTAGTCTGCTATAGAGCAAGGGATGAGACTGGGGGACTGATTTTGGTGGAAAGAAGAGAGAGTTAAGCTCTGAATCTCACCTACCCACTTAGCTGGATAGGGTGGCCTGTGAGTTCCTAAGAAATGCCTGATAGTGTTGGGGGATGGGATAAGGTGATGAATGAGGGAAAGATAGTTGGAGGAGAAAGCCTACATGCATTTCTTTATCATTTTTGAGACAGAATCTCACTCTATAGACCAGGGTTGCCTTGAACTCATGGAGATGCTCCAACCTCTACCTCCTGAGTGTTAGGTGTGTGCTACCACTCCCAGATTTAGTGACAGTGCTTTAGTGTAGATTTTCAGAAACCATAACATTCTTCCTCTGGAGACATGAGAATTGTCTCCCTTGTATTTTAGGACCCTTTTCATTAGCAGCAGTTTTCATTAAAACTTCTGATGCACAAAGAAGAGGAATTAGAGGACTTTTCAAAGATGCTCAAATTGTTCTCACAAATAATTTCTCATAGTTATGGAACTGGGGAAGCTCAATAAGAACAAGAAATTGGTCCAAAAGATGGCCAAGAAATATGGTGTCTTTGTTGCTTCTGGTCTCTGATGAAGCAAATCCCATAAATTCTGGGCCTAGGCCTGAACAGAGCTGGTAACTTCCCTTTCCTGGATTCATACAATGAAAACACAGTGGCCAAAGTCAAAAGCATAAAGTCCATAATCAAGTTCTTTTGATTTGTGATTGGTTATGTGAAGATGGCAGGTGATTAGCTAGTCTACAACATCCATTTCAGTTTCTTGGTGTTATGGCTCAAGAACTGGAAGAATCAAAAGGCTTTATATATCACCAGAACTATGGTCAAGCCACAGCACCCACGTCAGGATACATCTTAATAAATCCTAGTCCCACCAACAACAAGCAAATAAGAACAGAGAACATTGAACTCAGAGATAGAATTGCCCAGTTCTGGGTACACATAAATAACCTAAAGCCTTGGTGTGTGTTCTGTGAAAAATCTCTCGGGGAGCCTTAGGGCTGAGAAACTAACCTCCAAATTCAAGCCCTTATCAAAATAAATGACTTACAACACAAGTTAGAGTCTCAGACTCAAGAGTCTTGGCAATTAAAGTGAGGGCACTTATTGGGAAAGATTCAATAGTGTAACTTGGGATGGAGGACCCTGGTGAGGCTCAGGATATTGAACTCTCAGATTACCATGGGTTTATTTTGACTGAGGAACTAATCTCCCTAACATTAGTGATGGATGCATTCATATTTTCCCCTTCTGCAGTATTGCCCTCTCCAACCTTACCTTGGGGAAATTAATCTTGCATTGCTATTGAAATCAGCAATGACTTGCCTGAAGGAGATATCCAGGAAGACGGTGCTGAAGCTCCTCATGACCTCTGCATCTGCACCTCTAGACATAGAACCATATTCAAGGCTCAACATGCTACTTAGAGAGGAAGAACTTGGTGCTACCCTAAAGAACTTCTTGAGTTTTCTAATTCATACCAGTGTAAGTCTGGAAGTAATGTGTGGGAGTAGATTTTTAACAGTGTGGGATAGTGGTAAAAGGAACCTAAAAGTTCATCAGACATATTTTATCAGTATGAATATAATAAGGAGGTTAGATAAATATATATTTCATTATCTTCTGTATACACCTAACAAAATCAAATCACTACTCTACTATGATAGCTTAATAGAAATCTATGCCCAGAATTATAGGGTTATGTGGGAGTTAAATGAGCTTAAATTTGACTTAGGTAAGCTGAGTTTTGCCAGCTTGTGAAAACCCTTATCCCTTATCTTGGAAAAGCAAACACTTGCCAGAAATTGCCTGAAGGAGAGCTTGTCAGAGCTACTAAGACAAAGGTCCAGATGCAGATCCTATTTCTGTTTGCTAAGAAAAGAATCCTTTTACCTTCCAAAGTTTACATGCTTTTATTGTCATTTACAAATTGCTTTATTTAGGGTTACTACTGTTGTGAAGAGACACCATGATTAAGGCAACTTATAACAGAAAGCATTTAAGTTGGGGCTTGCTTACAATTTCAAAGGGTTAGTCCACATTATCATGGTAGGGGAGCATGGCAGCAGGCAGGCAGGGATGGTGCTGTAGCAGTAGATGAGATCCTACATGCTATAGGCAGGAGGCAGAGAGAGAGAGAGAGAGAGAGAGAGAGAGAGAGAGAGAGAGAGAGAGAGAGAGAGAGAGACTAGTCCTAGTGGGGCTTTTGAAACCTCAAAACCCAACACCATTACATCATCCTCCAATAAGACCATACCTCCCAATACTTTCTAAACAGTTCCACCAACTCAGAACCAAACATTCAAGTATATGAGCCTATAGGGGCCATTCTCATTCAAACCACCATGTTACATATTCACAGAAACATAATACAACAGCCCACCATGATATTTCCACAAGGTTATAACATCTCAACACCAGAAATGAAAGACAATCAAAGCTAAAATGCCAGAAAATGATTTCAGAGTATTAATTTTTAATATACTCAATGATCAGATAAAGGACTTAAATATCAGGTGAATTGAAACAAAGAAATAAATTCAGAAACTCGAAAAGAAAATTGCCAAAGTGAAATCAAGTGTTCAGTAACCTTGACAAAAATTTTAAAATATGGAAGAAAGGTCTAACAAGGAAATTATGCTATGAAAATAATAAAATAAAAATTCTGGAAATGAAATAATTAATAAAATAGCCAAAACCCAACAAGAAACCTAAATCACTTGGGTTTCTTAATCCCAGTTCTTCAGAAGTGAATGCAGGAGGATTAAGAGTTTGAAGTCATTTCTGACTACATATAGAATTCAAAACAAGCCTAAACTGCATGAGATCCAAAACAACAACAAATCTTAGCCAACAATCTAATCCCAGATGAGCAGATTCCAGGGCAAAAACACATGGAATGTAAAAAAACCAAAACATTGTGTTCTCTCCAAAAGTTAAAACCCATACTAATGACCCAAATGAGAATGACTTAGAAAAAAATTCCAGATGAAAAATTCTAAAAGAATGATTATAAATATGGTAAACCAACTAAAAAAGAACTCAAATATTTTCAAAGAGTACATAAACAGACACCGGAATAAAATAAGGATGTCAATTGATGACATGAAAGTAGAATTTAGCCAGGTGGTGGTGACATAGGCCTTGAATCCCAGCACTCAGGAGGCAGAGGCAGGCAGATCAAGGCCAGCCTGGTCTACAGAGTGAGTTCCAGGACATCCAGAGCTACATAGGGAACAGAAGAAGAAGAAGAAGAAGAAGAAGAGGAGGAGGAGGAGGAGGAGGAGGAGGAGGAGGAGGAGGAGGAAGAGGAGGAGGAGGAAGAGGAAGAGCAACAGCAATAGCAACAGGAACAGGAAGAGAAGAAAAGAAAGAAAGGAAGGAAGGAAGGAAGGAAGAAAAAGAAAGAAAGAAAGAGAGAGAGAGAAAAAGAGAGAAAGAATAATAGAATTTGATAAGGGAGATAAATACTGTAGAAGAAAAAGAAAGAAAGAAAAGCAGAATTTAGTAAGGGAGAGAAATACAGTAAAAACCCAAATCAAAATAATAATGAAAATAAAAAACACAGTAGGACAAATAAAAAGTTCAGTGAAAAGCCTGACCAATTAGAATGGATCATGTGGAAGGTAGAATATCAAGGATTTAAAGATTAAAATGGAGAAATAGAAACATTTAATTAAGGTCACTGATAATTTTTTAATGTAGAAACTGAATATGTAAAAATTGCTGGGATTCCATGAAAGGAAAAACCTACACATTATAGGCATATAGGAAGGAGAAGAATTTCATGTAAAAGGTACAGAAAATGTTTTTAATTACATTATAGAAGAAAATTCCCCAAATCTAAGGAAAGAAAAACCAATCAGGATGCAAGAGGCACAAAGAACACCAAACCAGTCAACAATAGAAATGAAAGTTCATTCATCAAATTACAGTTAAAACACTGAATGTATAGAACAAAGAAAAGACATTGAAAGATACAAAAGAGAAGAGTCAACTCACATACAAAGAAGGACCATAAAAATAATTGCTGACATTTCAGTCCAAACCATGAAAACAAGATGTACTTGGTCTATTGACTTTCAAATTTCCAAAGATCCAAATTGCCAACTCAGTCTAATAGATCCAGCATAATTTTCTGTAATAACTGATGGTTGTGATGATTTTGAACAAGAGTGAGCCCCATAGGGGCTCTGAATGTTTGGTTCCCAGTTAGTGGAACTGTTTGGAAAGGATTAGGAGGTGTGGCCTTGTTGGAGGAGATAGGTTGTTGAATATTATTTTGAGGTGTGTTACTTTTGTTTATGTTACATTTGCTTAACTCTGTGAAGCTGTGTTAGTGTGCCTTTTTATTAAAAGCTAAACAGCCAATAGTGAAACAGGAGAAAGGATAGGCAGGGCTGGCAGGCAGAGATAGGATAAATAGAAGGAAAAATCTGGAGGAAGAAAGATCAAGGAACGAGAGAGGAAGGAAGAAGTAGCCAGAGAAGGAGAAGGACTCTAGGGGCCAGCCACACAGCCACACAGCAAGCCACAGAGTAAGAGTAAGATTTACAGAAGTAAGAGAATGAGAAAAGCCCAGAGGCAAAAGATAGATGGGATAATTTAAAGTTAAGGAAAGCTGGCAAGAAATAAGACAAGCTAAGGCCGAGCAGTCATTATTAAGAATAAGCCTCTGTGTGTGATTTATTTGGGAGCTGGGTGGCAGCCTCCCCCCCCCAAAAGGAGAAAAAGCAAACAGAGATGTGTCACTGGGGATGGGTTTTGAGGTTTTAAAATCCTAGGCAAGCCTAGTCAGTCATGTTCCCCACCCTCCCTGCTTGCTTCTTACAGATTAGGATATAAAGCTCTCAGCTACTGCTCCAGTGCCATGCCTGTCTGCTCCCCACCATGATGATCATGGACAAACCCTCTAAAACTGTAAGCAAGCTCCAATTAAATCTTTTTTAAATAAAAGTTGCCTTGACCATGCTACCTCTTCACAGCAATAGAACACTGACTAAGATAATGGTGAGAGAAACATAGACTAAAGGAATTCATGACCGCCCTACAGAGGATGCTAGAAGGAATACTTCAGTCTAAGGAGAAAGATAAATATACTCAAAGGACTCTAGGAATTAAAAATAAGCAATGTCCTGTGACTCTCTAATCAAAAGAAGACTAAGAAAATTCCAAATAATACAAAAATCAAGAAAATGACAGGAAGTAATGTACATCTTCCAATAACAACTCTAAATATCAGTGACTTAAATTCACCCATCAAAGGACACAGACCAACAGATTGGATCAGAAAACAAAACCCTTTGCTCTGATGCCTCCAAGAAACACAAGAAAATCTTACTGCCAAAGATAAATACTATCTTAGGGTGAAAGGATGGAAAAAAAAATTTTCCAAGCAAATAAACCAGGAAACAAGTGAGTATTGTTATTCTAATACCTGACAAAATAGACTTCAAAACTTTTTTATTCCAATGAGATAAACAGATTTACTTCATGTTGATCAAGAGTTCAATACATCAAGAGAAAATTACAATTCTAAATATATATGTACTGAATATAAGCTCATCAAAATTTGTAAAGCAAACAATACAATATTTAAAGTCACAGATTAACACCAAAACAATACAGTGGGTGAGTTCCTTACCCCACTCTCACCATCAGACAAAACAACTCTTTAAAATGAATAAAGAAACACTGGAATTAAATAACATCATAAATTGTGGGGTGTTTACCCACCAACCCCACAGCTCCCCAGAGTTTTCTTGAGTGTGAGCAGCAGGAAATATTAGATAGAAGGATTTAAATTGCAGAGATAAACAGATAGAAAATAAAGGATAGCCTCGAGAACCTATTCCAATGGGCCCTGACTGTCTCTGCCCCAGGGTTTTTATAGAGATGCTAAGGGGGTGGAGCAAAAGACCTCCTCCCCCAGCACAGCCAAGTGCAGACCATTTCAGACACCTGCACTCAGGCCCATGGCCCTAATCATCCTCTATGTGGATCTGCTGGGTAAAGCCATGAGGAACCCAAAAACGGGCTCCCACAATAAATCAAATGGACTTAATGGAAATCTATAGAACATTCCATCTAAATACCAAAGCATACATATTTTCTTCAGCATCATATAGACCTTTCTCTAAAGTATATCAAATATCAGGACACAAAGCAGGTCCTAACAAATATAGGAAAATTGAAACCGTATCCTGTATTCTATTTTAAAACAATGGAATAAAACTATAAATCAATAGGAGGAGAAACTACTGATGGAGATTAAATAACACACTACTGAGTGATGACTTGGGTCATTGCAGAAATCAATAAATTTAAAAATTCATAAAAATTAAGTGAAAACAAGATATCCAAATCTACAGGATACAATGAAGACAGATCTAAGATGGAAGCTTGTAAATTTAAGTGTTTACATTTTTAAAAATCAGAGAAATAGAAAAAAAAGACCAAAAAAAAAATCTGATGATACATCTAACTGCATTGGTAGAGCAAAAAACAAACCAATCCCAAAAACAGTAGATGGAGAGAAATCCTGAAGAAAATCAGGGAAGAAATTAGTGATAGAAAGGGGGGGAAAATAGAACCAATGAAACAGAGTTGTTTCTTTGAAAAGATAAAACTGACAAGCCCTTAGCCAAATTAGCCAGAATAAAGAGAGAAAAGGCTCAAGTTAATACAACTAGAAAGGGAAAAGGGGACGTTAGGACAGATACTGGGGAAATTCAGAGGCTCACAAGGATAGTCTTTAAAATGGGGTCAAGGGTACTAATAGGTTTTCTGTATCCTGATAATAGGTTTCTCTGCTGACACAGTAAGCCAGATCAAGCTGAATTGAAAAAGCAAAAGAACAGGTTTCTTTGGGCAAAGCAACTCCTGGGTGATCTTCCATCCCCAGGGATAGAGGTGGGTGAAGAGGAAATCATATGGCCTATCTAAGGCAGGGTGCTTAATACCCTGTGTGTGGGGGGCGGCGGGGAGTAATGATGCGTTGCCACAAGCTGGGTTTGTGCCCAATTATGTTACACTTTTAGGTGGGGTCTTGGGCTGCTGGCAACTTCTGGGGAGGAGCCATCAAGAATGAGGAATTGGGCTTTTTGGTGATCACCCTTGAAGATTCTCTGAGAGGGCGGGTTTGGAGAGAGAGAAAAAAAATGGGGGCTATCCCAGGAGTGATCTGGAAGTCCCAGCCAAACAGGCACCACAAGAAAACCCACAGAACCAAGCAACCTAGGGGGCTCGTAGAGACTGCACCAACAACTAGGAGCCTGTGTGGTGTTAGAGTCCTGGAGAAGTCCCACAAAAAGACCACCATCCATGTATGCAACCAACAAGAGTGTTTATCATCTTGAAAATGAAGGTACCAGCATGCTGGGGCCACACATCCAAAATAAAGGCAAAATGGTGACCCGGAGAGAAGCTCATAGGCTCCTTTTAAACACAGCTAAGGGGAGTTTCAGGGTCAACTACATAAATGGTTTATGTGAGCAGCAGTTACATTAGTATATTTTTAATTGGCTGAGGTTTAGTCTTCATCATTTTTTGGACACATCTGCACAAGCTTGGACGTGACTCAGAAGGTGGGTGCTGGGTTTGTCCTTGAGACTGTGAGGGTGACCTAGGCCCTCTGTGTTTGTTCTCTCCCTCCACCCTGAATGTAAGGGCCTCGTAGATAAACAGCCCTTTGTTGGAAAAGACACTGGTTTGTCCTTCTCAGATAACTGGAACTTAAATTCAGTTGTGAATGTGGAAGAGTTTAACCCCTTCATGTGGTACTGACCTGGGCCTTCTACATATGTTATAGATGTGTAGCTTGGTCTTCTTGTGGGACTCTTGACAGTGGGAGTCTGACTGTGTTGCCTGCTTTGGGGATCTTATCATCCTGCCAGATTGCCTCGACCAGCCTTAATAGAAGAGGAGGGGCCTAGTCTTAGTGCAGCTTGATATACAGTGGCTGGCTGGTGTCCATGGGAGGAAGCCTGCTCTTTTCTAGGGAGAAATAGAGGGAGAGGAGGGGGTGTGAGGGGGGGCAGGAGGAGAGGAGGAAGGAAAAATTTTGGTCGGGATGTAAAAACAAAGTAATAAATTTTAAAAAACTAAATTAAAAAATTTATATTCCACTTAATTGGAAAGTCTAAAAGAAATGTATGAATTTATAGATGCATATGACCCACCAAAATTAAACAAGACATAAAGTCAGTAATTTATACAGGTTTATAACAGCCAATGTGATAGAAGCACTAATTAAAACTTTTCTAACTAAAAAAATAAAAATAAAAATAAAAAAATAATAAAAACCAATAACCCAGGGCTCAACTGATTCAGGGCATAATTCTACAAGACCTTCAAAGAACTAACACCTCAAATAATTCCATAGTACAGAAAAGAAAGGAACACTTCCAAGCTCTTTTAACAGTGCCATTATTATTCTAATACCCAAACCAGGAAAAGATGAAACAAAAAAATAAAAAAATCATAGGCCAGTCTCCCTGATGGAATATTCTAAATAAAATTCTTGCATTTTATCATTCTTAAGAACACATAAAAAAATCATCCTCATCTAGCTGGCTTCATTCCAATCAGTAAACATAATTCTTCACACTCAAGGACAAAATCACATCGACATTCAATTAATGGAGAAAACAATAGATTCACAATAAGGCAGATTCAGATGGAACAAGATTTTAAATGCTTTACAGTATATGTAAAAATGTACGTAGGCTTGGAAGAGAGAGAAAAGGAATATATACAGTTATATAAAAAATAGTTTTTAAAAATAAAGTATTTAAAGAGACAGTAAAGGTAGTATAAAAATAAGCCACATAAAGATGGATATTACACAGAGAATCTGGATTGTGTTGTCTTTGGGATTCTTAACTGCAGAAAAATATTTGATTTTAAAAGCTGTTGAATTAAACCATGAATTAAAATATGTATATTTTAAAGATACCTTGACTTCAAAATTTGGATCTAAGGATATGTTGCTTTGGAAAGAAGGCTTTGCTTTTGTTTCCACAGAAAGCCAGAGGCTATGGATTTGTTCAAGATTAAGATACATCAAGTTTGACCAGCCAAGACCCGCTGAAAGGTCTCCAATGACACCGTGGCCCAGATAATCCAATGTCCAGAATGGTTTCAAGGCAACTGGCTCACATGATACACCCTCACGGACTACTCCATAATCCTAAAATTTTCTTTGTGTCCCCATAAGATACAGCGCCCCGCTCCAGCAGGAATTAGTAAGAGAAGCTATGCCAAAATAAACCAAGCTGGCTTTGGAGATGGAATTGGCTCACTCCTTCTCTAAACCCAAGCAAATTACTAAAAGAAAAGGTTAAGAGATTCTTGTGTCCCATATCAGAAGAGCCCTCTGGTGTGGGACAGAGAAAAACCAATATTTTTATTTAAAACAGGTTGATTATAAATGCAATCTCTTTCTAAAGAAGAAAAGGGGATAGTTTAATTTTGATAGGATGAAAAAGATTAATGAACCTACTTTTAAAGAGTAACAACTTGTTTAAAATGTTTCACATTGCTATGGATTTTAGTTTATTGATACAAGTTTAAACTTAATTTTGTTATACTGTATATATATATTTCTATTCTCGTTTGAGGTATTATGTTTATGTAACTCATTTAGATTGTAATGGATAATTAAGAAATACAGATTAATAAGTAGTCTTCTATAATAGTCAAATTTGTAGCATGTTAGTTAAGTTTTCTAGGTATACATAGATATATTTCAGATAGATAAGTAATCTTCAAACACTTCAAAGACCTACAGAATATGGCATTTAAAATATTTTTTAAAATTTAAACTTTCTGAACAGTGAGACATGTCTGCTCCTGGCAGCAATGATTTACTTGAAAGGAGGTTGGGCATCGAAGACACTCCATATGGAGTTTATCTTCACCTTGGCAAAAATAGCCATTTGGGCAAGAAACTGTTCTTGCCTGGACTGCTTGATCGACTGGACATGCAGGACCCATAGGAAGGTGACCACGGAACTTTGCTTGGTGAAATGGTCCTTTAGGTTCCTGCTTCACAGAGGAAACTGTCAGACATTCTACAGGACACAGAGAGAAGTGACTAAGAGACTCTAGGCCTGTGGACTGAAGACAGATGCTCTAACTTTACAGAAAAACATTAGGTGACTGTCCAGGCTGTCAGCTGTTTCTGTCCACTCTCGCAAGACTCTCAAAAGTTGCTTGCATTCTTCTCCCATTTCTCAGGTAATATTATATCCTTCTGAGGCCTTTGATGTAGTTAAAGACTAGATAGTTATAATTTTCCTTAGTTATGATAAAAGATGAGTTAGATATGAAATCTTAGACTCACAAATATAGGATAGATAGGATATCTTCTTTAATTTTGCCAAATACTAATAGACTAGATATTATAGACTAGATATTGTAACTGTAATTCTTGCTTGATAATTGTTTTGTTATATGTAATTTTACTATGTGAAAGTTAAAACCTTCCTTTTTTAAAAAAAAAAAAAGGAAATGGGAAGTGTGGATATTGCTCTGTATAAATAAAATACTGATTGGCTGGTAGCCAGGCAGGAAGTATAGGTGGGGCAAGCGTGGAAGAGAATTCTGGGAACAGGAAGGCTGAGTCAGGAGACACTGCCAGCTGCCGCCATGAGTACCAACATGTAAGATACTGGTAAGCCATGAGCCATGTGGCAAGGTATAGATTTATAGAAATGGGTTAATTTAAGAATAAGAACTAGATAGCTAGAAGCCTGAGCCATTAGGTCAAACAGTTTAAATAAAGTAAGAGTCTGTGTGTTTATTTTATAAGTGGGCTGCGGGACTGCCGGGGCTTGGCGGGAGCTGAAGAGAAGCCCTCCAGCTACAAATCCACTCAATTGATGGAGAAAAAGGCCTTTGACAAAATCAAACAACCTCTCATAATAAAAAAACATGTAGAAACATAATAAAGCAATTGTTGGCAAACTGAAAGCCACCAACCATTATAATGATAAATGGAGATAAATTTGAAGCAACTGAAATCAGGAACAAGATAAAGGTGTCCACTATGGCCACTCCTATTCAATATAAAACTTGGAGTTCTGGCTCGAGAAATCAGAAAAGACAAGGAAATAAAAGGGACACAAATAGGGAAGGAAGGGCAAAAGGGTGACAGTGGAGTTCTAGGCACAAATGAGACATCTACTACTCCCAAAATAAATAAATCTCTCTCTCTTTCTCTCACCCTCTCTCTCTCTCATGCGCGCGCGCGCACGCACGCATGCACGCTGCACACATGCACCAAAAATAATGGTAAGAGCTAGAGGTCAGAGACAACTAATCAAAACATGTCTTCTAGATGTGACTAAACTGCTATCTATA